>NC_142504.1:101136079-101455245 GCF_057876585.1 Rhinolophus sinicus
AAGGGCTCCAAGAGCCTGTCAACATTTTCATTATAAACTCTATTTTCAGAGCTTTATAATTCAGCTTTAAGAATTCACTCTGGCCTGACGTTTGGAGTGTAAGGTCTTACCTGGGGAACATGTGTTTCACATGTTTTAAAAATTACGAGTTTATTTATTTCTTAGTTTGTAATGAGAAACCTTTTGATTCTTTTTCACTGGGCTGCTATGTCTCAGAAATTGGAGGCAGAGGGCTTACATGCAATAGGTAACCAATGGGGGGGGGGGGAATCTACCGATGTGGTCAACACAGTCTGGGGCTGGCAATTTTCATTATTAAAACTCATGGTCACACTAACCACTCAGCCCATCATACAGAAAGCAGAAAGGGGTCTACAGCACTGCACTCAACATTTAGACTTGACTTTGTGCTACCCAAGGAGTAAACTATACCTATACCCAGTCTCTGCGGAGAAGACCCTGATTAATAGGAGAATTCTTAGTCTCCAATCTGTTTATTTCAACATTTGTATTATTTTGTGGATGATGCCAGACCTTTCCCTAAAGCTGTACAACATTCATTCTAATCTTGTTGTTGTTTTTTTTTCAAGTCTTCTTGGTGTGTGTGTGTGCCAGCGCTGACGCGTTTTCTTTCTATCATATTTAACACTCAATAGGTTATCAGTCAATATTATTTAATAATACAGACACCCTTTTTACACTTTGGAATGTCTGCAGTTATCTCTGAAATAATTACTTTTTGGAAAGTAGTTAGGAAAGAGGGAGGAAAGAATATAGAAGAAACAGCAGAGAAAAATCCAAGTTGCCTTTAGGTTATCAAGCTTTGAAATGTCTTGAGGTCTGACTACCTAGTATCATTTCACAAAAAGAGCAAACATGGGCTATCTAGAAATCGGGGGGTACCCTCAATAAAAAGTGTGTTACCAAGTCTTCACTTCTGGGTTGTTCAGGAGAATTCTAGGAAATCGTCACTACCTGGTATATATATATTCAGCATTATTCCATTTCTACTTAATCACATTCTATTTTTATACAACTCAAATTCATGTTAAAAACTGAGAAGCAGCCAGCATTTAATCCAAAACTTGATTCTATTGTGTGAGGACCAACTTTGTGCCCGTGACCCAAAAAGCATTATTTATATCCCTCACAACTACCCTGCATGCAACAGCCCTCAGCAGGAAATTGATGGACAATTTAGATAATTCGTCCACCCCTAATGAATGCCCAAGACAAATTCAGAACCCAGGTCCTTCAGACCCCAAGCCATATTCTTTTCTCTATGCCATCATGCTTTTCTTTGTGTGCACAAAGACATGCGCTTCTCTTTTCACTTTTCTGTTAGAATCATGCACTGCCTAAATCTGTAAGTGGCTTATATTTTCCAATGTAAAATATTGGGATAGGGAGTCTGGACCTGCAAATTAAGAAAAAAGGAAAGGAGTAAAGGACTTGAAGTAGCCTATGTTGAAACCAGGAATCTGACTTCCCTTTCAATTCCTCTCTCACCTCATAGTCATCTCTTTCTCTCCTCTTCCTGTTAGTCCCATTGCAGTGAGTGGCACGCCATCCACTGAGTTGTCAAGCTGAGCAATGTCATTTCTCTCATCCACCCACTCCATTCTAAACAAATAACAAGCTGTGTTCAGTCTTTCTAGAAAACATTTTTCTCCTCTTAAGTGGACTTACTTTTTATCTCACTTTTAAGTTCACCACAAAATTGATCAGAAGGTACAGAGAGTTCTCATACACTCACCCCACTTCCCCACACTCACAGCCCCCTCCAGTATTAACATCCCACATCAGAGGAGCACATTGGTTATAGCTGATGAGTCTACCCTGACACAACGTCATTCCCCTCAAATCCATAGTTTACTTTAGCGTTCACTCTTGGTTCTGTACAAGTCTATGGGTTTTGACAAGTGGATAATGAAATGTATAACCCTGGCAACCACTGATCTTTTTACTGTCTCTTACTTTACTTTTTCCAGAATGCCATATAATTGGAATCATACAGTATATAGCATTTTCAGATTGGCTTCTTTTACTTAGTAACATGCATCAAAGTTTCCTCCATGTCTTTTCATGGTTAGAGAGATCACTTCTTTTTAGCTCTGAATGATATCCCATTGTCTGGATGTAGTACAGTTCATTTATCCACTTATGTGCTAAGAGCCTTATAAGTGTTGACAATTATAAATACAGCTGCTACAAACATCCATATTGCAGATATTTGAGTGGACATCAGTTTTCAATTCATTGGGGCAAATACCTATGAGTGCAATTGCTGGACTGTATGGTAAGGGTATATTTAGATTTGTAAGAAATTGCCAAAACGTTCTCCAAAGGGACTGTACCATTTTGCATTCCCACCAAAAATTAATGACAGTGCCTGTTGCTGCCCATCCTTGCCAGCATTTGGTGGTGTCAGTGTTCCAGATTTTGGCCATTTGAGCAGGTGTGTGTGCGCGGCTGTATCTCATTGTCATTTCAATTTGCAAGTCCCTGATGGCATATGATGTGGAGCATCTTTTTATATGCTTATTTGCCATCTGTATATCTTCTTTGGGGAGGTGTCTCTCAGCTCTTTAGCTCAGTTTTTTTTTTAATTGAGATTTAATTGACACATAACATTGTATTAGTTTTATGTGTGCAATATAATGGTTCAATATATGTATGTATTGAGAAATAATCACCATAATAAGTTTAGTTAATATCCATCACCACACAATTACAATTTTTTTTATGATGAGAACTATTAAGATCTACTCTTACTAATTTTCAAACATACAATTATTATGTTATAGTCATCATTATATCCCCAGGATTTATTTATCTTATAGCTGAAAGTTTGTACCTTTTGGTCTCTGTATCTTTCCATTTATTTGATTCCATATATGTGAGATTAGGCCCAGGTTTCAATTAACTTGTTCATTTTTTTTATTGTTGAGTTTTAAGAGTTCTTTGTTATTTTAGATGATAGTCCTTTATCAGATATGTCTTTTGCAAATATTTTTTTTCTAATCTGTGGTCTGTTTTCTCATTCTCTTGATAAAGTGTCTTTCATAGAGCAGAAGTCTTTAATTTTAATGAAGTCCAACTTATTAGTTATTCCTTTCATGGATCATGCCTTTGATATTATGTCTAAAAAGTCATCAGCATATCTAAGGGCATTTGGTTTTCTCTGTTATCTTCTAGGAGTTCTATAATTTTGTGTTTGACATTTAGGTCTATGATCTATTTTGAGTTAATTTTTGAGAAGGATGAAAAGTGTGTATAGATTTTTTTTTCATGTAGTTATTCAGTTTTTCCAGCACCATTTGCTGAAAAGACTAACTCTTCTCCATAATTTCACTTTTGTTCTTTTGTCAGAGATCAGCTGACTATATCTACAACTGTTTATTCTTATGTTTTCTCTTTCCATGACTACTGGCACCATCCAAAAGAAGCTGTCATCCTATAGAAATCTGTTAATTAACTTGCAATCTATTTCACAAACACAGGCCAAAATTGTTAAAGGGAAAAAAAAAATGCTTGAAGTTGTTCAATGGTTTCCCACTGTTTTTAGCATCAAATCTAAACTCTTTAATGACCTAAAAGCCCTCCTAATCTGGCTTCTCTCTTCCATCTCTGTCCCCCCTCCCTCTCTTCCTCCAATGCCCAATTCATTCTCACCAGTGTCTTCTCAATGCCCTGGCCACAAAGTCTCTTTCACTTCCCAGAACGTGCCATGTCTCCTCTGACATCAAGACTTGGAATATGGAGTAATCTCCTAGAGACCCTTATTCCAGTTCTCCTTGGTTAAACCCATTGCTGTTCATTCTTCAGAGCTCTTTTTAGATGTCACTTTTTCTGGGATATCTGTTGATTTTTTAGGTCTTTCTGCTAACCACTATCAGAGCACCACGCTTTAAGTGTCCTTCATCACAATTGCTGAGCATAATTTTATTATTTCTTTTGCACCTGTGTCCCTCACTAGAATAGAAGCTTCCTGAGTGAACTGGGAAGTGTAACTGATGTCTTCCCTGATGCATTCACAGCTGGCAAAGTATTAGAGTGTCCTGTTGTCCTACCAAGGCCATAGGCAGTAACTGAACTTGAATCATCAGTAAGGGGTGAGAACAGAACTACAGGACAGGGAGCTGAGGACCAAGCCCCTGGTTCTTGGATCCCAGGACTTCTCCATTTATCTGGGAGTCAAGTAATCAAGTCACGAGTCAAAAGATTTTCATTACCAGTGGGTAGTAACAAGCCAGATGGTGGAAATCTGGAGAGTCCCGGGATCTTGGATTTGGAAAAGATAAAAGTCTGCATGTAGTAGTCAAGGCTTTTTATAATGATCTTAAACCCAGAGTATTAAAGGATTCAGAGTTTATCCTCCTCCCACATCCTTTGTTTTGTTTTCTGTACACAGTCTGTGACATACCAAGGGGAATAGGACAGTCAGGGTTCTCAGCCTTTCTTTCCATGGAGTGTCCATAGGGGGAATTTGTGGCTTTCATCTTTTCTATTTTTAAGGAAACCTCTGCTTTCCCTTTCAGAAAGCAGTATTTGAATGCTTCCCAGTTTGCTCTCAGGCCTCAGTGGGCCTGATTTATTTAGTGTCACTTGGGAAGGGCTGAGCCCAGGGAAGGCCCAGCATCAGAGCTGATGCATAAGCACAGACCTCACATACAAACCTTGAAGCAGAAATGAGGTGGAGCACGTAATTTTGTTTTGTTTTGTTCTTTATGAAGGAAAGAAAAATTCTCACTCACATAAAATGAATGCCATATTTGAAATAAATGAATAAATTGATAATTATTTGTCAGTCCTGTTCAATTTTAAAAATTAATTATTCATTCAAATTCAAAAAGGAATACGCCCAACCCCTTATTAGCTGATGTTGATGGTTTCACTAGCGCTTTCTCCGTTGGATAGCTGCTAGGCCTCTTCCAGATGCTGAATGGAGTCTTACTTTTCTGCCCTGCACTGCAGGGGTGGACAGATTCTGGAAACGTCTTGTACATGGAAACACTAGTAAGTCAGTATCCAGAACCCAGAGATGTTTTGGAGCATTACACTCTCACTAATATGAGAATATAGATGGAGACATTGTACAAGAGTGGTCTCCCAGGAAGTTTTCTCTGTGTTGTTTTACCTGTTTGAAGGAGGTGGGAATATTCTTAATAAAGGTTCCTATAATGTTGAACAGTGTTTGTCTCCCTCTCTCATTGTCTCTCTCTTATTTTAATTAATTCCCAAGTGCAATACTTCCCAAATTTGATGTGTATCAGAATCTTCTGAAGGAACTTGCTATTAATACAGTTTGCTGTCCCACTTCGATGAAGCTATTTTCTTTAGAAGTTACCCAGGTGGTTCTGCTATATACCAATATTTAATATGCATATGGTTTCAAATTTATGCAAAATACCACCATGCTTTGTTACTTTATGATACCCCCCTTGTATTTTATCATGCAGTTATTTACTCTGTGGTACCTTCTTTTTTTTTAACTTGCTATAGTTGAATTCATTTTGATTATTAGACTCTATTATCTATCAGTTCCTCTTTATTAACATATAATGACAAACACTTAGGTAAATGTAATTTTATCAATTCATACTGAACACTCCTTGGTTTAGGAACTTCATGTTAACAGTTATTCTTTCAAGAATATTCCATTGTACCATGATTAAAAACAGCCAGTAAACCGTGAATATCAGGAGACTAATAGCAAGAGGTTTGTAAGCACGCGTTGTGGAGCCCCCGCGATTTGTCTTTGAAAGAGCCTGATTAAATGCATCTCTGTGGATTGCCATGGTTTATGGCAGAAGTGATGTGATGACTCGTATTAGAGGTTTAAGAAGTTTAGAGTTGAAAATTTATCCTTGCCTTTCCTTCTCTTTGGCTGGTAGTTAATGTCTAAGGTACTTCATCAAAGAAACTACCATGGGAAGTTCTAATAAGAATACTGTAATGCAAAGGGCTGAAGCATGTCTCCAGGGTCAATGGCAGAGCTGGCTGTATTCTCTGTTTAAAGAGATAAGAGCTCAGATTCGGTAAGACCCTCCGTTCAAGGAGATTTCAGTCCAGTAGAGCATATGATCCATCAGTGTTTTTTTTGTGTGTTTTTTATTTTGAGGTGGGGGGATATTTGTCTTTTTGTGTGTTTGTTTTTTCTTCGTGGTAAAGATACAATGGAAGCTGAAACTCCTCAAGGAATGATTTAGCATCTTATTTCATTCACATTTCTTGCATCCAACATTTACGTTATTGTAGTACACAGAGTGCACATCTATCTCTGTCTTGCTTCTTAAGCTTTCCTGCTTCAGTGCACATTTAAGTGTATGCAAATATTTTCATTGCCTAGAAAATGAACTTTGCAAAATGATCACTTGCCTGGTGTTCAGAATGCTACGGGTAGAATTCCTCAAAGGTGGATTGACAGTGTGGTTACAGATATCATGTCATGATAGTGCACGTCTTTTATACCTTTAATGGGGATACCATCCCCACCACATCTTCCAGTGGTTTCTGGAAAGAATAATAGCCTCCAGAACAACTTTGCAAAAGGAAATTACAATTTCAGTGGAAGAGCCTGGATTTAAGATCATTAGATCCTGGAAACCTATGACTTCTGTATTAACATTTATGCGTTCAATTTGTTAGACATCTGAAACTAGGGTCCTGGCCTTTCACCTTTGAGGGTTATTGAAGATTTTCAGTATTGAAGATTTTCATCTTACCTGATGAATACATCAGTTTTGTGATGAATGTCAGTTAAGTTGGTAGCCAGAGGGAAGAGGGGTCATCCTTGTATTTTATATCTTTAACTATGAGTTCCATTTCAAGATGATGTATTGATCAAATACATTTGTTTATCTCCCCAACAGCACTGCAGATACTGATAGAAAAAGTTTATAAGAATTGAAATTGGTAGTTACAAAGTAGTCATGGGGATGCAAAGAACAGCATAGGGAATTTAGTAGATAATACTGTAATAACTATGTATAGTGCCAGGTGGGTACTAGACTAATCGGGGGGATCACTTTGTAAATTATATAAATGTCTAACCTCTGTGCTGTACACCTGAAATTAATATAAAATAATATTGAATAGCAACTGTAATTGAACAAGAAAAGAAAGAGAAATACAATAAAAGGTGCCTCCCCCCAAAAACAGGTGGGGGGCACATGTAGACAACAGATTTCAAAAATTTGTAGAAAACAGAAGTCATATCCAGGAGGAGAGTTCTTACCATTCTGGAGGCCATAAGTCTGAAATCAAGGTGTCAGCAGGGTCACATTTCCTCTGGAGGCTCCAGGGGTAAGCGTTTTTTCTGCGCATTCCACTTTCTCTTGGCTCCAGGCATTTTTCGGCTTGTGGCTATGTCCCTCAGATCTCTGAGGTCCTGGTCACGTTGCCTCCTCCTCTTCTGAGTCTTCTCCTCTGAATATCTAGCTCAAAACCCTCTCTACTTCTCTCTTATAAAGATATTTGTCATTGGATTTAGTTACTGTTTGGATAATCCAAGGATGATCTCATCTCAAGATCCTTAATTGCATCTACGAAGATCTCCATTAAAAAAATAAATAAATAAAGCAACATTCACAGGTTCATAGACATGAGTGCATCTTTCTGAGAGTGGAGGGGGCGAGGGGAAGATTAAGCCTACTGTTAGGTTGGTGCAAACTAATTGCAGTTTAAAAGGTTAAAAATTTCAAAAACCCCAATTACTTTTGTACCAACCTGATACATTCGCAAAGAGTAGATGCAAAGTTAGAGAAAACAATGAAAGAGCATCCCAGATCAACTAGGCCAGGCTGGAGCCCAAGAGGGTCTAGGAGGCAGATCTCTTTTTAAGAAGAAAGAAATGTAGATGCCTAGAAAAATTGAAAGCTAGAGCAAAAAACAAAGGTAATTGTTGTGTACTGCATGGCCTGTCAGCAAGTAATATTTCAATAATTTTGAAAATGTAAACAGTGTTTATTAATTGACCTTTTTGAATAAAACTAAACTGCATGAGACAATATTAAATTTATCCTGAAAAGGTAAAAGTGTCTATTTTAGATGTCTGTTTTATAGGCATAAAAAGTATCTATTAACAGATGAAAAGCATCTATTTTAGATAAAAAGCTTCTGTTTTTAGGCAGCACATAAATGATAAATAAGAAAAGAGTGCTAGAAAAACAGATACAGACAGGAATGGTCTCTTCTTACAAACTATGAAATTAAGAAGTATAATCTTACATTGAGAAAAGAAGAAATAAAGAGCTATGAGTATTATATTACTCGAAATGTTCAGTGGTAACCAATATAGAGAATTCCAATAGCGATATACTAGGAGAGGGGAGTGGTAAAGAGAGTGAGTTAAAATAAATCCTCATCTGTCATGGTAAGAAGTCAATAAATAATATCTACAGTTGATAGATCAAGAAATAAGAACACTATTAAGGGATGTGAAAGAAGTTGCAAGTAGAGTTTTTAAAAAAGTTCCCTGTGGGGAGTGAGACTATTGCATTTAATATTAAGCCTTTTCTTAGGTGTTTGAATGCATCAAAAAAATAATTAAAGAACCTATAACATTTTCTTCTATTCTGTGGTTTGAAAGTGCCTTTTAGTGAACCATAGGGTGTCTTTTAATGAATAGAATTTTAAAAAATGTATTAATTTTAATTTTACATTGCCTATTTCACTACTTTTCAAACTCTGCGGATCACTATCCCCCCCGCCCCAGGCATTGGCTGATACTTTAATAAAATGCTATGAAAGGAATTAATATAAAATAAATAAAAATAAAAACATTCTAAATACAAACACAATTTTTAAATTAGACTCAATAGCATTTCCGTGACAAATTTTTATTAAAGCTTCTAAAAGCTTTCTCTCAATGTATTTATTTGCCCTGTCGCGTACTGGTAATACAAAGTTTGCAGACTGGGACAATAATGAGTGGCAGGAGTTGAGCAATGAACTAGTTGTACTTTTTTCTTTTTTTTCCTCTTTTCCTTTTTTCTGCTTTTCTTGCTTTCTTTTTCCTCCTTTCCTCCTTCCCTCCCTTCTTCCTTCCCTTCCTCCCCTTCCTTCCCTTAGTAGTGCTACTTTTTCCTGTTGCTGTTGATGGGGAAACTCCCTTTTCCCTCTTAGAGTTCTTCTAGCTGGTAATTAATTTAATTAATTAATTAATTAAGTAATTAATTAATTAACTAACATGACATAAGGCAGATTAGTAGGAGGAAAAAAACCAAGTTTTAATGCGTGTGCACAGAAGAATTCACAGAAGGGTGAATGTTCCAAAGACAGTAAGGCAAAGTGAGGCATATATGTCATTCTGGACGAAGGAGGGGGCATAAGGAAAGGGAAGTAAGGAAAATTCACAAGGGGGGTAAACAGTGTTAATGTTTAGTAAGAAAAATGTTTGCTGGGCCATCTTGCAGCAATGGGACACTGGGAGGACTTTGATTAAACAAACGGGTTTTGCTAGGTTCCTCCCTGTCTACCACACCGAGTTCAGATTAAAGTGTAATTACCTGTGATCATAGCGCTCTTTCTGGAACCACTCTATCTTAAATTCTTTTAGGCAATTTGGGGAAAGGCCCAACTTTCCTCCTGAGTCTTTGAACCTTGATTGTTTTCAGCTTGAAATAATCTGCATGCCAGAGTGGCACATCTTGGGGTGACTTGTTCTGAACCCCATATCGTCTTACTTAAAAAATCCTTCCTACCCCAAGGTTGTCAAGATATTCTGTTTTATTATCTTCTAAAAGTTTTATCATTTTACTTTCCATACTTAAGCATTGAATAAACCTGACTGTTGCATATGGTGGGAAGTGGGATTTTGATTTCATTTCTCCCATATCAATATTCCTTTCTATTTTTCTTTTATCAATTGTCCTCTGCCCATCAATTGACAGGATCATCCTTTTATTACTGCTTTGCAGTGTCATATAACATATAGCTTGTCAAATATAAAGGGTCTGTTAATGTAGGGTATGTTTCTGAGCTGTATATTCTGTGTCAGTGTTCTGTACATCGTATGTCTATCAATAACATGTCAATTTGATAACTATAGTGTGACAGGTTAGCATGTTGCTAGGTAGACAGCAACAAAAAGCAGCTATATCCTGAAACTCCAGGTTCTGGAATGTCTCCTTCACTCCAGGACAAAGATATGAGACTTGCCTTGAGGTTAATAAATTATCTCAAATCCCTTTTGACCAGACAAAGGAGCGGGTATGATAGATAGGAATGGATTATTTCGTTAATCCCTTCAGGATGGGCAAACAGGACCAACCTGATAGAGGAATTCCATTAGAAGTCTCCAGCCCCCTGTCCCCAAACAGGCAAGGGAAGTTATAAAAGTAAGAGCTTTTGCCTCAGTCACTGGGCTTCCCAGTTTCGGGTACCCCCTCCCGCTCGGGAGCTGTAACCGGTTCCCTAGTCTCTAATAAACTATCTTCCTTTACAACTTTTTGCCTCTCGCTGGTCCGTGTTTCCATTCTTCTGCTTCACGAGACAGGATCCCGGCCCACACCCAGAAACTGCCAGCAGATCCCACATCATTCACATCATTTGGGGACTCATAGAGAAATGTTTTTACTTCAACAGCAGTAAAATAATTCAGTGTTTTTAGAAGCATATCTTCCTACTTTGTTTTTTATTCCAAAGTGTCTTGGCTTTTGTTGGCCCTTTGCATTTACATAAAGTTCCAATTGACTTTGAAAGTTTCTTCAAGAAACATACTGGGATTCTGAATGGAATTGCATTAAATTACAAATATTTTTGTTTCGGGGAGAAATACTCTTTACAGTTTATATCTTTACATCTGTACAGGTCTGGGTTTTCCAATCTCTCTCTCTCTCTCTCTCTCTCTCTCTCTCTCTCTCTCTCTATATATATATATATATATATATATATATATATACACACACATACATATATATATATGTATATGTATGTGTGTATATATATATAATTTTAGTCTTTAAAACTCTGTTTTGAAGTTTCTTTAATCATATAAATCTTTTATGTCTTATTCTAGATTTGTAAAAAATGATTAACGCAGGCTATTTGGTAGACATTACCTTTCAAAAGATATGGTCTACAGAGTAAACTACAAGGAAAGAAATCCTAGGTGTTAGAAAGGCCGGGATCCACCAAACTATGTGATCTGATCTTGATGAACGTAGGTCACTGTGGAGAATTCGCTTTTATTGTCAATATTTATTGAATACTTGTTTTATACAAGAATTATAGTTTCTACTCTGAGAGGGTGCCTCCTTTCAAGGAGCTCACATTGCAGCCTGAAGGATGGAAGGAGCGTCTCTAACTCTGTATTTAGGCAGACGCCACAGTTTCTTAGTTTACCTTTAATTTGCCCTTTAAGCTCCAGTGTTTTTCCCTCCATTATTGCTCATTTTCTCAAAATGGCGTGGGAATTTTATTTCATTGGCTTATGATGAGGTTAAAAATAGGTTTTTGAGAAGCGGGCTTTGTCTCTACTTGAAATTCAGGATTCTTTTTTCAGCCTTTAAGGCATTAAATTTTATGGATATTCAATTTTTACAAAGCCCTCATCATACCCAGACTGATGTTATACCCATCTCTTTATATGTGAAAGAGTAAAGAATGCTTACATTGCTTTGTTCTTTAAATGCTACCAGGATATATTCAAAGAGTTGGTTAGTTGAAGAGAATGACTTATTTCATTACTGACTGAATACACAAGGAGAAACTTCGGCAACAAAAAAACAATGTGTGATTTCTTTAAAGAAAATAATTTCTGAATGATGAAAAGGACCATTTTTTCCCATGAAGACAGTCAAGGTAAAATACAATTGAGTAGAGAAGTAAAAGACCTCTTCAGTTAATGCATTTTCAGAACTAAGCACAAAGGTGCTTCCTAAACAAAAGGAACTTTTCAGATGAGGCTGCACTTTAGAGAATCTTTTCAAAGGACCCCTATTTAGTTTAACAAGCTCCTTCAAATGCAATGCATTTTCATAGGCTTGGAATGTAACGATACCCTCTCAAGAGTGCAGAGGAAGGTGTTTAGTTTTATTGTAAAAGCTTTGGTAACTCAAGTGGATTTGAACTAACCTGTCATGATTCTGAGAGAGGAGATTTTTAAGTATTTAGAAGTTGGGAGAGGACATTTGAGTTTCTGTTTTGGTTTTCTGTCCTCTGGTGTCCTGTATTTCTCATATCAGCCCTACCCTCAAGACTGCTTCTGACCCTGGACACTCGAGTGCACTCTCTATTCCTAAACCCTCTGCTTTGATCCTTCTGGAATTACACCCTCACCCATTTTTTGGCCAAGCATTTTCATTTAACCCCACATGGTCAGGGTCCTGGATTCTTGGCCTTCCTCCCTGTGTATTCTCTCTAGCAGCTTCCTGGGTTGCTGACCTCTGCATCTGCCCTCCACTTGAGTGTGACTTCCTAGACCTGGACCACTGACTGTCCACTGCTTAGCTTTATTTGAGCCTCCTTGCTTCCCACTAAGTGCCTGTACAAGAGAAATAAACATTTTCAAAGTTTTGATTTTATCCCCCATACTCTGTGAAGGAAGTAGTAAATTTCAGAAGAGTTGAGGGGAATGTATCCCCCTTTATGTTCCTCCTATGAACATTTTAATTTTAAAACCTGACATTTTACGTAGAAGAATTAGGTAACACATTTGCCTAAGAAGGTAAATCATTACTATTTTATTATATCACATAAAACTGGTGAAAGGATGAAATGTCTTTGGACAGATGGTGCCCTGTGAGATTCAAGGAAGCTAGAAACAAGAGATCATACTGATTTCTGGTGCTCAGGTGTTTCTAAAAATATGTTGCATGTCATAATGGAAACAGACCTATGCTATAGATACTTTCAGAGAGGAAGCGTAGCTTTAGATACTATTTTACATATAAGTGAAGAATGAATAATTATGCAGGAAATTAAATTTGTATAGACTGTCCTTTTGAATGAGTTGAACATCCCTATTTGTTCCTCTTACAACTACTCTAGAGCGTGGTTTTAACATTTCTCTATATTCTTCCAGTACCATAGGCATACATTTATCCAGAACCCCAAATAATGTGTTTTTACCCTGCTTCTACTTTTGGAAAGTAGAAAGTCCATAAAAATGCTATTCTCTCAAATATATGGTGATGGAAGGAGAACTGATTCTGGGTGGTGAACACAAAATGTGATTTTTAGATGACGTAATACAGAATTGTACACCTGAAATCTATGTAACTTTACTAACAATTGTCACCCCAATCAACTTTAATTAAATAAAAAAAGTGCTATTCTCACAGGGCAGCATAGTTTTTGTCTCAGGATCCTCAGGTAGATACGATAGAGATTAATGTTAATAATGTGACTTCAGGCCTGACAAGATCCTATGATTTTTTTTTTTCTAAATCCTTATAAAAATTAAATTGCATGCACCATAATGTTGACTGTATTGCTTTGTATTTTCTGTAAAAGGCAATGTAGTGTTCCAAAGATGTTCTTGATACATACCTTGTTCTCAGGCATTTTGTAAACAGTCACTTAACCAGAGTCCTCATGCCCAACCTAAATATAGGACTTTACTGAAACTCCTTAACAGTTCTATTTCATTTTGCCTTATGGTTCAATACCATATATATATATATATATATATATATATATATATATATATATATATATATATATATATTTTTTTTTTTTTTTTTTTTTTTTTTTTTTTTTTTTTTTTTTTTTTAAGTGACTTAGTTTCAGTCTATGGCAGAGGCTTGGCAAGCATGTCTATCCTGGCTGGAGGAAGCAGCTTTGGCTGGTTCACGGAGACCTTAGAGAAACTTTCTAGGTAGCGTCAATGATGGTGTGCTTTGTAGAAACTCCAAATACCTTCTGAGATGGGAGGAAGTTATTGTAATAGGTGAATGATTTTTTGTCTGTGTCCTTGAGCCTTTTAGTGATGGAGAAAAAATGAAGGAGGCGAGTCACTAGGGACAAAAGAAAAAGGAAAGGAGGAGGCAGCCAGGAGGAAAGGCTATAGTTAGAGTTAAAGACCCCTGATCTGACGTTTTCTCTTTTCTTATGTGTGAAATAAAACGGGAACTGCTGTTACAAACTCACATGAAATGCCCTTGTGTTGTGAAGCTTGACAAATAAAGACATGTATTTCTAAAGCTGGTGAAATCAGAAACCAGCTGCTCCGTGTCTCCTTGGTACTTAATTTATAAACATTCAACAGAGCATAGGTCCTCATTCTTTTTATGATCTATGCATTATCTCATTCTGCTCTGCATGACACTTCAACAGACTGCAGTGGTTTGGTATTCTGAAATGCTTGGAGTGGTAAAAACCTCTCACGTTTTAAAAATGAAGATCAAAAACATGATCAAAGGTGTAGAGTACTTTCTGCTTTGTGGTCTGGTACCATTTGCTCTTGGGTATACATGTAACAAGGAAGCAAGAAAGAAAGGGAGGTGATGTGACTTCTCAGTATTACCCAGCTACTAACTGGGAAAGTCAACATTTGAACCCAGGCCAGTCTCATGTGAAGGCACATCTTTATAACCAAAGTAGGCTCCAGCCAGTGATTTCAGCAATTTTACCCAACTATCTAAAGTTAACCCTACTTTCAAAAATACCCTTAGGAAACCCAACTGACACCCACTGATCAACATTTTAGGAGCCATTTCAATGCCCCAGTGTCAAAGTGGTAGGATGGCTATTACAAATGACTGTGGCTTTGTATTAAATTTTTAGTATATATGCTGCCAAAGTGAGCACTGTATTAATTTTTTAACAATGGGCAGGGAAAAAAAAATCTTCCATGTTATTGGTACAATTCAATTCCTGGTACTTTGTTTTATCTCTGTTAATAATTACCAATATAATAAATAATGCCCATTATTGTGATTGAGTCAATTATAGAACCAATGGCTAGCTTGGCTAATTACAAGGTCAGAATTGTTGTAAGGTATGGAAATTTTGAATTCTAATTGTTCCACAGATAAATAATTTTCTTTTTCCACTTTCCTGGGAATTCTTTGAAAACAGGGATAATGGTCTTCATTTTGACTCATTATTGCCTATTAGAGTTCCAACACATAGTAATTGCAGATAAACATTTTTTGAATTAGCATAAAGAATATTCCTGGATTATACTTTTATTATGATGAATAGCATTCATTTTCCTGTAGTGTTTGGTGAATTAATACAATTAGTTTTACAGAGTTTCTGATGAGAAAAGGCATCTGAGAGTTTTACTCAATATGTACTTTCAGCAAAATTTGTTGTGAAAGTTAAGTGTTCCCTAACTAATACTGTGATCCAAATGCCTGAAGAATCAAATGCAACATCTGTGATGTTGTAAATGAGTCATTTAGTGAAATGTATTCTAATATTTTGATTTTTTATACAGTATTCAAGGACAATGATGGAGTAGAAAAGATAGTATTCTATTTTTAGAATGAGAAATACTAAGAGATGATCTGCGAAATGACATCCCCTGTGATGTTTAAGTAGCATCTTATCTACTGCAGTGTATCCCTTACCCCTTGATTCAGGTATCATTTCTAGGATGTATAGGTGAATATGAAAATGATAATGTGTTTGGTACAGAGATTGCTGTCCTCAGTTGAAAATGATGCTGATGGTGTGAGTAGATGCATACATAAGTAAGTTTGAAAATAAAATCTCTGGGTGATAGCATTTTCAACTCCAGATGTTGCATACTTTTTGGATCAGTGATTGTTCATAAATAGCAAAACATACATATTTTGTTAACATACCACATTGTATTTAGAAGTCAATTTTGTTCCTGAGAGACTGCGAGCAGAGTCGACTACAGTAAAAGCACCAATGTTTTTTTTGTTTTGTTTTTCCTCATGTATTAGTTAGATTTTACTACATAGAAAACCATCTCAGAACTCAATGGCTTAAAGCAACAACTGTTTTTTTGTTTTTTGTTTTTTTTATGATTCAGTGTATCACCTGGGTGGTTCTTCTGGCTGGTTTCACTCATGTACCTGTGATCAGCTGGTGTATTGGCAGGGCTTGTTTATGATGGTCTTGGCTGGAAAGATGGGGATCTCTCTCCACATGGTGTAATTCTCCAACAGGCTAGCTTAGGGATCCCATGGAGGTTCTATGAAGATCACGGGGTTCTAAGAGTGAGAGTCCAAGTGTACAAAGTCGTTTCTTGAGCCCTAATGCAGGAACTCACAATGCAGCTTCTACCATATTCTGTTGGTTCAAACCTATCACAAAGCTACCAGGATTTGAAGAGTAGAGCGATACACTTTTTCTTTGATGAGAGAAGAGACTGCAACCATTTTTACAGTTTACCATAGCTAATATTGCAATTCTCACACCAGCCTCTTCAGGAAGTAGTGTCTTTTAATAATAACTATAACCACAGCCATAACAATAACAGCTAACACCTGTGGAGGACTCATTATGTGCCAGGCACTGTTAAATGCTTTAGATAGCTTAACTCAATTCATTTTCAATATAACAATATAAGACAGATATTATTTTCCCCCACCTTATAGATAAGGAAACTTTGTTACAGAGAAAGTCTCCAAAATGATGTTTCCCTCGTCAAATAAATATGAGGTTAAGCAATGATGAAGAATCTATTTATCCATCTATCCATCCATCCATCCATCCATCTAGTGGGGATTCTTAACGTTTTGACTGTAGTAATGTACATTGTGTTTCAAGGAAAGTTGTATGCCTCATTTTCCAAACTTATAACCTAGGAATCCTTCTTCTTACTGAATATCTATTAATACCTTAGATGACAGTGGCATTCCATGGAATCCAGTTTGGAAAATGATGTCATATTGTACTTAGGCTTCCAACTGGAAATCAAATCACTCTGATTTTATAGTAAGTGTCTCTATCAGTGAGACTATATAGATGTATACAATACATTTTCTTTTTCTTCCCCTCAATTTGCTTCTTTGTACAAAGAAACGTGGACCTTATAGTCAGGTAAAAAGTCAGTTACATCTCTGAATCACCTCAAGTTTATTTGCATTGCGATGTTCTCTTCCCATCTCCTGTCTTTTCCTCTTCCTCCTCCTTTGAAGCCACTCCTCTCTTCTTTTTGTATTGACGCCCCCTGAGCTGTATCAGTGTTAACTGTGCTGACAATTAGCAAATAGTGCTGTCACATGGCAGTAAGACACTAAGCAAAAATTATACTTGTGTCAAATTTCGTCTGTATCATTTACTTCAAAATATTCAAATTAGAAAGACTCCCCCAAACCTCAACCATATGGATGACCAGTGGCTTGGGGAAAGTTATCTCTAGCTCTTTAGTGTTTAGTATCTACTCTTTACTATCCCTATTGCCAGAGCAACAGCCTTGAGGTGGGGTATTCTGGAATCAAGATTAGGCTTTATGGGAATTTAAATATCCAGGTAGAGGAGGTAAGATCTTAGCATGCAAAGCTTCATTTAAAAAGACAAACAAAAAACTGAGTGTGCGTGTGTGTGTGTGTGTGTGTGTGTGTGTGTAAAATGTGCCTTAGAGACCCAGCACACTCATTCAACCCATGTACTCATTTGGCCTCTTGGAGAGTTTGTGAAAGAATGAGTCATGACTTACTATTAACTGAGAAAATGTCAATATTTTATTTAGTCCTCAAAACAACCCAACAAAATGGGTATTTTTATCTCATTTTTATAGATGAAGGCTGAGAGACTGAGAAAGGTAAAATACATTAGTAATAGTTGTAGTCACACAGGGAGTCAGAGGGAAATGCAATTTGAACCTGAGGCTGTTTAACCAGAGGATCTAAAACTGAAGGAAACGATAGGATAATAAAGAGATATACAGCGTGTTCATCAGTGCTGAGTTACATGAGTATATATGTTTGTGACGGAGTGGCTGGGGTCTCAGGTTATCATGAACTGAGCTGTGACCTTAGGCACCCCTTCTTATTTTCAAATATGTTTGCATACACTGCTTTCCTGGGGAAGAAATTTTAGCCGGAGGGATGGCATATGTGTGAATAGAAGAGGAAGTTTGTTGCTGAGAGGAATGGAGGGGGGGTCTTTGAACTTGAACCCATCCTGATCCCACCATCCAGAGATTAAAAAAAAAAAAAAAAGACTGGGCACATGACTAGAAGGAACTTTTACAAAACTCTGTAAGCTGTGAAATCTGCTGGTAAGACAACCCCAGCTGAACTTAACCATAAAATAAAAATCTTAACCCTCTTAATTCAGAGGAAAATGAGATTTTTCTGTACTTCAACCTGGAGATGAGGTGGAGTTGGGAATTCAGAAGATTTTGAATAAAATTTGAGCTCAGCAGCAGCTGTGGCTCAGGGAGGTCAAGGGCAGCCAGAGGTGTGTCGGCAGCCCAGGCGAGTTCTGGGGACTCCCGGAAATAATGGAGAACTGTCCCAAGGGCACATTGGAAGGCACCTGGACCTATATAAGGAAGAGGGGCTATTCACACTCAAGTGTCCACAATTGTGCCCACGGAAAGGGTAGGTCTCATTGTTACTAAAAACTAGTACACACGCACATTTATATGTGTGTCTATCGTCACTCCCTTTGGTGTCACCACTAAACCTAACGCTGGGACTATTATTATTTTTAACTTTCCATCTATCCTACTTGGGCTCAGAAGCATGCATCTCCTTCATCTCCCGGTTTTGGCTTAGAACATCATTGGCATTCAGTGTGTGTTCACTCAATAAACGTATGAATGAACAGAATAGGCCTGTTTGTACTTATATATATTTATGCATATCAATTGGCAAGAGCTACATATGATGCCAATTGCTAAGCAGTTGTCTATAAATGTAGAATTTTAAAGACTATTCACATTTCTCCACAGACTCAGATGATCCCTTAAGAGCCAAGGATAGATAATTCTGTTCCTCAAAATGGTGGGATCACATGAGAATATGCTCCAAGACCAACACCTCTCCATCCCACATAAATCAGCAGCTTTTCTTAGAGACTTGGGAGGAAATACTCCTTTTCGGTTATTCCAAGAGAGGGAGATAAACACCGGCACCTGGTGAGCCAGCTGGTGAACCTAATAAAGGGGTGCTGGGCTTGTTTCCCAAAGAGCTATAGTTTATTAATTCAGACTGATGTTCTCCCCAGCAAAATAATTACACACAGCCTCCTAAATTGTTTCCAAAATGTTCACCTTTCACACACAGATCCAATCATTTATACTATACATTAAAATCTCACTTCTTCAGTTCAAGCATCAGAGAAATGGGGAAAGACATGTTTATTCATTTAGATGTGTTTTGCTTTTCTATAAACAATGTTGACATCTTAGAGCATTGATTAGGAGAACATGTGAGTATGGTCAAGTTAAAGTTTGAACCTTACGAAAACCTTGAATAATAACAACACTGAAATTACTTATATTGAATATGTTTTACAACTAGTCAAAGTAGGGATGACACCTGCTTATCTTCCCACATTATAGAAGAGACTAAGCTTCACTTCGTAGGAGGTGAGATATTGGAGAGGACTCCCCCCAACGAAATCAAAGTGGCCAATTCAATTGGTAGGAGCCCAGTTCCACTTGGCCACATGTTTACCTGGTGATAGGGCCAAAACAATAAAAGGCCACACAGATGCTTCTTACTCTCCATTTGCCAGTTCCTGGGTTTACAGAACAGGTCTACAAATCTCCACGTAAATGTCTGAGTGGACCCAAAATCTACTTTCTAAACAAAGTTTTTTTCTTGATGTTGGGGGAAAAGAGAATTTCAAGTTTTAGGCTTGAGATGGGAGTTAGCTCAGCTACTGAGCTCTTCAACAAATCTTTGCCATTCCTATTTGATGTTTTTATTAATGATTTGAAAGGACCCTGGTGAAGACAGTGCTACCATATTGCACAAGTCCATCTGCAGAATTCATATTTGAAACTGTATGAATGACATGTAAGAAACACCCTACATGATCAAACATGACAGGCTTGGTTGAAGAGGAGGGGTGAGCGGTCGTCACCCCTAATACTTCCAAAATGTAACAACAACAATAATGATCATTAAGTTTATTCGCATCTCATCATGTGTCAGAGTTTGTTAAATATTTTACATTCTTTTTCTCAGTGCATACAACTTTAGAAATTAGTACTTGTTCTATTTAACATATGAGGAAACTGACACAGAAGCGTATAACTTGACCAAGGTCACACTATTTGTAATTGACAGATAGACTCTGATTTAAATTCAGGCCATCCATGCCCAAAATGTGTGTTCTTCTTTATTGAACAAAATGTCTCCTACTTACAAAATACTTTCATGTAAATTAACTCAACTGATCCTTACAACAACTTAGCTGGATCAGAAAGATCAGAGTTCAATAGACAAACAAGATGAGAATCTGAGACATTTGGTTATTTCCCCCAAGGTCACATAGCTCTAAGTTCTTTAGCCAGAACCTGAACATGTTTTTTAAAAAAAAGTCTGGTGTTTTTATTTTTTAATTTGTTCATTTTTCTTTTTTATGGCAATAGATGGGATACACAAACATTATTTTTTTTTATCAGATAGGATTTTTCAAGTCTAGCCTCTGCTATTAAAGAAATGTGTAGGGAAATGTGTAAGGAAATTACTTAACCTCTGAGCCTCTGCTTCTTCATTTCTAAGGTAAGTATAACGATATAGCTGCTTCACGGAGCTATTGCAAGATTTACATTAAAACACGAGCACACATGCCTAGCCAAGTGCCCAACATTTTTTAGGCACTCAGTGTGTAATCTCTTGCTTTCTTTCTGTGCATCCCTTTCCACTCAAAGGGAGTAGGTTCAGGACGACTAAAATAAAGTACAACTTATATAAGCAGGTAAAAGATGTATTATCTGAACAGCTGGCAACAAAATTCATCTTAAGAAGGGAACTTTATTTGGCAAAATATCTCAAAATGCATTTATGGAAGGTGTGACTCTGCAGGCATACATGTCAGCAGGAAACCCAGCTATCACTGAGAAGGTTAGATTTTTCTAGATGAGAAACTTACAGCAATTTATGTTTTGTGCCCCAAAAGGGAAGAGAGAAGGATGGAGAGGTGGGGAAGAACCAGAAAGGTAGGGTAAAGTAAGGACACACAAGCTGAACAGCCAGGGAATATTCTTTCCTGGAAAGCTACAGGTGGACTTTTTAAAAACAAGAAGTCTATTGTTCAATTTAAAATTTTTTACATTAATTTGATTTCGACTCTATGAAAAAATCAAATTTCAGTAAAATCTACCACACTCGTGAATTCGTGAATATGTGTTATGTCCTGTGTGGATTTACCACAAGGAAGAACAGAAATGCATGGTGGGAAATAGAAGAGACCCCAAGAATGGAAACCACCTTAGCATCCACAGAAATTTGGGAACCTTGAGGACCCAAGACAATTTTGGGGTGATTTCAAGAGACAGGCAGTCCTAGGGAGCACGTGGGTTATATAGTTAATTGAAAGTCCATTTAAAGTCAGTGGTTCCAGTTTTCAGCATGGTTTAGACACACTTAGAGGGGACAAAAGGAAGATATTAAGATGCAGTTTATTAAGGAGCTGTAGGCACATTTGAAGCATAATCTTTTAACTGTTAACATTGACATAGAACGAGGTAACAAGTTACCTCCTTTACATGGCATTGGCCTAAACAGACCAGGAGTTAGCTGTGGTGGGTCATTTCTGAATCTCTATTTTTTTAAAATAGATTTTATTTTTTACAGCAGTTTTAGGTTCTCAGGAAAACTGAGCAGAGAGTTCCCATATATCCCATCCCCCTCACACACACTTCCACAGCCTCCCCCACTATCAATGTTCCCCACCAAAGTGTGCATTTGTTTCAGTAGATAAACCTATATTGAGACATCATTATCACCCGAAGTCCATAGTTTACATTATGGTTCACGCTTAATGTGAACCATAATGAATCGCTTGGTGAATCGCCTTTATTTTTAACCTGCAAACGTCTATCACATCACTGGTCCACTGAGCCACCTGCTCCATAGCATGGTGAGATGCCCTATCTCAGCATATGCCTGGCTAGGTTGATAACCAAGTAGAAAGTACAGCCATTTCCCAGCAGGTGACATAACTCTTGTGTGATATTAATACATTCATTCATATTACACATTTTTTTTCAAAGAGAAAGACATGTGTATGTGTGCGTGTGTGTAGATACATATATAAATGCAAACATACATACTTAATTGTTTTAAAATAATGACAATATCCAAAGCACAGCTATTCGTTTAGTAACAAATCACAGAAAGAGAATGCTGGAAGCTTTAACAGAAGGAGAGAAACATTATTACCAATTTGTCCTCAGGATCTGGCTTTTCATTAAATATCAGCCTGAAATAAATCAATTCCATTACATTCTTCTTTTTGGCCTCTGGACTGGTTTTTACAAGATCCATAATAATCTCATAACACTTGGTATTTTTACCGACTCTACTGGAAACAGGTGTTTATCCTCCTTGCAAAATGCTGTTTTTAACATAGGTGCAGATTTCTGAGTTTAATATGATTTTGTGTTTTCCTATTATGAGTGAGGGATATCCAATTACACACCTCCATTTTCAGTCTTTCCTGGAACTGTCTGGGAAATAGGTCATTCACTGGTGGTTTGGTGCAGGCCACCAAGATCTATCCCAATCCCCTTTCATGGGTTAATTCTGACTGATTCCACATGAAATGGCTGAGGGTCCTTGGCTCTGCTGTTGCTATGACCACTAATGCTTTGTGCTGCTAAAACCCACACTTAACTTCAATTCTAATGCTGTCATCTTACAGTTATTTCCTAGCAAGCTTCCCTTTATGTGTGGGATTTCTGAAGCTTAGATGCCTGGATGAAAATTGGTAGAAAACATGCTCAGGCACGTTAGGAACATCGTTTTGTAAGTACTACCCATCTGAATGTATTCTGTGTCAAAAGGGTCTTATTCTGGATTTTTCAATCAGAATATTAGTTTGATGTTGTCCTGTCTCTTCCTAGAGGACTTTTACCAAACGGTGTAGTTTGACATTTACTTAAACCGTTAGGAAGCACTTCACAGGTAGCATTCTAGTGGACAGTCTGTAATTCTAAGTGATTGGCTCAATCAACAAAACTTGGCATTTTTTTGCAACCCCCCCCCCCAAAGTGCTTCAAAAGCCTAGATTGAACTACATTTGTTGAGAAAAACAAAATGCAAAATAGAAAACAATTGCATAAATAATTGCCTATCATATAAAAATACTTCATATTATTATTTTTAAAAGGCAAAAGAAAATCAGCATGGTCAGAGAAAGGCATAAACGAAAGCTCCCTGGTTTGGAAGGACATTCCCAAATCCATAAATCCAAAAGAATATTGCCAAAGGCGTGTCTACTGCCACCTGCTGGTGGCAGGCAAAGAGGTCACCCTGTTGTACGGATACCTTGCTTTAATCGTACTGTGAAAATTCTTATGACCGCTGGTTAACTGAGTGTATAAGTGTATATTGAAATTGCCCTCCGTTGTTTTTACTTACCTCCCCTTCCTTCCTTCCTTCCTTCCTTCCTTCCTTCCTTCCTTCCTTCCTTCCTTCCTTCCTTCCTTCCTTCCTTCCTTCCTTTCTTTCTTTTCCTCCCTCCATCCCTCCCTCCCTCCCTTCCTCCCTCCCTCCCTCCCTCTCTCTCTTTTCTTTCTTTTTTCCCCCATCAATGCATTCATACGTAATCTTTGAAATTATTGTTTAGTGTTGCATTAATTGTGTGCAGAGTCATCATTTCCTCTGATTACTTTTCTTTTTATTTATTTATTTTTATTAGTTTCAGGTGTAACTTCCCCTTTTCTTTGATTGCTACATTTCTCATTTTCTTTTCTTTTTTTTTTTTAAGCTAGTGTGGACCCGTGAGATTTTAGAGTTTCTCAATTGGCTCGCTGACCAATTAGAGCCTTCTTTAAGCTGTAGTTCCTTGGCTTGATGATTTTGACTAAAAATGTATCTATTTCTTTCAATTATAGGTTTGTGTCTACAAACGTTTATGCCTGGGTAATCTTGATTTTTAGTGATGTCACATGCTAAGCAATGAGTAATTGTATTATGTTGTGAGTAATCAGTAATTGTTGGTATCATTGACCAATTATCTCATATCCCCCTGGTTTGGGTACAGCAGGATCCAATAGGAGCTGCCAAAAATGAGAGCTAGACATCTGATGGCGTGCTTGAATATTCAAAGTTTGGAGTCTTAGTAAAAAATAATCATAATAATTAATAATTGTTATAATTATTTTGTTGGCCATTTTTTAATTTCACCAAGGACCCTAAAATACAGTTAAACAAAATGAATCAGAGCTACCACATATAATCATCATCATTTCATAAGAAAAAGGGCTTTCACCAAAGGAGTAAAAGGAATATATTCTCAAAAATGAAAATTTACTTTCATTAAAATTTTAGAAAATGGATATACTTAGTTTACCAAAAATCACCAATTTTTTAAACATTTTTGTAAGATACCAGGAGCTAGTGAAAGCATCAGTATGGACCCACTTCTAAAAGAAAGTGGAAATAAGAGGTCTGTGGGGTATAGATAGAAAGGTCGATGAGTAAAGTAGGAAAGGGATGAAAACCAGCAGGCAGGCAGGAAACTGAACTATGTGACTGGGTGCTGAGTCCAGCACAGATGGTGCCCAGAGAGGCATGTTGATTGAGCATCAAAAATGGAAGGTGGATGGGCTACTGTAGACAAAAGAGCAAGAGGCTCTGATCCCAAGTGGCAGCGCTGCGATTGGTACAGAGGAGGCAACATACAAACAGCTGTTGATACATTTAAAAATGTGGAAAGTCATAAAATTCAGAGTATGGTCTTCATTTGGGAAAAAAAAAGGTCATAGGTTGCTTAAAAACCAAAAACAGAAGTTTACCCTCTTTCTACAAGGAATCAGCCAGCATATACCATATGGATATACTTGCAAAGTGTCATCATCTGTAGTGTTTTGCAGGTTTTATGAGACTATGAGTAACGTGACATAAGATTATTTCTGCATTTTATCTGTTTTTGCACAATAACTTTGGTTTTCTTTTCTTGCCACTTTTAATTGTATTGAGTACGTGGTGAAAATATCAGATCAATCTGTTTTTATCATTGATATTCATCAGAGCTTTGGGTTAACAACATAGATGAGCCAATTAGTTTTAAAGAAAGCTGTCATGAAGTGATTCAAGAAAAAATATTCAACAGCATTGGTTTATTTAAAAGAAATAAAATTGGGCAAATATCTTTTTTTATAGAAATTAATGTTGGAAAATTAAATCACTTTATATTAGGGAGGTGCTGATAACTTACTAAAATCACTAATGAAAACTAATGTTTTCATTTAGTTTGCAGATAAATTTATTTTCATACATTAAATTGTGTAGCTAGTGGGATTCGTTGTTTTTTTTTTCTTTACATTAGAAAAGAAGTAAACAAGTTTAGCGCTGCCAGCATGATCACAATCTTATTAAACATAAAAAAAAATCAATATGGTAAATTACAATAACGGAACATGTTTCTTTATAGTGTTTCATTATTTTTATCTAAGCTCTGAATAGACAGATTTTCTTTTTAAAAGATGCTTTTGCTTCAATCCTAGCTCTAGCTTTCTTATATAATTTAAGTCAGTCACACTTTCAATTATCTTTATCTTATCAACAAAAGACATTTGGTGGATCTGAGGAAAGGAAAAACTGAATGCCAACCAAAATTCCAAGTTAATTCATTCTGAGTGTTCTTTTTGAAATCTTAATTTATGTTTTGTATTTGGAGAAAAAAGCAAACTTGAAATACTTTTGAACAGCCACTTCTAAGAATCTGCCATTAGTAAATTAGATTAGAACTCAGAAGCAGTAAGATCAATGAAAGTGATTTGAGAAGAAGAATAATCTGATTATCATAATTAGAAGGCTGTGAGTTAAGAGGAAAATCACTCAGTATTTTAGATATTGGTTAAATTCAGTTTATAGCATTTTTTCTTTATAATCTGTACGATTAATTTGTAGTGTTTATAACTTACCTCAGTTACCCTTCCCAATATTATTTTGATTATATGTTTTATGTGTACGTTACTTAAAATTTGTATAGGCTATCTCTTGTCGAACCAACACAAAAAGAATCTGGAGGCTTTGCTAGAAATAAATGATAGAGATTTATTCAAGGATCTCGGAGATTGCAAACTGTGAACACAGCTAGTCAAAAATCCAGAAGTGTTCCAAAAAAAGAAAAAACAAAGTTAAAATTTCTTAGAGTAAAAAGTACATGCTTGAAAAGTACTAGTCTTGCATTTTCAGACCTAGGATTGGTCTAGGGTGTTTGTCAGTCAGATGTCAGGTAGTCAGGAGGATGGAAGCCAGGAGTCTGGAAGATGGGTGCCAGGAGGTCTGGTCAGTTCCAGTGGTCTGGATAATGGCTGTCAGGTGGATGTATATGTGAGTCCTTTAAGGGGTAATCAAGTGGTCTGGATCTATGTGCATTCAGGGAGTAATTAGAGG
The DNA here is from genome assembly GCF_057876585.1 of Rhinolophus sinicus. Taxonomy (NCBI): domain Eukaryota; kingdom Metazoa; phylum Chordata; class Mammalia; order Chiroptera; family Rhinolophidae; genus Rhinolophus; species Rhinolophus sinicus. The sequence continues at coordinate 101,162,539 of NC_142504.1, forward strand.
GTTACCTGGAGTTTCAGATGTATAGGCATTGACACAGGATTGGAAGTCCAAAATAGATTAAGTTCCCAGGCTAGTTAGAATAAAAATGGAGTTTTTCCTCATGCCTCAGCCTTCATAATATTAATAATTTTAGCAGCTTGGTTAAAATGACTCCATTTTATATATTCCATATCTTCACTCTTTTCTCTCTCTTTTTGGAAAATAATTTTTCCTTCCCAATAATCAATGTGATATATATATATATATATATATATATATATATATATATATATATATATATAAATTGAGGTTGACAAGTTAATTGTTATTTCAGGCAAGAGGGAAGATAAGTTCCTCTAGTGCAACTAATACTTCACTTTATTGAAGTTTGTCTTCAAGGAGAGCATAAGGGATATATCAGAAAGTCAGCAATTCTCATATTGCGTTCACGTAAGTTCTTAAATACCAGAGAAGAGAGAAATTGGTAGGAAAGTTATTATCCAAGTGCAATTCTTTCACCTCAAATAGTAATAATAATAATAATTTAGTTGGATGGTCAAAACTTGGGTAAAGCAGAGATCATGTTTATTTTTAAAGCCTAAAGTCCTGCATTTCCAGAAAGCTCATATGCTTCAATAGTGCTTAAGAGTTTCCATTTAATTAAAGTGGATGCCGATAATCAGGGTCTAGATGGGAGCTGTCTTTCACTGCATACTTGCTGCTCTGGTGCTGGAGGGCATCGCTCCATTAAAATTCAACAGATCTAACAACCGCTGGGCTGAGAGTGGGATCGGGTATCAGGTCCAGAACTTAAACCTCTGGGTGAGGCAGGCCAGAATTCTGTGAGTGATCACCAGGAATCAGCAGGCAGAAAGCCAAGCCTCCTGAAATTACACAGCATGGACCAGCTTCACTGAGCATCTCCACACGGTTTTTGTAGAGAACAGAAATATATAACTTACGAAACCCAAATGAAGACACTATATGGGTGGACTTAAGATTTATGTGTTTTACAGAAAGCAATGTAAGCTTTCCTTGGTTCCCTGTGATGAAGTTGAATGTCATGACCTCTAAAGATCTTTCCCTATAAAACATCACATGACTTCAGGATAGTCTTGCTCCTTAACATTAGATTTTTTAGTGCAATTAGGCACTGATGTCTAATCTTGTCGGCTGTTATCTTTCAGCGGGATTGGGTTGTGTAGGGGAGGAACACGTTTTATTCCTCCCTTTAAGAGTCCCTGGCTGGGTCTCAAAATTAAACTGAGAAGGACAGATTACCTGGAGAACAGCATACCATTTTTATTAAAAATTTTATATGTACATGGGAACCTTCATAAGAGAATGAAAAATCAGAAAAAGTGACCAGAGCAGGAAGCTTTTATACATTTTAGGCAAAAAAATACCCCCAAAAAACAGTACATTTGTAAAAATTTGACAAGACAAAAGGGTTTGGACGAGAGTAGTGAATGTGTAGGGTAACCACGTAGGAAGATAAGGGTTAGTTTAACGAGGTTTGTTTGTTTATATATGTGTTTGTTGCTTGTATAACGAGGTTTGTTTCTTGGCCACAAATTCCCAATCTTTGGTGATAAAAATATCTACCTCCTTCTGGTACGAGGAAGACAGCATCCACTTGGAAGTTTTAGAGCCTCTTTCAGGGAAGAAGGGTGAAAGAGTTGGGAGAGGTCAGAGTGACCTTCCTGCTTCTGCCATTTTCTCAGACTCCTCAGCTTACGATATTTAATATGCTAGCGTGTCTATTTTGGTGTAGCATGTCCCAATCGGTTGCTTCATCTTAAAATTTTTAATGCCATATAAATACGAATGCCCATTTCTGGAAGATATTTGCTAACATTTGCGGAATGGCTATGCTTATTGCTTCCACAACAGCCAAAATTATCTAGTCCCTCCAAAATCAGTTGATGAAAATATGTAACAGGAAAGCATCTATTCACTCACAGTGAGACACAGAGGGCCTCTGGACAAAGGATGTATTTGAGAGAAAATAAGATAGAGGGATTCATCTGAAGATCTTTTATTTGCTAACTAAGGTAGAGAGGAAAAACCTTTTTTTCTTAAGGAATGGCAATATAAAAGCACTCAGTGCATGCTTTTCGTACCCCCTTTACATAATTAAACAAAAGAAGTGCTATAAGTAATGAGTTATTAAAGGTGAATGATCCATAGTAATAATACAGTTGCATTTAATTGCAGAGAATACTACTAAACATACCACTTGCATTTCAAAGTTGAAGAAACAGCTTGAAGAGCTTAGACAGAATTGAACTTCACAGGTTGAATATCTAGTAGACAATGTTAAGAATGTAAGTTAGGATTTTCCCCATATCTATTCTATACCAATAGTGGTTGTCTGTGACCAGCAAATTCTAGCTGATATTTAATATTTATTGCCAAACCAAAGAGGCATCATTGAGATCCTCTTTGAGATCTGGACCCAAAAAGATTTAGAGCAGAGCAAGAAGATTTAATATGGATACTGAATCAAAGATAGGAATAGGTATTTAGCATAGGTGGTATAACAAATATTACTAGTTTTATGAGAATGTTTGTTGTATATTTAAGAAATAAATTAACACTTTTTTATTTGATTTTAATTTTTAAATTTATTTGTTTTTATTTTTCAATTACATTGACGTTCATTATATATTTCTTATTACTTGCAGAGGTACAGCATAGTGGTTAGACATTTATATAATTTATGACGTGATCCCCTTGATGCGGCAAGTACCCACCTTGCTTTATTTTAAGGACATATAAATCATGGAACAATTATTGAAAAATTCCAAGAAGAAACAGGCCAATAACTGCTGTGAAAACAATGCCGTGTAAATATATTAGCGTAAATGAAGGCCAAGAAGATCATGGTGAGCAGGGAAGAATGTATAATGGCATGTGAGACGAATCTTTCCCATCCTCTGTGCAAGGTGGGTCCCACCTGAGTCACCAACTGTCTTAAACCAGGGATCAGAACAGATTCCACGGCATCACATGCCATGGATTAAGGGATATATTTCATAGGGGTCAGGAGGAGGAAAAGTAGGCACAGTGTGATGGTGAACTTTATGTGTCGACTTGACTGGGCCATGGGGTGTCCAGCCACTTAGCAAAACATTACTCTGTTGTGTCTGTGCGGGTGTTTCTGGCTGAGATTAACACTTGAATTGGTGGTCTGAGTAAAGCAGTTGCCCTCTCTAATGTGGGTGGGCCTCATTTACTCATTGAAGACCTGAATAGAACAAAAGGATTGAAGCTTCCTGCTTGCAGGGACATTGTGAGTTTTTTGTTTGTTCCTTTTTTCCTGGCCTTCACAGACTGAGATTTAAATATTGATTCTTCTTGGGTCTCAAGATTTCTAGCTTTTGGAACTAGAACTTCTAGCTTTTGGAACTATCTAGTAGACAATGTTAATAATGTAAGTTACTACATATCAGCTCTCCTGAGTCTCCAGATCTTGGTACTTTTTAGCCTCCATTCTTATCATGGATATATATACATTCTTTTTAGTTGGACAACCTTAATATATACAGGTCACCCATTCTTTCATTCTCCTGGCAGTGTGCCAGTACAAGCATCATCGGTTTGTATTAGATTTCAGTGCAGGAATCCTACCTGCCACATCTCTTCCAGCCCCATGAAGCCGGTATGAGGGCAACCTTATCAGTGAAGTGACAAAGAAACTGTTCGGTGCCAGCCACGATGGATTGGCATAGGGCCTATACAGAGAATTTTTCTGGGATGCTAGCAGCCCAGCTGTTGGGGATTTTGTGACCCATGGGAAATTGCCATCTCCTCTACTGTGGAGGGAAGTCGCAGATAGCTCAGTTTGGATGTAGCTTCTTCCTTGAATGAAGGGAACCTCTATTTCCAGACACTTTATTTTCCATGTAACCCAGAGTGAACATGAGGGTCCCTTTTGTGCTAACTTGATCCTTGCATCACAAATTGCTGGGCCAGACTTGACTTTCTATGAATGACACCATGAAAAATGCTGTCTTACTGGGAAGGTGATGCATAGAAGAAAATGTCAGGGTAGAAAATAAAGATTAGTAAATGATAGCAGGTTAAAAACGCATTCTTGAGTATTTGCTCCAGACTACTAATACCATTCTCCAAATTTTTTATACTTTATAGAAGATTTGTGTTAAAAAGTAGTTGGAAATATAAACTGATTAGAATCCAAAGGCTTTAGACTACCAAGGAGACTTTCTTAGACTCAATATGATGGACAGTGGGAAATGTAGACTTTTCAACAAGTAATAAAATAAAAACAGGGTTATGTTAGAAAGAGTAATTGACTGTGCGTGGTCCTCAGGAGGGAGGAGAATACAGACAAGAAGATTATCTGGGATGCTGTTACAGTGATCCATTAAAGGATTAGGGCCCTGGAGTGAGGTGGTGACAGGGTTAATAAAAATGAAGGCATATTGCTGAGAGTTGCTTCAAAGGATGGGTCAATAAAATGTGATGACTCATTGGAAATGGATGATAAAGGAGGGGGTCAAAGATAACCTCAAAATTGCAAGACTGGGCAACTAGAAACAATATAGTTTCAGTTAGGGACATCGCATAGGGAAATCTGTTGTGTGCCAAATGAGATGAGAGACTTTGTGGTGAGAGTGACATCCAAATAAAATTAAATACAGGCTTAATGATTGTAATGAAACATGGAACTGGTTAGCATTAGGCTAAGACTGATTGGAAAGTTATGTAATTGCTGTAGACTGAATTGTGCACCCTCACCCCCACTCATATGTTGAAGCATTAGCCTCTGTTTTAACTGTATTTGGAAGTACGAGTAAGAACTATAAGGAGGTAATAATGGTTAAATGAGGTCATAAGGGTGGGCCCTCAATCCACTAGGGCTAGTATGTTTCTAGAAGAGATAGAGACACCAGAGCCCTGTCTCTCTCCACTATGTGAGGACATGGTGAAAAGACAGCCATCTGCAAGCCCAAAAGAGAGCTCTCACCAGCCATGCGTCAGCTGGCACTTGACCTTGGACTTCCAAGCCTGCAGAACTGTGGGAAAATCAATTTCTGTTAAACTACTCAGACTATGGTATTTTGTTATGGCAGCCAGACCTGACTAATACAATAACGTTCATGCTTAGCAACTAAAAAGATTATGTTTTACTCTTCCTAATTAATTATGGTACTTCAAGCACAAAACAAGAAAGTAAACATCAGAGAAGCAAAAGTAATACAATGATTCATTATTAGATAAGTATGCTATATCTCCAAGAATATATGAAGACAAGGTAAATGTCTTGGAAGACATTCAGCTGACTTTGCCTTAAAATTTTTCAACTTCAGAATTATTTAATTATAGATGTATCCACATGCCACCAGCGTTTACACGTTTACTAGAGAGAAGCTCTTTATTAGAGAACTAATAGTAAGAAACCAGTTAGTGAATAATGATGATGTTGACGACGGTGATGTCAACTAATAGATATTGAGCACTTAGCATTCTGCCAGGTGTTTTCTGAGCATCTTATGTCTGTCCATGTAAATGATGATCTTGTACAACCCGATTGGGGAGGTGCTATTATTAATCCCATCTAACTGAGGCACAGTGAGAATCAGTAACTTGTTCACAGTCACACGGCTATGAAGGCAATGAGAAGAATCAATGGCAATTCTTAAATCCCCAAAGTCGTAATTCTTGTATGTGTGTGTGGGGCGGGGGGGGGGGGGTGTTATTGCTAAATATTTATGAGCTTTTGTTTAAAAGTACTGAACCAAAGGATCTTGGAGAGGAAAGGAGCTTGAGGCACAGTGCAGCCTAACTGTCCACTCAGTGAAAATAATTCCTCTCACAGCTGCTCTGGCAGGTTATCCAGACTCCGAGTGAATATTCCCAGCATGAGAGTAGCTCCCTGCTTCCCAAAGAAGCCCTTTCCAAGATGGCAGAGCGCCCAGTGTTTCAGAAATCCTCAGTATGCTGAGCTTACATCTCTATTTGTAACCTCTGTACTTTTGTTTGTTTTCCTCTTTTAATGCTAGCATTTCTGGAACTGCTGCTGTGTTTCCTTCTGGGTAACTCAGCATTTTACAGTGTTTTCATATTTAGTCACACCAGCAGGTGTTACCCCTCCCGTTTTATAGATGGGGAATGTGAGACTGAGAAAGTTTAAACAGCATAACCAAGGCAGTTTATAACTCAAAGTGTGTGGGTTAACCACACGCAGTGTGGTTATTCAATGGCCAATGCAGTGTCCATTTCATCCTAACTGTTCTTCCCTGAATTCTCTAGTTTAGCTACATTAAAAATACTAGCTAAAATTGGAAACAATATTTCACATATTGCATTATATTGGACTCTTACCTCCCTGGATCCAAATACTATATTTTGGCAATGATCACTTAAGATGACATTAATTGTTAAATTTTTTATATTAGAAAACCAATATGTCCTCATTTTGTTAGAATGCAGAAAGTAATATAAATGTTTAGTTTTGCTGTTTAATCTCTTTTATGAACATATTGTGATGTATTTTCTATGAGTATTTCTCTATTTTTGCAATAGCTGCATTTGCACTACATTGATTTTTGTGAGTTCTGCTTTTCTTAGCATTGATAACACCAACATTTTATAAGTACTCATAAACTCTCTGCGACCATGATTTTTATGACTATGATGTTCCATTATTAGCCATCTTCATTGTGCCAATCCTTTAGCATTCGTCTTATAGAACAATCCTGAATTTATTGTAAATGATTTGGTGATTAGAACCTTTCTAAATATTTTATTGGTTTTATAAGTCTCTCTGTCTCCCTCCATCCTTCCCTCTCTCTACATACGCATCCATATAACCACACACACGCATACACATACCCACATATTTATTTTTAATTTGTTAAATCTCTTATCAAAAGGATATTTAATAAGTTATCCTCCTAGATGCAGTTTATGGAAATGACTTTTTAAACCACTTTCTTTCTAACAATTAGCTTTGCCAAATCAACTCTATTTATTTTTCTTCTTAACAATGTTTTTATACTATTGAACTTAGTTCTTGTTGATTTTATGATTGGCTGAAACTGCTAATATTTTTAAGAGTCTTGTATTTTCCTTTCTATACCTGTGTTGTTGTTTTTTAAGAAAAGTCTGGTTACAATGCAGTGCTGCATCTTCCTCAAACATACTATGCAATTTCATTACTCTATGCCATGTTTAAATGATTCCAGCTGCCCGAAAACTCTGGTATCCCAGAAAAAAATCTTATTAGTCAGAGACGTTTTAAAATAGCACTACCTCTGTGAACTTTTCTTGATGTAGCCAGGTAGAACATGCCAGTCCTGTGCTCTGTGTCCTCGTTGCTTAAATTCATGTTGTACTATAGCTCCTCATGCTTGTATCTGCACAAGACGCCCTTCAGAACTGGAATCACAAGTACTCATGTTTTAATTGTGAGTACCTAAGCCCATTCTAAACCAAATATTATGGCACCTGGTAAATGTTTAATACAAATGTGTTGAACAAACGAACAAAATCATTTCTTTGAAGCCCAGCTCAGGAAACTAGTTCTAACCAGTGGAGGCTATCATGGAAATAGTAACGACAGCTCAATAAATCTGATAGAATAACCAAACCTCCCTGAATTACCATCATAAATCTCACCTGGAATGTTTCAGTGTCTTTGTCCCAAAATAGGGTTGAATAGAGAATATGGCAACCAGGGAGAAAGAAAAGAATGAGGTTAAAGCCACTTTATAAAATGCTTTGCATACCACGCAAAATGGGTTGCTATGCTATTGGTTTTTAAATGTCATGCACAAGTATGTAATGCTGCTATATGCCATTGTTTCCAAGAGGCAGTGATGATACTTTCCTGATTTAGTCCAATTTTATGTTGCTGGAGGTAACAGGGTAATTAGAGTTCTTATTATACTAACAGAAAAAAAGGGGGGGAGGGTAGAAAGTATATGTATTCAATAGGCAGCATTTTGATAGTAAGAATCATGTATAAAAGGGGTGAATTATAAATCATTCATAATTTTATGGTGTTTATTGAGTTAATGGGTGTGAATGGCTGCTCTGAGATACTAAAATACATAAAACTAAATGAAATAAGTAACCTGAAATAAATGAAAGGAAAAGATCATTAGCCTTAGATCAATATCTACCCAGCATTTTATTTAGCTAGCATCTGAGATTCTATCGTTTTGCGATTTTATGATAAATTATATATTTCCACTTGTCATGTTCTAACCACATATGTGGCTATCAGAACACTGAGGGAACAACATGCTAGGACATACACAACACAGATGGCCTTAAAAAATAATAGACACAAAAGCAAATTGGTTTGATAAGGGATCATTACCTCCGTAGCAGTGGATGTTTTGAGAAGAAATACAAAAGGATGGGTAGAAATCTGAATCATTCTATCAATTACATCTAGGATTTACATCATTCAGTTTTTCACATTATTGCATGATATAGCCTACAGAAAATCTGAGGCTTGTGGGTTATACCTACCATGTCAGAAAAATAAGCATTTAAGTGTACGTCGTTGTATGGTAAGGGTTACAAAAGAGATAGAATAACCATTGCACCATAGAAGTTTACAGTCTTTGTACAGAAATATCTTACAGGTAGGTGGCCCCTAAATTAATATAGTGCAATCAAGCACTGTATTTTATAATTTAAAATTTATAGGAGAAGAGTCATATGAATTTTGGTATCAAAATCTAAGCAAGAAACCAAAATGATGAAACTAGAGCTAATAACTCAACTAATCTCTAATCAATTTGCCTCTTTTGGTCCCAAACTATGTTCCCACTGATAAAACCCAACAGTTTCATTTTCAAACTTTTCAGGGAAAAAATAAGTAAATTGATAGCATTTTTTTTTTCTATTTTAAAGTCTGTGCCTAATTTGTTTTTTCTTAAAGTTTTGGTATCTGTGACTTTCTGTCTAAATTAGAATCAAATGTAAGATAGTACACGAGTGAACCTAAAATTATAAATCAGATTATTTTACATTTATTATATTTGTATGTCACGATGTCTGCAAAGAGCATAATGACTCATGGGGTCGTGCATCTAAACAAGCTTAAAAGTGACCACATTGGGGCTGAAGTGAACCTTAGATGACCAAGTGCCTTTTTATCTTTGAAAAAGAAAAAGACCTATTTCTTGCTTTCTTATAATCCAGCTGCTAATTATTAATGAGGTACATTGTCTCATCCCCTATGTTTCTGAGCAGGCCTGATTTTCCTTTTCTAGATTAACTCATGCACTTTCATATTCTGTTGCCAACACGGGCGTGACCGTGATTATGGGACAAAGCATTTCCGGCTGTGGGTATAGACATATTTGGTTCCATTCACCGCACTTGACGTTCCAGTGAAAGAATACTCAGGTAGAGAAGTTTTCACATACTTTTGATATTTTGGAAGTTAACAAGTAGACTAAAAGACTGAAAACTTGTCATTGTGTTCCCAAGCTCCAAGGAAGCACCTTAATGAGTGATGGTGATGACAGAACTTTCCCACAGACAAAAAAAACACACAAAAAAACTAAGATGTCTGCCTAATGTGCATGAATGTGCCTGCATAAATACAGGCACCCACACACTTTCCTGCCATTGCATTTGTAGAAAATTTAAACGTGGATTTATTTTATCTTTGAATAAAAAGACTCTAAATCAGAAATATATATATATATATTTTTTTTTTTCAATATTTTTGTAAACAAGCCACACATTCATATGTTTTTCACAAAAATCCTGAAACCCTTGCAATGTTCCAAAGTTATTCTGAATTCTGCAGAATAAGTTAGCCCATTCATATAGATGCAAATCTACTAGGAGAAATGAGGCAGCAACATGATATTCCCGATTTGGGGGCTGGCCAGAAATTCTGATCTCCCAACACAGCGTTAAATTCAGATGGGATCATTAACCACATCAGAGAAACTGCTAATGTAGGAGAAGAAAGTCCTTTGCGACTATATCACCTAAGGCACACAGCAATCAACAACTACCTTTATTCAGATGTCAACCAGAGATGCTAACAATTGGAAGCTAGGACTTCAAGCTGGAAAACTAGAAAACGTAAAAGCCTGGAACCTCCATGATAAAATCCCTTTGTTAATGAAAAGCCCTGTTCTATGCCTTCTCTGGCTGCCCTGTGACTAGCTGAACTTACCTATAGAAAAACCACAAAACCTGGGCCTATGTCTTAAGGCAACACTAAGAGAAGTGATCTTACTCTATTTCCTGGGTGAATATGCTCTCTCATTTTATGACGTTATTTCATCATTTTTTTCTGTCTTCTCTGAGCTTTCCTGTCTTCTTTTTCTTCTTTCCTCATTCTTGCTGCTGTATTCATTTCTTAATTGTCAAGAAAAGGGACACAATCAGGAAAGCGTGTTCTCATTCTCTCACCACCAAGACTAACTTATCTGCATCCATGCCCATAAGCTCTGCTTCCTTCCCTCTTCTTACCTGGGCGACCTCTCTTTGCTTCTGTCTAACCAATCCCTCCATACGTGCTCAACGTCCCTTCTCTCACCAGCCAAGGTGCATTCTCCTCTCTCTTCTCTCCTGTATCATTTAGTTCACCAAATATTGGATCACTCTCATCAGCCTAAAAACATGTCATAGTTTCTAATAAAAAAAAAAATAAAAAAAAATCTCTTGACAGTATATCCCCGGGTATCGCCCCATATCTATGCTTTTCTTTATGGAAAACTTGTTTGAAACAATTTTCTATAGTATTGTCTTCATTCCTTCATTGCCTCCCTTCTTTATCACTTATTCTGACATCATCCCCTTCAGTAAGGTTTTGTTCCTATCTCTCCATTGAGACCAGTCTCTTGAAGGTCATCAGTGACCTACATCTTGCTAAATCCAAAGGCGAATCTCTGCCATTTTTTTCTCCAGCTTCTCAGAAAACTTTGACCTTCTTGATTACTCCTTCTCTATTGGAATGCCTCTAAATACATATTTATTTATGAGCCTTTTTGCTTGTTCATTGCCCTTCTTCCTCACTACAACATAAGAGTAAAGCACTGTAATGTGTAACCCTTGGTCTTCTCTTTGTGTGCCTGGTGTTGACGACTGTTGTATTCCCAATGTCTACAACAGTAGGTGCTCAAGTATGAGGTCATTTACTGAATTATTCAAGCAGTCACAGATGTGAGTAATGGGCACATGAAGTTATAAGTGCAGAGTTTATAAATAATACCAAGATTTTGGGAGTTGGAGAATTCTTACTGCTGCTCTTTCCAGCAGCTCAGTTTAAGTTGAAAATTGAGCTTTGGAATCTCTTGATTTCTGTTTGACATGAATCCATCCAGTATGTCTACTGAACTACACAACTTAGCTTGAACTCTCCAGTTGACTCATGATAAATGAGCATATTCATAGAAGCCACTGATCTGGGTTAGTATCCCAGGAAAACATAAGACTAAATCTCAGCTGCTTTTGTAAAACTAAGGCCATAAAAAGGATAAGTCCTATACTTTCAGGCTCATTCAACAGGCAACACCTCTGAGATACATTGGCCCCTCTCGATGCTGAGGTAAGTGCCGACAAAGAGTAGTAGAATGTATAAACTATCCAATTATCGTCCCTGTGCCCTGCCATCCTGGGCTCATTCCAAAGGTCTCTGCCTTGCTATTGACCTGAATAATCCACCTAGGTCTAGGCTGCAGCCAAGAAATGTGTTAATAACTTAGAGGAATCTGATAGCTGAGCTAGGAGGCCTTTTACCCTTCAACACATAAGTAAGCCCGCATACCAGAAATACGTGAAATAATAAGGCCTACCCACCCCAAATTTCAACCCTGCTTTTCCACCCCCCCAAAAAACAAACAAACAAACAAAAAAACAGGAAACAAAACATTGACAGACACTATTCAAATGAAATGCTTCACTCAAGACTGTCAGAGACTCTCTTGGGTAGTCACTGGGGCATATCTGGGATCCACAAATTTTTGTGAAATCACTTGGCATTTCAACCACAAGGCACTTCCATATCTGTAGATAAAAATGCTGGTCTTTAGTATTAAGGCTGTGAAATGGGTTGGCGATCTGGGGGAGTTCTTTTGCTGTTATTGTTGTTTTGTTTAAAATATTCATCTACAAGGAGTTTAACTAAGATGGATGGTTATAGATGTCTGATGAATTGTAGGATTTGTTGTAGCATTAATGAACCATCTAGACCATTACACGAAGATTGTTGGGATATTTAAGGTGATGATTTCTCTTTTCCAAGAAAATAAGTCAAAACAGGAAAAACTGAATTCAAATAACTAGAACCTATAATCATTTGTTGTTGTTTTTTAATTCTCTCTTGTTTTTAATTACATTGAATCAACATTTATTAAAAACCTATGGACTCTGGTGAATTTTGGGTCAATTTATAAGTGAATACAATAATCTTTACTCTTAGGGTGTTTTGCTTCATGTATTGAAAAGATATATTAAGAATAAATACACTGTCAAGCAATGTGTTTATACTGTAGCCTATGATCAGATATATTTGGTCCAGTTTTCTCCACTTTCTGGGTAGTTGTCTTTGAAAAGCAAAGATTTTCTAGGGTTGCAGAGTCCTTTGAAAGTTAAAGCAATATTCTTTTTTGAGGCTACCTTTTATTTTACTTACTAGGATGGGATTTGCAGTAGACTCATACATTTCACAAAGATTTTTTTAAAGACAAAAGTAAAATAAAAAGAAAGTATTTTAACTGTGTTAACCAGGACATTCAAATATCAGAATCATGGTTTTGATTGTACTTCTTGACTTCAAGTTTTAACACATGGTATCTGTGTTTACTGAAAATGGGCCCGACAACTGGGAGAGCACCCTCTAAGTACCTTTAAGGCATGTCCTTCACAGGGATACATAAAGGGACACCTGAGTGAGAGGGATAAGACAATTTTTATACCCACGGAGTGATCTGTATGACAAAGAAATAGGAATTTAGTACTATTAAAAGTGTAATGCCTGTAGGTTGTCTGTGCATCCTCTATTACCTGGGAAATGAGTGAGAAGTTTGGAACCAAATGAAATATGGAACAATCCTTGCTAAAACTGAGAATGGAGGTGAGGAAAATGTAGTGAGATTATTCTCTCAAAAACTGTAAATTGCAACTCCATGGCTAGTTGGTATCTTTCTGTCGAAACAAATCTCTCTGGCTTACTTGATTTATTCTCAAGATTTTGACAGTCTGAAAAGTGGGTCATTTCCTCATTTGGATAAGAAATACACCAGTTTTCAATAAAAAGGAAAATGACAAAGTATTTTCTCAACTTGGTACCTACCAATAGACTCTCTAAAAGAACTAGAAAGTTATATTGTTTCTTTCACTGCCCACATGTTTTATGAGTGATGACAGATTTATTTCAAAAATTGTGAAGGGAGATAAACAGAGCTAAAGAAACATGAAGTGGTCTGTTTCTTCTGCCTGCCCTTGAGAAATGTCTTGTAAGGACTGTCTAAACTATAGACTCCAGCTGTACATCATGGCATGCTAGCTGGACCCATTGGTAGAAAATTATGAGATACGTTCTTTTGATTGCTTTAGAGCTGTGTTCATAGCTAGTCTGTTGTGCCTGGTTATACTTCAAAACCATTAGTCTTGGGGAAAAAAAAGAAATTAAGAATTTGTCTAATGCCTGAGCATTGCAAGATGAAAGAAAAACTAGAAGCCTAGTCTTTTATAGCTGGTGCAGTTTTAGAGATGACAAAAGCCCCCTTTTCAGCAATGAGCAGTGGAACATTCAAAATATTGTAGGACTTGTCTATGGTGCCCAGCTATTTAGTTGAAACAAAAGCTATTCCTCAATCTCTTGTCTTTAAGACCAATAATATCTTCCTACAGTTAAACTGAAGATCTAACTACTAAAAACTGAAGACAAGCAAGGTGGAGAATTAGGACAGGAAATTGAACTTGGAGTTCTGTTTCAACATTTTTCATTTAGATAGATGTTTCTTTAAACTTAAGATATTTGAATAAGCAATTTATTATGAAAAATTTTATTGAAAGATTCTAAGCATTGATTACTCTCTTTGGAAAGAGAGTGTGGTGCAGTAATGAGAATGGATTCAGACTTTCCTAGGATCACACTTCAACTGACCAGCTGGGAGATATTGGTCAACTTACTCTGTCTTTTGGCATCTTCTTTTTAAAAAGTGGACATGACTCCACTTAACTAATTGGGCTCTTATAAAGATAAAATTATAATATGCATGGAACAGCTCAGTGCCTGCTAAAGGAAAGCTGCTACATTATCATTCTTATTAATAGCATTAAACAACTCCTATTCCTCCTAAATTTTGTAGTTTATATGAACCTGTATATGCTGTGTGGAAATTGAGAGGAACAGCTTCACACTTGTTCACCTTTTTTGTTGTCCAACTAATTTTATAAAGTGGTAATGTATAATTTATATGTCATGCTGCATAATTATAATTTACAACATATAATGTTCAATGAACTTATGCTTTTATTTTTAAATTTACTGACAATAAGTGCAAACAGTACAATACTCCAAAGAAGCATTGCTGCTCTTGAAATTTTTGATGAAGTTTTAACAACTAAATTCCAGGCTCGTGGGAAATATGATCATAATTGTTTTGGTTTATTTTCAAAAGTCAATTTATATTTAAATAGAATTGTGAACAAGCCCTAAATTGTCCTGCTGCCTCACATGCATATGAGGGAAAGTCAGTCTTACTTTCTAGAATGTCCATACATATCAGGGACAAAAGTTTCATCGTGCTCCATTCTTCTTATTTCTCCTATGGGTACTTAAAAATGCGAGCCCAGAAGCCAAAATATTGAGAAAGTTGTAGTGAGTTATACTTTGGAAGATTCCCCTCACCAAAAAATAAAGTTAATACTATTACAGAAAATCTATAAGCTGAACAAAACTTTCAGCTCACTTTTTCTCCCAACTGTTTCACAAGTTGTCCTTGGATTATACTTTTTGATTTTAAAGAGCACTTGAATAACAAAATGTGTCGGTATAGCCCTGTTTGTTCTTGTGACTATACACAAAACATTTACTGAAGATAACATTTTAAGCGACCATTTCAAAAACTTTGCCACAAGTTTGTGGATAATTTATATTCAGTTGTACAACAGAATAGCAAACAATATTTTCCACGTTCATTCTGGCATGAATCATCTGTTTTTCTGCCAAAAGGACTGAAGTGCTGTTTTTCATGTGAGAATGGTATCAGGTAGGTGTTAAAAAAAGCAGTAAGGGCGAAGAGATAGGATTAGGTGTCCTCATGCCTACACCAGGAAAATAGTCCCTACCTTTCTCTTGAAGAAAAAAAATAGCTTTTGTCTGCTGCTAGGTGCGTCTTATACTTACTACTTCCAAGTGATTTCAGTTGTGAGATTGGTATTTCCTGGCTAGATATCAGCGTTTGCATCTGTCCTTCTCTATATTTCCAATATACAAAGAAAAGTTAGAAAAGTAGAAAATCAAACTACAAATCAAAATTAGCATGTTAGTTGTAGAAAATGCTTAACCTTGCATGTCTAGGAAATGTGAAAACAGATACTGGGAGTTTTCTGTGTGCAAGTCAAAGATAGCTTCACAAAATATACCAGAATTTTAAGAAGTGCCAGTTTTGTAAAGTGCATTCATTGTGTAAAGTTATATGATTTTATTTTAGGGACTAGCCATAGCTTGAAACAGTTTGGAATCTTATCTTTAGTGCGTGGGGAGGGAACTAGAATTTGTGGTATATGCTGAGGTGCCAAAGAAATGTATACACATAAATTATGTTCATCTTTTGTTGTCGGTATATATTGAGTATTACAATTTTAATACAGTGTTTTTTTCTTTCTTAAAATACATATACAGTTTTTTTTTTGGCTCTCTGTGTATGTGTGTGTGTGTGTGTGTGTGTGTGTGTGTGTGTTATTCGTTTGATGGGGTAAGTCTTCTCCCTTTAAAGGAATCTTCTTCAAAAATGATCTATATACATATATAATGATTATGTTGGGTGATGTGTTTTCACTTTTAAAAAAAATGAGGTAATTCTATAATATAATGAATTTAACCTGTTTTTGTTTTTTAATCATTTTTTTGAGTGGCATAAATGAGCTAATCTTTACAAGATGATGGTTTTTAAAAAAGCCAGAATGAGTTTGGATGTATGAGATGCATCATGGATTTTTAAAAATTTATCAATATCTATCTATCCATCTGTCTGTCTATCTCTCTGTCTGTCTGTCTGTCTATCTACCTACCTACTTATGTACATACCTACCTATATATCTATAGGTAGAGACAAAGATATAAGATCAGTGGTCAGCTAGGCATTAAAGGGAGCAGCTACTCAAACTCGGGCTGAGAAGAACGTGAATTTACATGTGTCCTTTAAGTATATCTTTCTCAAATAGTCTTTTGGTATTTAAGTTCCTTCTAGATCAGAGGTTCCTAAGCCCTTATTTATTACCAGAATTCCCTAGTGAGTACTTTTAATAACTATAAATTCCTGAGCCTCATCTTGGGGAAGAGGGGCAAGAAACAGCATTTCAACATGCTTCAGGTGAGATTGATGTAGCATGCCTAGCATTAATTAATGAGTTTGAATTTGGGAAATTTATCCCTAGAGAATTCCTATGCAACTTCCCTAGAGCCTTGTCTAACTAGTAACCCAAAGTATATTTGAATAACTCTAGTGAGTGCAAAACCATTACTTGCCTAGTTAGCACATACTATTTTGAATATGCTTGTTTACAACAAAGCTACCAATATTCAATTAAAATATGTGTCTCTACTCATTGGTATGAATCGTTATTACTTGGGGTCATCAGGGAGAATAGATCTAATTTATAATCCATGCAGTAGCTCTCCAACTATTGTAGGCAATGGCAGGCACTCATCATTTCTTGCTTAGAAAATGTCCCTAGTTCCTTCAGTCTTTCTTTATGTGACTTGATTAAAAATCTGCATATTCTCTTTGATCTTCTCTGAATTTATCCCTGAGGTTTTTCAGGAAGTGTATGAGCGCTTAGGCTCAACACAAGTCACAGTAGGTACATCTTCATGGTCATGAGACCTGTGCAATCTTTCAGGACCCTCATGTTCTTGGAAAGGCCGCATGCTTCGTTTAGTGCTTTGCTGTCACTGTTTTGTAATTGTAATTGTTTTTGAACCAGGGCCTCCGCATTTCCATTTTGCATCAGGTAACAAAATTATGTAGTCAATCCTGCATCTTAGCTTTAGTATGGTCAAGTAATATAAACAATTCATTTCCCATTCTCTCTCTGTGAGTAATGCATCCTGAAAAGGCATCATCTATGTTTTAGCAGCCATATCACCCTTCAGTTCATAGTTTATGTACAACAAAGTGCACCTCTGAGATATTTTTCTAGTACATGCCCATGGCTCCTTCATGCTGGATTTTTTAAATTGTTGTTGGAAGCAAACATAAGATGTTGCATTGATTCAAGTTTAGCATTATCTTTAAAGATTTGATCCATGGTTCCAGACTATTGAGATCTTATTAGATTCTGGTTGTCAGCCAACAGTTTTGTTGTCCCTCTTAATTGCATCCCACCGAAAGAACATCTAATCCAGTCTTATAAAGAGACAGCACACATCATAATAGGAAGCTTTCAAAGAAATATGAGGAATAGTAGTTTCAACAAATGTGATCTGATTGCTTTAAAGGTTGTTTAATATCTCTAGTTTCAGTAGCAAGGCCTGACCTTTCTTCTCACCTAAAGCTACTTTGATAGTCCCAGTTATTATTGAGACTTGGGATATAAAACTATTATCATTGTAATGGTGACTTCTGCTGAAGGAAGACCTACTCCTGAAACTATGTGGTATTAAAAACTCATCTCAGAGGAGTTGTAATTATTTAATGTAAATATTGAAAATCTTGTGTTTCTGTCTATCTTGGCAGTGAAGTCCATTTGGCTTGGGGTCTCCTGGTAGCCAGTTCCTTTAGTTAGTACTCTAGTATTGTGTGAGAGAAATAACCCTCAAGAGAGGAAAGTACATGAGATATATACATGCATAAGCACCTATAATATATAATTCTGAATTAATTATTTGCTTTCATACAACGTTCACCATGGAACATTTTAAGAAAAGTGAAATTGTCTAACTATGCTGATGTCAGTTTCTATCTCAGCCATGTTTATGGTCTGATAATGAAATACAGACTACGTGGTACCTCGGTTTTCGAATGTAATCTGTTCCGGAAGACTGTTGGAGTCCTGAAAAATTTGAAAACCGGGGTTCAGTTTCCCCATAGAAAATAATGCAAAATGGATTAATCCGTTCCAGACCTTTAAAATCAACCCCTAAAACTACAAATTTAGCATGAATTTTACTATCTAATGATACCATAGATCCATAAAATTTACAGCGTTTGTAAACCACAATGTTTGTCAACGAAGACGTTCGAAAACCGAGGTAACACTGTAGTTTGCTTATCCAATGAATACAATAAATAGGTTGAATTAAATACTAGTTTGATTAATGGTGGTTAGTCTAATTAATTAGATTTTAAAAATATTTGTTTCATTTAACTATTCCCCACTCTGATCGGATTGATCATTCACTCAGTAATACAGGAATGAATGCCTCACAAGTCAAGAAACATAACTTCACATTTGGGCCAAATTATATTTTCCCACATAAAGCTGTATGCATTAAAGAAGTCTGTTACTTGATATGTCTTCTGTCTTTTCTCATTGTGGAGTAACAGATTCAAGAGTGAGCTTACAGTAAGATCACTGTGCTGGTTCTAATTGCAGTGCAGGAAAAACTTGATAACAGACGTTAGATCTATTATTTACCCGTAATCTCTAAAGTGAAGGCGATATCATGACCCGTCACTCAAATCTGTCTAATCTCCACCATTGTGGACATCTGTAAATGCGTGAAATACCTCTAGAGAGATGGAGCAGTATAAATGATTTATAATACTGATTGACTTTGGCAAGTGGAAGGGCTAAGCTCAGAAATAAAAAAGTCAATTATTCCATTATGGTTCCATAGTGTGAAGGAACCATACTACTTTGATCTCAAGGAGTGCTTGGTAGCAGTTAAAATGACACTTTAAAAAGCACGTGATGGGCAGCCATTTGTCTCAGTTGGTTAGAGCACAGTGCTCATAACACCCGGGTCACCGGTTTGATTCCCACATGGGCCAGTGAGCTGCGCCCTCCACGACTAGATTGAAAACAATGACTTGATTTGGAACTGATGGGTCCTGGAAAAACACACTGTTCCCCAATATTCCCCAATAAAAATGAAAAAAAATAAATAAATAAATGGAGGAAAGCCACCTGAGTTAAAAAAACAAAAACAAACAAACAAAAAACACGTGAGAGTTATGCTCACTATGTGTATATATTTACACATTCAGTTATTCACTCCTCGAAAAAGTATTGCGTGTGTAATTTTACCAGGCACTGTTCTAGATGTTGGGGATACTGTAGGGAACACCACAGACAAAAAACAAAAAGCAAAAAAACTCTGCCTTTATGGGCTGACACTTGGGGGAAGTAGAAGATAAGACAGATCATAAGATAATGAGGTAAAATATACTATGTGTTAAATAAGATAATTAGGTACAGATACTATATTAAAGTTATAGTGAGAAGCAAAGCAACAAATAAATGCGGACCCACGGAAGCTCATTTCCTTTTAAATATGGTGACCAGGGAATTGTCCACAAAGAAGATATCATTGGAATGAAGGTCTGCAGGAAGTAGGGTGCAAGCCATAAAAACATCTGAGGAAGGATGCCCCAGGCAGTGCCAGCAGCCAATACAAAGGCCTGAGGGTAGAAGCTTGCTTGCTGTGTTTGAAATATAGCAAATAGACCAGCGGGGAGGGAGATAGGTCGAGACATAATGGGAAGCCAAATCTGTAAGGTTTCCTTGGCCATTTTAAGGACTTCAGCTTTTACTCTGGGTGAGTAAGATTAGGCGACTTGTTACTTAATAGGATCCCTATGGCTGCTGAGTTGAGAATAGTCTGCACGGGCAGTGGCAACAAACCTGATAGGAGGCGACTGGATGATTCCACAGTCAGACATTATCTTTTCTTTTTTTCTTTCTTTCTTTTTTTTTTTTTTTACCATTTTATTTATTTTTTCAGTGTGTTTTCCCAGGACCCATCAGCTTCAAGTCAAGTAGTTGTTTCAATCTAGTTGTGGAGGGCGTAGCTCACAGTGTCTCATGTGGGGATCGAACCAGTAAACCTGTTGTTAAGAGCACCGCGCTCTGACCAACTGAGATAACCAGCCGCCCCCTAGACATTATCTTTTCTTATGAGCTAGTTCCTATTACAGAATATATATTATGTGTAGCTTGGTCTCCTATTATTGAATTCATTCACTCATTTATAGCTGTTGTATAATTGTTGACTGGTACAAAATGCTGTGGTTGTTACTTTAGATGAAGTTATATAATTTTGGCTGTAAATATGACCCAAGATGACCCAAGTAAATATGACCCAAGATGCGTATTTCCTCTACCTTCATAGTTCCAGGACGATCCAATGAAATTAAACAAAAGTTTATTGTGCATCTACTTTGTGTCAGGCACTGTTCCAGTTTCTTGAGACAGATCAGTGAACAAAAGAGACTAATATTTCTGCTCTCATGGAGTTATATTTTAGAGGGACTAGAACGGAGAAAAATAATGCAAAAATAATAGACACAGTAAATAGCAGATTGAGTTTATTAGAGGATTATGAGTGACACTGGAAAAGAAAAGAAATATATACAAAAGTAAGGGGATGGGGCAAGTCACAGTGTTAATCAAGTATTCTGGTTAGGACTTATTAAGAAAATGAGTTTTTTGTGACAACATGGATGGACAAGGCTAAGCAAAATAAGTCAGACAGAAAAAGTCAAGAACTATATGATTTCACTGATATGTGGTATATAAAACTGAAAACAACAAGGAAAACAAATGAAGAAACAAAAACTCATAGACACAGACAATAGGTTAGTGGTTCCCAGAAGGTAAGGGGGTAGAGGGGTTCTAAAAGAGGGTAAACAGGGTAAAATATATGGTGATGGAAGGAGAACTGTGGGTGGTGAACACACAATGTGAGATATAGATGATATATTACAGAATTGTACACCTGAAATCTAGGTAACTTTACTAACAATTATCATCCCAACAAACTTTAAAAAAAAGAAAGAAAGAAAGAAAATGAGTTTTAAGCAAAACTTTAGAGGTCATAAAGTCAGCCATGGAGATTTCTGGGAGAAGAATATTCCAGGCAGAGGAAACAAGCAGAGGCAAGCAACAGGCAGTGCAGAAGCTCCAAGGCAGAAACGTGACTGTTCTGCTCAAAGCATAGCAAGGAGATCAGTAAGTCTAGGGTGGAGTGAGCAGTGGAAAATGAGTAGTGTGTAAGCTCTGAGTGGAAGTGAGAGTCAGAACATATAGTTGTTTGCAAGGCCTTCGAAGGACTTGGGAATTTGCTTTGTATGGAATGAAAAGTCAAGAGAGGAAGAAATGTGATCTGACTTCTGCATGTCATTCTGGCTGCTGTGTTGTACTAGCATAGAAGGGCAGCCATAAAAGAAGCCATTTAAAAAGCTATTGAAACAATTCAGGTTAAAGATGACGAAGGCTTAGGCGAGGATGGTGACGGTAGAGGTGGTGAGAAAAGGTCACGTTCTGGTTTTATTTTGAAGGTAGATCCAACAGGATTTGCTGACATTGAATATGGAATCGGAGACAAAGAGAGAAGGCTATGATGACAATAACATTTGGCAAGGCCTGAGAGATTTTAAGAATGGAACTCCTATCACTTAAGATGGCTGGACATTATAGCAAAAGAGGATTTAGGAGAAGGTCAGTTATCTTGCTTTGGACAAGATAAATTTGGACATCTAAGTGGAGATGTTGCATAGACAGTTAATAAATTCTGGAGTAGGAAGTAATAAGATCTGGACTGAAGATATAACTGAGAGTAATCAACTTATCATAGTATTTAAAGCCATGAGATAGCGAAGGAATATCTGAAGATAGAATACAGAATAATTCTAATGACTGACCCCTCTCTACTCTTATTAAATTATTTGGAAAATGAAAAAACTCAAATAGCTTACAGTTGGACTTGATAACTTCTCCTGGAATAATAGTAAAGATCTGTTATTAAAATAGTTGAAACTTATTTCAGATTGAGACTATCCTTTCACTACCCTTCTAGCATGGTCCTTTTTGGATGTACCCATAGCATAGACTTTCCAAAGGGAAAAAAAAAAAAAAGTGAGCAGTCGTCACTTTCCATGACGACTCTAGTTACCTGGTAGTGACCACTTGGAATGTTGTGCTACAGAAAATATGGAGGCTGGACATGGGTTTCCTGGGAAAAGAGCCCCACAATGGCAGAGTGATGCCTTCCAAGGGAGCTAAACAAGAGAAGGGAGCATGCATAACATGGGTTTGTTTACCTCGGTCTGTGCAAATGTCATACATGGAAACTCTGTTTGGTGCTTTTTTGGGGTCAAACTTTTCTGTAAGAATTTGATAGGATTACAAAAACTACTTGCCAAGAAATTTGCATTTACCTGTGTACCCTCAAACAAGCAGAGTGTACCTTGCTCTACTAACTCAAACATAGTCTTATTTATTAAAAATCATACTTCAAAACTTTGTCAGGTTCTGTATTAATTAATGTTAAGTTTGGTATGCTCAGTCTACTATGTAACATCTGTAACAAATAGAAATGAGATGCAGTTATTCCACTATTATCATTGTTATAATCACTTCATGGAGAAGCTTTCCAAGAATAATTAAAAGTTATTTGCAACTTCATTACTCTTCTATTGGCCATTGGCTTTGCAAACAGAAGCTGGCTCTAGCCAAGTGACACATGTTTCATATAGTTTCCTATTTTTTGCATGCCTATAAAATCCTTTCATTACCAATGTAGTAAGTAAGGATAACTGAATTGGTCCCCTGAAAGACAGATGGCAATTCTAAACATCACTAAACAGGGCTATATATCTTCCCTAAAATTTGAAACTTATACATTGACGATATGAAACTGCTCTGAGATTAGCCATATGCATAGCCTTCTGCCATAAGAAAATAAATAGTCTCTTATTTAATAATGATACGATTTTGCCATCAAAAACTGAGAGAGGTTTGAGCAGATAGAACATTCTGGAATCTCATTACTGCTAGAAAGTGTGCCTCAGCTTTAATTACATTGAAATGAAACTTATCGTCACTTGGCTACTAGTCCACATGAATTACCTCCATATGGCAAGTTCACCTCTATGGGTACTTGAGGCCCATTTTCTAAGCAAATACTTCATGGTTATTACACTGATGAACACTGTGGTCCTCAAACCAAAGATCCGCTGGAGGGTTGATGTGGCTTTCTTTAGAGCCTGGGAGGATGATTTGTAGGCAACTATTTTAAAAAATTCCAAACCAAAACATTTCTGGTACACTTTATAGAGTGATTTTAAATCCAAAGGCCTACTGGGGTCAGGCAGTTGTGACATGTGTGACGAATGGTGAGCGCACACTCTGTCCAGTGCCCTTTATACACCAGAGAAGAACAGGTGTATAAACAGGTCAGAGAAGAACAGCCTGACCTGCCAGGCTCCAGAACTCATAGGGACCGCGTGCTTGAGTAGAGGCAAAACAGCTGTTAGAGAAGCAGTTCTCACCTGCAGCTCACCAAGGGGTGGAGGAAGGCTCAGCTTCCACACAGGTAGGAACACATTCGACTTTGCACTTTTCATAATCAGAGATTAGCCCACATGCCCTCTTCTGTTTACAGCATTATAGATCCACCTTCCATCAGCATCTTGAGCCCTTCTCAGGAAGTCAAGTTGTTAAATAGCTGAAAGTCCAATTGGCTTGATACCGCAGTTGAAAAAACGTGATGTTTAAGGAAGATGGAAGCGATGGTTCTCAAAGTGCAGTCCCAGACTGGAAGCACGAGCATTATTTGGAAACTTACTAGAAGTTCCCATTCAGGATTGAATGAATCAGAAACTCTAGGGAGACCTAGCAATCAGAGTTTTCTCACGCCTTAAAGGTGTGTCTGATACTCACTGAAGTTTGAGAACCACTGATCTCAGGCAGTGTTTCTCAAATTTTAGTGTTTGTACAAGTGGCCGTGAGAGCTGGCCTGCGAGTGTCCGAACGTCTTAGTTTATAACTCTTATAACGAGCACCCAAGCTGCGGTGTCCTTTCTGCGCCAACCCATTTGTGAAAAATAGGTTTGATATAGTATTTCCATGACTTTATTTTCTTTTACAAAATGATTTAATGCTTGCATCAAACCTCACCCAAACAGTTACTTGAGAAATTAGAAAAGAAATGTGTTTCTAGGTGACACCACTTTTTTTCTCTTATCCTATAGCTGTATGGTCTTTCTTATGACTAGATAAGATACTAGTCATAGTTGTCCAATACATTCAATAGACTCCAGAGAAAAAAGGTTTGACTGGACAAAACTGGCTTATGCAATTGCCTAATATGTATGTATTCACACATATACATATATATACATCCATACATATAAACACACATATAACTGATGTCCCTTTCACGTTACTGCCTAGTGTTAAAACATTTCTTCCTTTGTAAATTCTATGAAGCGGAATGGTTAGCAATAAATGTTTCTTACATTTCTTAGTTTAAATGTTTTTCATGGACAACACGGCCTTTTAAAGCATACTTTAATTGCCAATGGATTCACGGACATAGATGACTGAATTCAGGTTATTTAACATTCTTTGGCTGTTTTATAATTACTAAAGTTGGCGTAGTGGGTAATTTAACTCAATTTCATATACAGCCAAGGAAGAACTGGCTGTTTTCATAAATCCTCAAGGAAACACAATTTATATTACAGTCCTTTTGGTTTCCAAAACAAGAATAACTCAATTTTAAAGTACCACTGAGAACGCCATTCTATTTCAAAGTGATTTAACTTCTAGTTTGTTCCCCCCCTCCCCCCCCGCCTTTCAAACATATATTCTTTTAATTTCAAAATGTAGATTTTTAGGAGGGAAAATGTTGCTGATAGACATTTGTTTCACTCAGAGGTTAAAATAAGCGATTGTTGATTTCATTGCATCAGAAATATATAAGGTGATATTTCATCACTGAATATTTTTGAGAGGCAGATTTTGTTTTGATTTTGGTTATGATATCGTATCACGCACCAAGTAGATAATTTTAACCCTGAAATTGAAATGATGGCTTTGTCAGTCTGTTCAGGCTGCTATAATAACAAAGAATTACAGACAGGGAGACTTATAAGCTACAGAAATTTATTTCTCACAGTTCTGGAGGCTGGAAGTTCAAGATCAAGGCACTGGCAGATTCAGTGTCTGGTGAGGGTCTTCTTCCTGGTTCATAGATGGCCATCTTTTTGCTGTGTCCTCACATGGCAGAAGGGACTAGGGAGCCCTCTGGGGTCTCTTTTGCTACTGATGCCACCCATGACCTAGTCACCTCCCAAAGGCCTTATCTCCTCATACCATCACATTGGGGGTTAGGATTTTAACATATGAGTATGTGTGGGGGGGTCATAAACATTAGTCCGTAATTGGCTTCAAAGCAAAGAGAGTTTTCACTTTAACAAACTGAAATATTTTCAGACTAAATTTATTATTACATATAATGACTCCTTAAAAACTGATTTTTTAAAATGGATCATCTTTAAAAGTCACATTTATTGACTCAAATTAAACATCTTTATGATATGATTCTTATTGTTAAAAATTCATTTTTACTTTGGTGTAATATTTCATAGTTGTTCAAAGAAGATTCAGATAGATACCTTGGGAAAGAATACAATACAATTTGCATTTCTTTGTTTTTGAAATTGTTCATTAACAATTTTTGGATGGGTGTTTTCTATTCTTATCTTTTAATTTTATGAAGTTAAGCATTCATTTGGCGTTTTAGGGGATAATGAATTTTATACAAAAAAATTTTTCCTGGCCCACCAAGAATATTTTTGCTTTGACATTTTTATTGAAGAAATAAGTTTTAAAATATGGTTCCACTTTCTTACCTTCGAAAGTGAGATTTACTGAATGTATTTGAATCCCTTTCTGATGACTGATGGATTTGCAGAGTTGTTGAAGACAACACTTGCTGTATTCATAAAGAAAAAAACAAATTCTCTAATTATTCTCAGTGATTGTGTTAGGTGTGTCTTTTCCATAGAAGATTTCAGAAAGAAATTAAAAGGTGACCTCCTACTTTGTATGGTAGGAAATTAGCTATCATTAGTCTGCTCACAGTTTGGTATAAACCTTCAAATACAACAATTTAACAAGTTTTATTCAATTCCTATGATGAACTGGATGTGAATTGGAGCACAGGAATAACGCATAGAACATAGTCCCTAACTTAAAGGATCTAACGTTGACAGAGTTTATCTAATGGCAGCATTATATAATAATTCAAAGCAATGTATTTTATAAATGATAAATGAGCCAGGAAAACTGTAAATTGCATGAGTTCAGGAAGTGGAAAGATGAACTAAAATAGTTCATCAACACTTTGGGAGAAAACAGAACTTGAGTTAGAATTTGAAGAGAATCTTAGAAGATAGGTCAGTATTAGAGAAACAGAAAGAATGTGTTAAGAGGGTTAAGTAAAGATGGACGTGCACTTTACTTACGTAACTGAATGTGACAAGGTTACCCTGGCTGGATCAAGGGACATGTAGAGGAATCACAGGGAAAAAAAACCACACATATACACACATACATACACACATATACCGTGTTTCCCCCAAAATAAGACCTAGCCGGACAATCAGCTCTAATGCATCTTTTGGAGCAAAAATTAATATAAGACCAGGTATCGTATCACATCATAGCATAGCATAGCATAGCATATTATATTTATTATATAAAACTGTGTCTTATGTTACAGTAAAATAACACCGGGTCTTAAATTAATTTTTGCTCCAAAGGACGCATTAGAGCTGATTGGCTAGGTTTCATTTTTTGGGAAACATGGTATGTTTAAGTGTATATACATATATACACATATACATATATATACACATATATGCATATATACACACATATATACACACACATAGATGTGTGTATATGTGTGTGTATATATACACATATGTGTGTGTATATATGTATATGTGTATATATGTATATACATATATATGTAATATATAGGCTACATATAGTTAAGTCACTTTGCAGAGTTGAAAGGCAGAAGAAATTGCAAATTCCCTTAACCAAATTCTACTCCCTATAAAAACCTTTTATTTAGTAGGGGAAAATATACAAGTGAATCCACAGTAAGTGGGAAAAAATGCCTTAGTTTTTAATTGATGCAAAGCGTCTCTATTGAATAAGGTGGTGAAGTGTGCATCCATGTGTACTCAAGCACATGTGTTTGCATGTGAGTGTTGGAGTTGTCATTTATCACAATAGAACTTTACAGCTACCCAACCAATTAGGCACAAGGAGAGCAAAGACTGGATGTGGTGAGCTGTGTGTCACTGTGCTCCTGAGAAATGATTGTCTCCTGTACTAATCAACAGTGACATGTTAAGTCATCATGAGTGACAATTACAGACCTCTCATTAGAGGAAATGATTGCAAAACTAGGCAGATTGATGAGCTGATTGGTGTTTCCTCAGAAACTGAGCTCCTCCCCACCAGCCCTCTTCTGACAACACTGCTGAATATTATCAAATATGTATTTAAGGCAATTCAGCTAGAGCGTCTTAACTTGGCAAAATAGACTATGATTGCTTAGAAATGTATGCTGAGAGCAGAATCTAGCATATCTCTCAGGATTGTAATAGTTAGTATTCATCATTCTGAGAACACTGTACTTCTCTGGAGTGCTTTCCACCTTTAGTTTGTACAACAGCATCTGTGATATTAAGATCAGATTTTACGTTTTGTTTCTACATGCAAGATACAATAGGTGGGAAAAGCATTTTGCTGAGGACTGCCTGATGAATTAAAAGCACAGTGTCAGACTCTAACTTCATTTTGAACTTGGCACTTCCAACTGCAGCTACCTTTAACCCAAAACCCAGGTACCGTTCACCTCTTCCCACCACCAGTGGATTGGCACTTGCACAGCAAAGGGGATTCTCAAACTTGAGCAAGCATCAGAATCCCCTGCAGGGCATGTTAAAGCACAAAGCTCTGGGTCTTACACCCAGGGCTTCTCATTTAGCTGGTGAGGGGTGGACCCTGATTTATTTAGGATTCTGTTGATACCAGCTGATGCTGCTGGACTGGAGATCACGAATCACTTCCCTGGAAGAAAGACTATAAAAGAAATACTGTGTAAAGGGGTGACTTTTTCTGGTTTATATTCTGTTGCCCAGGTATTCAGTGCCCGGATGTCCCCCCAGAAGCTTTCCTGGATCTCAATTTCATATAATTCTGAAATTTCTCTGGGTACAGTTTGCTCTTTGCCTGAATAAATGTTTTATTTCTCGCTTTGCTTTGGCTTTTCTAGCCATGGCCTCATGGTCTGTCTCTATGAAGCAGACAAGTGATGCTCTAAATAGAGAAATTCCACCAATTACATTTTCTTAGATTGGTTTTCTGATTAACTAGTATCCAGGCACTGATGCAATTACACCATGCCTAAATTCTCAGTGGCACCTATATTCTCAATGTCACTTTGGTCAAACTAATCAGCTTGATCTGTCTTTCTGATGGATGGTCCAGCTGTCAAAATGAAGATATATTCATTGTCCTAAAGAAACTGTCTGAGATATAAACTATGCTGATTAGTCATGATCAGATCGATTCTTGGGATCTTTCAAATCTGAAATGACCATGAATGACCTCAAGGAAAATAACTAATAAAAGAGACCCATAGACAGTAGAGCAATTGAAGGCTAAGAAGTAAAATATTGTCCTCATTCAAACCATGTACATTATTCATCTATGTTTTCAACAGTATTTATTTAACTCCTACTATGTGCCAAACAATCTTTAGGTGCTCAGCATAGCTGTGAACTGAAAAACAGTCTGCATTTGTGGGACTCATATTCTCATAAAGAGAGGCATGGTAAACAGGGAAGCAGGTTAATAAACCATAACTTCAGATACGTTAGGTGCTATGAAGGAACTAAAGCAGGATAAGGTGATACAGGGACCAGGGGTGTGGAGCTGTTTTAGATGGAAAGAGCTGTCCAGGGCTTTTTGAGGAGGTGGCATTTGGGCTGAGACCTGAGTGATACAAAGCAGTCATCCATCTGTATCTCTGTGTGGTAAAGTTAGTGGTGAGGTTTGGAGTGATATTAGAGGAAGAACTTTAAGGAAGGGAAAACAGAAAGTTGCAAA
Source organism: Rhinolophus sinicus (assembly GCF_057876585.1). NCBI lineage: Eukaryota > Metazoa > Chordata > Mammalia > Chiroptera > Rhinolophidae > Rhinolophus > Rhinolophus sinicus. Next base: position 101,191,840 of record NC_142504.1, read on the forward strand.
TGCCATGAGTCTGAAAAACCCAAGGTCTTGGTGGCCATGGGAGGAAGTTTGATTTTCTTCTAAGAAAACTGTAGAAGCATGGAGAGATGACAAGATCTGCCATATATATATATATGCTTCATGGAGAATGCATTGTAGGAGAATAAAACTGAATGGTTAAGGTGATTTCATCAGGTCTTAGTTTCAGACATTGACCTTGAATTTGCAGCTACAGCTTCTTTAACTTACAGGTCGTTATTTCCGCTTGCAGACCCTAGACTGTCCATACCAGAAATTTGGCTCTTGCCGTAGGTACAACTCTATAAAAGCCATTCTGCCTGAGGAAGGAATCACCATCTGGTGAGAAGCGATAGTGAACAAGGGTGTTAGCAGTGGGTATAGTGAGAAGTGGTTATATTCAGGACTTATTCTGGAGATGGATGTGGAAGGCTTGCTGAGAAATGGATTAGGGGATGTAGTAGATGCGATTTGTGCCCTGTCCAGGTACCCTTTGCTAGCTGGAGAATCATCCTCTAATCTTTAGAGTGTTGGCTCCCAAGAGCTTATACTTGCCTCTCTGTCAATCACTCAGTTCCACCTGAGGCCACAGTTTTGCTTTTCACCACCCTCTCTCCATCTCCTCTTATTCCCTTCTTCCCTACGGCAGCAATCCTCAAATTATGGTCTTGGGAAAAGTAGCATGAGCGTCACTTGGGGACATGTTAGATATATAACCTCTCAGATCCTACCCCAGACCTACTTACTTAGAAATTCTGCAAATGGAGTCCAGGATTCTGTGTTTTAGCAAGCCCTGCTGTGATTCTGGTGCATGGTCAAGTGGAGAACTACTGCAGTAAAGCAGTCCCCCAGTAAATCACTTGAACAATAATCTCCTTTCATGGTCCACTACTAGGAAATGCACCTGCAGGCAGGGCATGAGGGAAAACAAAAATTGAGGGTGATTCATAGCTGTTTGGCTTGAACATCTAACTGAAATAGTTTGATTAGCTAGGATGGAAAAGACTTGGAGGAGAACAAGTTTGGAAAAGATTATTCTACTTTGAACTTGGTTAATATTGAGTTGCTTATTAGATAACCAAGTGGGAATGTCACGTAGGTAATCGATATATAAGCCCAGAACTCCTGTGTAAAATCAGGATTACAGTCATAAATTTCAGAGCCTTCTTTATATGGATAATAAGACCTAGAAAGGGATCCTAGAGAGGTAAGAAAAGAGGGTAGCAAGAACCTCAAATTTTTACATTTTTTTAGGAACTATACAAAGTGGGTCCGTGTGACTTCTTTCTCCAAGATTATATAAAAAAATCATATTGGTTCCAAAATATTATATGTAGCACAGAACAAATAATACCTAAACGTATTAGGAATATGACTGTTTGTACTATATCTATGCAAAGATACAAATGTAAAATAACATGTAAAATGTTAAATAGATTTTGCTAATTACTAATTAAAGAATTCAAAGTTGATTTGGCTTTAAGGGTGTATAAATAATTTGTTCACCTTTTTTTACCTGCTAACTGGAGAGGGCTTGTTATAGAATATAACATTTATATATATATATATATATATATATATATATATATATATATATATATATATATATATACATACATACTTGGGTTCCAAAAAAGCAGAACTTGGTGAGATGTCAAGAGGTCACATCTGATCCATGCATCCAAATGTGAAATATAAAACAAAGAAATACAAAGATTGAAGCTGGAGAATACCCTGGAAATTTTAATTTTTGCTCAAACATGTAAAGATGAAATTATTTTAATAATTATTAAGAAAGTGCTTCATTGTAAAGACGTTTTTATCATTTTAATACTATCTAATCATTAAAAGTTAAATTTAAGCGTGTCCAATGATTCTATGGATGCCTTAAACGTCATTGCTTCCTTTGTGACATTTCTAATTCTTCCTTTAGTTATGAGGTTAGTAAGAGAAAGGAAGTCGCACATGATTTCTTTAGATAACATACGTTATATTTAGGATTTTTCATTACTCAGTACCTATTAAAACACCACGCACATTGCATGCATGCCAGCCTCAATTGGGTCTATTGCTTATGATGCAAAAATTTAACCCGGTTTCCGGAAGCAGATTGTTGAAACAGATCTTAACTTTTTTTCTACTGTTTAGGGACTAGCCCAGGTGATGTAGGCAGCATTTGAGGCTGACTCATCTTCCAGGAGTGGTTTTTCTATAGGCAACGTTATCATTAGCATGTTAACAAGCATGGGTTCTGAAGTCAGAAGTAATGAGTAGGTCCACCACCTCTCAACTGTATGACCCTGAGCAAAGGAATTGTTCTTTCTCTGCTCAATTTTCTTGTCTATAAAGTGACAACCCCATAGTGTTGTTATGAGGACTAAACATTGTAACAGTTGTAAAGCACTTAGAACATTGCTTGGAATACAGGAAGTCCTCAACACACTGTTAACTACATACCCAGTGCCACCAGTCTCTGAGATACAGGAATGCCCAGTGAAGCAAATGCATCATTAGATGAACAGGTGTCTCTCCATCTCCTAAGAAAGGCAAATTTCTGTTAATACGTGGTATGCTGTTAAGTGATGTGGAATAATATAGTACTTTTTAATTTTTTTAAGTAAATGGAATCTTGTCATATTTTTTCTGCTTCTAACAAGCATCTAATCTACGTACACCTTTTTTTACTCTTTGATACTCAGAATAATCTGATTTCTGCTTCTCCTGAAATGGTAGAGAGCAGTGAGCCAAAAAGCCACATTCGTTTTGACTATATAAACAGGAAATCATCACTTATCCAAGATTCATTATTTGATTCTGTTTTATAACATTGCGTGTCAGAGTGTACAGTGGCAAACTAGATTTACAGGGAGACAATGTGGTATACTGGAATGAACTATGGATTTATAATCAGAAAATGCATATTCTGGGTTTCATCTACTATAGATTCATCAGCTATTTATTCAACAAATATTTGTTGAATATTTGATAGTGATATAACTAGTCACTCTTTTAGGTGACATGGTAATAAACAATCGCCTATCTGGTGGAGCTAGTGTTCTAATGGTGAATAGAGAAAATCAACAAATTGATAAATAAATATACAATATGTTATGTAGTGATTGGATGCTGAGAACAGTGAAAATTGAGTAAGGGGTCAAGACTGATGGAGGTGTGTGTGTGTGTGTGTGTGTGTGTGTGTGTGTGTGTGTGTGTGTGTTGGGGAGATGAAGTGCATATTAAATCTAGAAGTCCTGAGGACCTTCCAAGTGTTAGTTGGGACTAACCCAGGATTCTGTGTAGGCACTCAGTACAGGAGTCATCGTCATTTAAAGTAAGTCATCTCCACCTTGTTCTAGTTAATACACGGTCCCCACTCACACATAGTAATTTGCCTCCTAACTGTTGTGTTATTGTGTGTTATATTCCAAAGCAGTTTGTGACTATTTCCTCACATTAACTCACCATGTTATTCATCGATTCCTTTATTTCTCTAATATGTATTGAGGTTATGCCATAAGCCAAGAAGATTTCGATCAGTATTGGTATCCCTGTATCATGAAAAAGAAGTGGAACAAATAAATATGGGCTGGTCCAAAGAAAAAAAAGCAGATCCATGTAAAATTAAAGCTAAACTTCATTCTTCTCTGGAGATATATTATGTTGCTTCTTTTATTCATGTCCCATCCTTGTGAACTCGGAGAAAGTCAGGGTTTCTTCTTGAGATTGTCTCCCAGTGATGTCTATGAGATAAAAAGACCTGATTTTGTCCATGAAAATCTCTGAACAAGAGTTTTTAAGTGAATGGCTCAGGATTTGTACTTTACAGGTAGTATATTCCATGAAGTAACTACAGAAAATATTCTTTGGTCAAGAAAAGAGAAGAATTTGCTGTTAAAGAAAGGCACTTTTCTGCTTAACAGAATGAAAAGACCTGTCCAAGAGGTATTCATCTGTGCTAACACCGACTCCCTTCTTGACAAGGTGTCATTGAAAAATGAACTCACTGAGATGCATTCCAGTTCCCTTGGGGGAAAGAGAGACAGAGAGGACACAGAATAAGCTTAAAAGCAGGCCCTAGGAGAGGTCTGAGAGCAATTGCCTGCAGTATTTTCCATGTGTTACCAGGAAAAGGCAACACATCTTAAAGAAGACTGAGCTGCCCAATCGGCTTACGTTTCTTCATTAAACCCTCTCTGTGAACTGTAGGTACTCTGAAAGAGAGCTTTATATTGAAACTATTTTTTAAGTGTGAAATATAAAGGTAATATAATTATTGTGGATGAGCTTAGCAATTCTCCTTGATCAAATAGAAAAAGCCATTATAATGCAATGCAACAGTGGACAAAAATGCAGCAGTGGCCGCACTGAAATGATATTAAGATTCCAACAGCAGTCCAGCCCCAACCCCCCAGGAAGAAGACCCTGCAAAACTCTGGAGTACACAGAGGCCGCAAGCCTGGCTCCAGCATCATGAAAGACACAACTTCCAGAAAACACAGAGAGGTCTCCGTTAAAATGCTCAAGTTCCATGTAAAATGCTGGTCCTCCATCATAGAGCTTAGTGTAGAGCCACCAAAATAAATCCTTCAGTTGAAGCAATGGCAAATGGCAGAAGTAATGGCACCAATATCAGTTGTCCTTTCCAGGGATTTGATTGATTTCAGCAGGTAAAAAATGTGGCTCACTTCTCTCACAGAAAGCATGCATTAAAGAAAAGGACCACTAAACTTCTTTATGGACCATAGTGCGATGGAAGGGAAAGAGTTTAATCAAGAGGCGCTGAGCTTCAAAGAGTTAAGCTATAACCGTCCCCTGGTCCGCACCACGCATACACTAGTGGATGCTTCTTTTAGTCTCATATGCAGAGTTTGGGAGTTTTCCAAAGTGTTGTACCTGGCCTGAGCTAATTCTTCTAGTTCGGAAAGTGAGACATAGTAAAATGCTGATGGCTGAACCTCGACTGAAATAAGCAGTGGTGGAAGGGTACCTCCAATGGAAACTCTATGGTCTTTGAAATTGAAAGTGTATGTGATGGATTTCCAGCAGAGATCTATGCAAAAAAGTGGATGGCTGAGATTGGAGGTGGGCACATGAACCTGTCAGAGGGTGAAAATGTAGGGAATAGGGTTGTGGATTTGGACCACCATGAAGTCAAACGTTTGACCTCTTTAGCACATGAGCATTATGTTGTAGATTCCTCACATCATACGAGTAGATAACATGTGTCCATTCTTCTATGGAACACTTTCTACTGAGATGGTCTCTCAAGGTCTTTCAATTTGGAACTAATTTTTGACATTGTTATTATTTTGCTTTCCCATCTGTTCCTTCTATGAAATCCTCTCCTGTAACATGTAACTAGAAATATGTTTTACGTTCTCAATTTAGACCTGGTTTGAGAGTATTGCTACTTAGCCATTCTCTTCCTGCATAGATCTCTGGGTTTCAGACTTACCTTTGAACTTATTTACCCAGAAATAGGGTCAAAATGTTTCAGAATCAAGGTGAGCTATTATGCTGGAGCAAAATCTGGAAACTCCCTGCTCAAATGGCCTGTTAGTTTCTGGATATCGAGATGGTCCACTGGGGGACATCACAGCACTTGAAGTCTCACACTAGTAGCTATTTGATTATCAGAACAGAAATATTTTAGCAAACAGCGTAGCCATAATGAGGCATGGAATTTATCTTTTCAGTTTCAAATTACGAAGCCATCGAACTACTTGCCAAATGACAATTCTATATACAAAGCGTGTATATACAAATTGCCAAATGACAATTTTATATACAGCATCTATATACAAAGACGCTGTCATCAATTCATCTCTGTGATCACTCCCTTCCCCAGTACATGCACACATACATGCACTTGGGCAAATTCTCTAAGCCATACTAAAAGTACAGGGTAAAGGCAAATTACAAGGAATAGAGACAATTTCCCAATGACAAACCTAATCCTAATCTATCACTTTAATTTTTGAGAAGAGAGTGATATAAGAGAGAAGGAAAGGAATAAAAATGCACAAAGGTGAAGGCTGTTTCAGCTTGACTTGTACTTTTTCAGTTAGTAGAGTAAAAAAAAATGACCAGCCAAAGAGACAACAGGGCTTCCTGCCTTGTCTTCTTGCAATCTTGGATGGGCAGGAGTATAATTCATAAAAGGATGGTGGACTTGAGCTAGGAAGAAATATTGTTACTCCATACACAAGTTGGGGAAAGGCCCATGATACTGAGATGCAATGTATAGGCTTGGGACTTGGGATCATTAAGAAATCAGGTATTCAGAAAACATTTCTTGAGGTTTTGCCTTGCTAGATGCTCTGGGAGTACTCGTGTAAGGACACTTAGTGTCTTCTATTGGCTTGCAAGTTACTTGCACCAATCAAACCAAAACACACAAAATCATTTAGAGATCAATTCAATAGCAAGTATACTTTTTGATACAGACTTTAAATTACTCAGTAGTTTAGACAAGAGGAAGATCCACGAGGATAAGAGTCCTTCAGGGAAAAAAGCTTTACTTACAAGATTAGACTCAAATAGGATTCTGAATATGGCTACATTTGGAAAAGGCATAGGGAAGAGCATCAAACTTCTCATCCGGAATAGATGGAACTGATTTCTTTTGGACATCTGGGAAGTGGGAGCAACTGACATTGAACTTGTTATGGTCGCATTCAGCTGGTATTCAACAAACTTACTGTCCACAGGCTTCTAATGAGAGGCAGAGGTGTGATCTTGAATAAGTGCCTCCATTTCCTCATGGGAGTAAAATGACAGCACTTTACTTAACAGGTTAATGTATGTAAAAAGTATACAATGATCTGGTTTGTAGAAAAGCTTGAAACACAGTGTCATTAATAATTATTGATTCCCTGATTAGACTGTGGGATTAAGTTTATTATCCTAACTACAAAATGATTTTGTCTGCTTTGCTTTGCTTGTGTGAGGCAATCTGTAAGAGCACAAATACCCCAGTTGAAAGAAGCAAGCGTTAATTAGCTTTATGACTTTGAGCAGGTGATTTGCCACATTTTCTCATCTATAAAACATGGGTAAGATGCAGTTATCTCTAAGATTCCTCCAGATGAGATATTTTGAATCTAGTTGTATGAATTGATACTAATTAGTGCCTGCTGATTATTCTGTGTTATAACTTATTTGGACATGGTAAAGCAGAGGAAGACAGTTTTTATACTGTATTTGGGAGGAGAAAGAGGGAAAGCTTCATTGATTTGATTTTCTAATGTTTTTAATTTTTGCTTTTCATCTGTAAGTCAATTAACCATCAGTACATAAATACTTTTGATTTTCTCCCTTCCCAGATTACACAAGGATTCCTGGTTTATTCTAGTTCTTGCTATATGTATTTATACTATATTTATATCCTTTATGCATTGAAATTTATCCAGTTTCACTGGTTATGGTCAGGCTCTGACTTTATTCATGTTTTTCCAGATGGATGCCCAGTTGTCCCAGCAGTTTTTTTTTTTTTCCTTTCTTAAAATGTATATACAGTTTTTCTGACACCCTCCGTATATCAATTTATTTTGGGGCTTTCAATTCTATTTCATTTTCTTTCTGTATATTCACACTCAAATACTTTGTGTGTCAATTTAACAATAATCTCAGGAACATCCCACAACTTCTTTATGATTAAATTCTATTATTTTTAAAAAGGCAGCAAAGATAGTATGTACCCTCAGAAATGTTTCAAATATGGGATTGAATAATGCTTTAAAGAATTTAGCATATCTGTCTTAGTCTAAACTCTCAAAACTATTTGCCATTATTACTGAATCACAGCATTATTGTTGGTTTTTGCTGCTGTTGAATTTCATCTCTATTTTGCAAAAATTTCCAAGGTACTGTGTGTATGTGGTGTGTGTGTGTGTGTGTGTGTGTGTGTGTGTGTGTGTTTTCTAGGAGGTGTTTTACACAAACTTAAGGTATCTTAAACTTATGCAGTTTTGGAGAAAGCTGTGTCAGTCCCTCCCTATTCTGAGGCTCAGTACTGCCCAGCAGGAATCTTTGTTCTACAATGTGATCCCCACTGGATTGCTGTGGCCATCTGCCCTAGGTCATGCCTGCCCCAGTTAATTATGTGTTGCTGTTTCCTTTGGAAAATAAGCTAGAGCCTCTCTCCTGTTTCAAACAAAGAACGATTCCCTGCCGGTGCAGTTTTCACAAATCCTGCCAACCGCGTGTGGAATTGACCAGTGTTGTCTGTTTCTCCAACTCTACAGGGAAACTTTGCTCATAATCAAGGATGGGAATAGCGCCCCTCCATGAGCAGCTGAAATTAAATCCAGTAACTGTGAACCTGGTGGAGGGCTTGGAGAGACTGTTGGAAAGATCAAGGCATGAAAATTCACAGGCAGTGTCGGTCTTTTGTACCTGCTCCCAAACCAGAATCTCGAGATTCTTTTTTTTTTTTAATTAAAGCGTCATTGGCAGCAGAATATGCCCCAGAGCAGCAAAGCTCATAAAAAGTAGCTTTTATGAATTGATTATTTATTAGATTGTTTTTCTATTTTTTTTTTTTAAGGGCAGAAAATATAGCATAGGATTTTATAACAGAAGAAGAAACCAAAAGGATATAGAGTTCTTATGTACCCAGTGGACTGAACTTTCTATTCCATTGTTCCCATTTAGGAGGTTTAGCAGAGAGAGCACGTGGCCTTCTCAACTTTATTTATTTGATTTGGGAGGAAATACACATATATTTGCAATCCCAGGAATAAAGTCTGGTAAAACACCATGCCAACCCAGGTCATGAGAGTACATTATTACTCTTGGGTAAAATAAAAGTTGAAGCAAATAGAACTAGAAATTACAGTACTTAGATAGTTGTTGGGGTTTATTTGTTTGTTTTTGAATGTTCAAATCAGTTTTAGTTGGCCCTAAAGAATTCTTTTTCACCATCCTGGAGTCTAGAAGATCAGCTGCTAATTTAGAAATTTATTTCTGCATTTCTACTTACACCCCATGCAAGTACCTCTAACGTCATATGCCCAAGGTTAGAGCTTTAAGGAATATTTCCCATGGCAGTTGAGTAATCAGACAGTCTAAATCTGGAATCCCTCCCAGTTTTCTGAAGTAAAGTTAATTAATCTGGAAGTATAGCATTTGTTTATAAGAAATCTAAGAGAAGTGTAATTACTTCAGCAATTAGTTTTAAGTTTTCAGAAACATTTCTTAAAAATAGGCATTAAAATTTTACCGCCTTCTCCTTCTGACCATATTTGTCACCGGTTTATTACAGCTGCTTGTTAAATGTGTGATCTCATTGGTTAATACTGTATTAGAGGGAAGACTCCATTACTGGCTCTCCCTGCACAGTAACGTTCTGCTGTATGTACATCCTCAATCGTGACTTACTGTTTGCTCTGAGTGAGTGAATGACTAGGACGTGCAGTGCACATTGTTAGCATCTTGCATAGAAAAGGCTGACTCGCAGTCCTTTAAATGTCCTGTTCTCATCTATCCCTTAGAAAACACTTCCTCAACCTGCTGTGCTCTAATTGAAGCTTTACCTTCACCCATATGCATTTTGTTGTGATGATTTTTTACTAAACTTGAATAAAAGTTCTTTAGGAAATGACACAATTTATGTATAAATGTTGAGTCCTACTGTTTTTTCTGAAGTTAGAAAATGCAATTTCTGTGGTCAGGTTTTACCTCATGTCATTGAATACATTCTAAATCCAAATAGCTGTGTGACCAGTTTGGGTCAGATAAATCAATGACTACCACAGATGTCTCTAATTTATCTTTTTTTTTTTTTTTATTGAGGTATAATTAATATATAATGTATTGGTTTCAGATGTACAACAATGATACTATATTTGTATACATTGTGAAACCATGACCACATTAAGTCTACTTACCACCTGTCACTTTATGTAATTAAAAAAACACACGTTTATTTATTTTTTTATGTGATGAAAACTTTTAAGATTTACCTCCAACAACTTTCAAATATATAATACAGTATTATTAACTATAATCACCATGCTGTACATTATGTTCTGATGACTTACTTTATACCTAGAAGTTTGTACTTTTTGTCTTTTTTATCTTTTCTACATTAACAAATTATGGTTTTTCATAGCTTTAGTATTACCTCTTTTTTTTTATTTCTGAGGTTTCTAGTAACTAATGAACAACAATTTTAGCAGGATTATTATTCTTTTTATTTCAAAACTGCTAAGAAGGGAAAGTTCACAGATAGATATGTGATTACACCTAATGATACAGTTATAATCTGTCAGTAGCTTAAAGTCTGTATTATATTTTTACTAAGTTGGCACTACCCCCGCCCCAAATGTCTATCCCAGTAGGTTAAGAATAGAATTTGCAACTTGTTATTGTACAATATATCTAGTCCTTTTAAGATTACGTTACTGTTTTTCCTATTTTTGTATATCTTATTCATATATAATTTTAATCAAATCTATTAAATACCATATCCATACTCTTAAAGTGTTTAAAACTCAGTCCAGAAAAATACCCTGTTTGCCATAAAGTAGGAGAATTTCAAAGGCAGCAACATTTCCAAGCAGCCCACTGACTTCCGTTTGGCGATGACGTGGGCGTCCGTGAACATTGCAGTTAGCCACAGCCTTCATCATTCCCTCTCCTCTTACATGGGATTTGTAAGAGACGATATTTGGTTAATCATCTACTCATAAGGTTTTTAGTGTTATTTCACTTTGAGTTATTCAGCTCACCTTTGGTTTATTTCCTGTAAACCCAAATTTTCTAGACCCTCTTAGCCTGCTTTTTTTTTCCCAAAAAGATGGCAAATTGAGTTAACAGGGAACCTGAAAATGGCCAATGTCAAGTCTAATGCTGAAGGTCAATTGAATCTAAATGGATTCGTTAGAATAATAGCAGAAGTTCAACATTCATCCATTCAACATATAATTATTGAGTAACTGCTCTGTGCTGGTCCTTAGTCCAGCTTCTGGATATTGAAAGAAATGTCAAAAATAAGCGATGAACAATGATAAGGGAAGTATTGTTACTATAATTATAATCTTACAAATAGATTTTAACCAGACACCAGATGATGGTCTTATAAGGCAAAGCTTCATACTTTACTAACTTACTGTGGGGAGAATAATTAGAACATCAAATATAGCTTTTTTGTACATAAAACATGCATACCACACAAACACATATCCTTCATTGGCTGTTATAGTCAAAATAAGTGATTGATTTTATTTTTTCATCTTTCTGTAGCAGGCATGATACCATTGTGATACACTTTAACTGAAAATTGACATTCTATGTCACGGAAAAAAAGAGGCTGAATTATAAAAATTAATGTCAAAGCTATCTTACCAGTCTTACAGACATAATAAGAGAAGAAATCAAAATCCTTGTATTTTTATATCCAGGATTGGTACTATTATTTACATAATCATATCACTTTCAGGCACTCTCTCACAGTAATTTTTACCTTTACATATAAGTTTTTAAAGGTAGACTTTAAAAAGGTGAGATGATTATTATTTATCTTGTGTTGATTTTTTTAAATTGCATATACTCAACAAGTGAAGAGTAACTAGATTTTGTAAGCCTAAAAACGGAAACAAAACAAAACAAAATCTCTGGACACCCAGTACGTATTTACATAGGATGATTTTCTAACGTTTTATGAAAATAGGCAAATCAATACAAAGTGAACATGTTTTCTTTATTTCTGGGAATGTTGATTGTATATCAAATTCAGTGGGTTAAATAGACCCTTGAAGTATGTATAAATTTATTTTACCCAAGTAATTCAAGAGGCATCAAGCTTTTATTTTTTATGCAATTTCAGTGCTTAGATGGTCATTTCTTGAACATTTTGTAAGATTCTGTTCTTTTCCTGGAAGTCTAATAGCAGGCATATGAATATTTAGATAACAATTATTATGGATAATAGTTGTAATTATTGAAAAGTCATCATTTATTGAATGCTGACTATGGAAATTGTATATTTGTAATCTCATTTGGTCCACACAAGCCATCCAATGAGGCAGGTACTGTTATTATCGTCTTCAGCTAATAGTAAGTGATTATAAAAATCAGTCAAGATTTGATGGTTTTTCTATAGTTAAACTTTCTACCACTTGAAATACTCCAGTTGTTTCTTCCACAGTTTCTGGTTTTACAGTCTTCATGTTATTGTATCCTTTAATTCGATTTATTTCTCAGTTTTAAATTCCTCTCCTAAGATTAAATGGCAGGGCTGGTGCAGTGAGACAGTGATGCAGAGTCTACACAGTTAAGAGTAGAGACAGAGCCACCAGGAAGGAGACTCCAGAATTGGTTTGGACCAGGGCAACTGCTGGTGGATCTGGTAGTTTTGGAATCTCATGATGCTTTTAGAGACCAGGCAGCAGACGGTCAGGTTCAGAAGTTCAGTGACTAGCAGAGAGTCGGGCACAGAATAGACCTTCTCTAAGCAGTTTCACATGAGTAAGGAAAGGACTGAGCGAAAGAAAGTCACCTAATGCCATCAGGTCTTCAGATAGTTGGAAATCAGACTCAAGGAGGCAGCATTAGTTTCTAACTACTTAGTACCTGCAAAATATTATACTGAGTAACTTTTCATACCCCACTTCATTAAATTCCACAACTGTTTTGTGAAACAGAACACCTTCCAGCTGTGTAACTAGCAGAGAAACCAGATGTTCAGATCTCGGCAAAAAGCCAAATAGATGGTCTTCACATATGGTAGACATGACGTGGGGAAGAAGCAAGTGGTGCTGGTACGATTGATCAATGCTTGGATTCCCTCCAGGAACTGGGATGATCGACACAGGAAACATTAGTAAATTGCATGATTTCCAGAGCCCGGAAGCAGAGATTCTAATATCCCAGTATGTCAGGCTTTCACTGCTCCTGGGTAGGGGACCAAGAGCACAGGTCTTGTGATCAGACAGGGTAGAGACTGGCTAACATGGAAACATGAGTATTGGTGAGTATTGCAGCTTGTGACAAGTCAAAAACTTGCATATGCAGCTTGCTGACTAACTTGGGCACAAGTCCCAGTCTTTAGGGGTTTTTGTAAATGAGGAGAGGCAAGGGTTATAGTACAAACTCACAGCTCTAGAATAAGGAGTTTGGATCGTAGTTCCTGGTACAGATTATTAGCTGTCCAGTGTTTGGCAAATGGCCTTCCTTGACTGCAGTTTTTCTAGTTTCCTCATCTGTAACATAGAAATGCTGAGCATTAGCCTATGTGACAGAAGGAATTTTAATAGATTTCATGAGTAGAGATGAGGCTGTTTTATGTGCTCTGTGCTTCTAATTTCACATCCCAGTGAGAAGCGCAGTTAACTCTCCAAATGTAAGGTTGATTTGACTTCTTTTGATCCCATTTTGCATCATGAGGGCAAATGATAACCAGTCATTTATTCAGCACTCACAAATCTGTATCCAGTGAACTGAGACAGCTTGTGAAATACCTCTCTAATTTTTGGAGTAATTGGCATGATGCTTTGGGTGGGTGTGACTGTGGGATGCGGTAGGGAAGATAGAGGTAGAGGAATTCACATTTCTCAGCCTTATTACAAATTTACAGTCAAGACTAAACCTATCCTAATCCACTGGTAAGGTTTCATGGAATCTTTCTCTCTCTGTTTTACTCTTAGAGGGAAAAAGACAATGTTTTTTGAAAGTGAATAGGATTATAGTCAAATGCTATCACTTAATCATTAACTAGAAACCCTACATCTAAAATAGCTGATTTAGTTTCTAGGCGCACATGCACCCTAGCCATGCTTCAGGCAGCTGTTAATTCTTTCTGTTTGTTTGTTTGTTTATTTGTTTGTTTGGTTGGGGTTTTTTGTTGTTGTTTTTTGTTTGTTTGTTTGTTTTTACTGAGTATCAGCACAAGAACATGGAATTGCATTTGCTGAACTCACTTTTACTAAAGCTGTTTATTAGTTTCCATCACACAAAGCCCACCAGCAGAGTTCGGGGCTGTGTGTAATTCTAGAAAAGAAATCTTTGGTGTCTTCATATCCAAAGGTGTTTCCACTGACCCATGAACGATGGGTCTGCCTTCTGAGAGGCCTCCCAAGGACTAGCTGTGTTTCTCTTTGTCAGAGCAGAGATAATTGGCCCCCACAGGAATGAAAGCCACGACCTGGGTTTCTTAAGTGAAACTGTCAGAAATGCCTTCCAGGGTCAGACCTATAGTCTAGGAAGCCTCCCAACTAGTTGCTCACAATGGAATGAAGAGATAGTTTGCACAGGATATGATCCATCCCCGTGAAATCAGGCAAACAATGGAGGGTCACGTACTGGGTGTCTTTAGCTTCCGTTAACACTCTGTATGGAACTCTTCTCTGTGAAGCAGTCCAACCGTTCCATCTGCTCTCAACTTTCTTTTCTCCTGGCCTGCAGTCCTCTCTAGTTCCTTGATATCTCTCCCTCAGCCATTCCAGGTTCCACTGTTCTTTTCTCCTTATCCCGACTTTTCATCTTTACACAGAGCATTCCTGAGAAAATATGGCAGTTCCAATAATTTGATCTGAATGAAGATAATGACTTTGAGAGATTAAAAGAATAGATTTTTTTATGTCACTACTTTTTTACTTCTTTTCTTCCTACGATGTCTATACCCATAGATATCACAGTAAACAGAGTAATATCCTATATTTGTGTATAGCATTATAAAATTTTGAAATGCTAGTTTAATTAATAGCATACTCCATGACTTACTATGTCAGTGAGGATATGACCAAGATGTGGTACAAGGAACACACAGACTGGAATCAATAATTGCAGTTTCAGTCCCAAGTCTACCAGGAATTTGCTAATATGTACAAAAGGAGAGACCTATGAACCTCTCTGAACCATGGTTTTCTTACTTGTAAAATGAGAAAAATCACTTGTACCTCAGAGAGTTGTTATTGTGATCAGAGAAAAATATATGCAAACCCTCAGGAATGTGTTATTGCTAGAGCAGCACATACATAATCTGGTGAAATGGCCATGAGGATGGTGATTGAAAATGACATTAGAGTCCAAATTCTTATGAAGGCTTGCTTTAACAGTGAATAAAGGTGATTACAGTCATTCAGCCCAGGACAACAAAAATCTTTAAAGATTCGAGCCAGTGTTACAAAATAAGTTGCATGCCTTAAGTCGGGGACATGTTAGTCCAAGTTTATGGGGATAATGTCATGAAGAAATTGGCAGTGTACAAATGGATTAAGCATTTTTCTGAGGGGAGACAATATGTCACTGATGAAGGGAGGTCAGGGTGGCCAGTAATGAGCAGAACTGATGAAAACATTGCAAAAATTAATCAAATTGTGGTCAAAATCATCTGCTGACTGTGAGAAGAATAGCAAACCAAGCAAATATTGATAAACAGGAAAGTCTTAAGGAATATCTTGGCATAAGAAAGGTGTATGCAAAAATGGTCCCGAAGGAGCTCATTGATGAACAAAAGCAACGGAGAGTCGAAGTATGTCAAGACGTTTTGGAGAGGCAAGAGGATGTTTTGGGCCGTGTTATCACTGGTGATGAAACATGGGTGTACCAACATGACCCTGAAACAAAGCGTCAAAGTGCACGGTGGAAGTAAGCCAATTCTCCATGACCAAAAAAATTCCGTCAATCCAAATCAAGAATCAAAACGATGTTGCTAACCTTTTTTGGTATCAGAGGGATTATTCATTACGAATCGGTACCAACTGGACAAACAGTTAACCAAGTTTACTATTTGGAAGTGCTGAAAAGGCTGCATGAAAAAGTTAGACAACCTGAACTTTTCGCCAACAATTCATGGCTCTTGCATCATGACAACGCACCAGCTCACACTGCACTGTCTGTGAGAGAGTATTTAGCCAGTAAACAAATAACTATATTGGAACACCCTCCTTACTCACCTGATCTGGCCCCCAATGACTTCTTTCTTTACAAAGATGAAGGAAATATTGAAAGGAAGATGTTTTGATGACATTCAGGATATCGAGAATAATATAACCACAGCTCTGATGGCCGTTCTGGAAAAAGAATTCCAAAATTGCTTTGAAAGGTGGACTAGGCACTGGCATCGGTGCATAGTTTCCCAAGGGGAGTACTTTGAAGGTGACCATAGTGATATTCAGCAATGAGGTATGTAGCACTTTTTCTAGTATGAGTTTGTGAACCTAATTATCAGTCCTCGTATGTAGGTATGAGTGCAGATGGTTCAACTTATGATTTTTTCAACTTTATGATGGTGCAAAAGCAATACATAGTCAATAGAAACCATACTTGGAATTTTGAATTTTGATCTTTACCCAGTCTAGTGATTTGCAGTATGATACTCTGTCATGATGCTGGCATTATAAAATAAGCTTTGTCTTAGATCATTTTGCCTAACTTTAGGCTAATTTAAGTATTCTGAGCATGTTTAAGGTAGGGTAGGCTAAACTATGATATTCAGCAGTTTAAGTGAATTAACTGAATTTCTGACTTATGTGATATTTTCAACTTATGATGGATATATAGGGATGGAAACCCATTGCTAGTTGAGGAGCATCCATTCTCTCTTTCTCTCTCTCTCTCTCTCTCTCTCTCTCTCTCTCTCTCTCTCTCTCTCTCATCTATCTATCTATCTATCTATCTATCTATCTATCTATCTATCTATCTATACTTTAAAATGTATGTCTTCTGTTTTAAAGGCATCTTTTAAAGGTTTTTTATAACTTAATAAAATTATTCTTTTGGTAACCACTGATTTAAAACAACAACAAAAATGTGGCAATAGTCATTGTTATAATTTAGTAAAAATTTTAAATAAAATTTTATTTTATTAGTGGTAAGAGTATTTCACATTCTTGTAAAATAGTTCTGAATCTATTTTGAAAGTCATGTTAATATCCTTGAAACAATGATCAGTGTGTATATTGATTCAAGGACTCTAAAGCACGCACAATAGTTGCCTCAGAGTTCCTCAGCCCACAGATTAGGAATAACTGCTATACAACAAATCATCTATCAATAAAATGAAACAATGTCTTAGCTACCAATTTTACTCTTCAGGCTATTAGTGTGGGTCTTAGCTTTAAGTCAGTGGATTACTTTGTACGTGTTTAAATTGATTCACAGCCTCTTCTTTTAAATTTCCTGCTTCATAAGCATTTTGCTATTTAACTTGCCCATCACCATTACATGTAGACTACATTTCATTTTGGGGGGAAAAAGGTAAAAAATAATACCATACGCATTCCTTCTTAAATAGATTGGATACTGGTGAAAACAAACACTAAGTAAATGCCTAATGGAGGGAATCTGAGAGGAGTGTATTTTTAGTAAATTTAGGATATAGACATGTTGGAATAAAATTTTGCTAACTTTGCTCTAAAGACACACGCTAATGGATGGGCTAGTGTAGCATTAATGAGTTCACTCCATTAAATTAGTTCTTTTTTCTTGTTAAATATCCAAAAGAGAAAAATGGTCCACTTAACTAGGAAAAAAGTTTTCATTTTAGTGCAGTGGAAGCATGATGCATATTTCCTTTCTAATTTAATTTCTAAGCATTAAGACTCGATTCTATAAATGATCCAGTGAAGCACTTGGAGAGATTAGAGAAGCATAAACTGAACATTGTTTGAATCTGGCTGCCTAGACACCATGATGTTATATTGCATATTTTGAATTTAACATGATATTTTTATGAAGGCACCAAGATGAAGCCCGGTGACTTCCACGAAGGCCCTCAAATAGAATATGAGACGTGGTCATTGTTATTATGAAGACCTTTCAGTCACTGTGACTTGAACTTTTATTAAAATAGTCAATTTCACTCTCAGAAACATAGAAAGAGGTTGCTTTCAGTCTCTGGGCTGAGAGTAAAGGATTACAGCTCTAATGAGCCAAATCTGTGCAAATGAGAAAATAATCATCTCCTCATAATTAGAACTTCCTTTTTAGACTAAATGTTGGCCATGAGTTTGTGAAAAGAACAAAACTCATGCATTATTTGGTTAAAAGAATGTGTAAATTAATGCCAAAGAGCTTACTAGAAAGGGAGAATTAAAATGACTGGCTTTTTTTCACAAATACCTATGTACGTTGTTGGACTCTCATTCTGATTTCATAGTCAAAACAATTATTGTTCTTTCTAATAGTTTAGATAGCAAGGACAAATATGTTGTCCATTCAAGTAGTATTTGATGTTTACTGCACAAAACAGCCATTTTCAGTCTTTCTGAAGATACCCTGTAGGAAACAGGCCTACCACACCTGTTTCACAGATGGAGAAATGGAATATGGCTTACTCAATGTGTAAATGCATTCTTGCATTGGAATTAGAATTCAGGAATATCAGTTCCCACATCTAATATGCAGTTCATTATAAGTAGCACTAGCAGTTACAGCAGTGATGGTGGCATAAATCAGGAGGAAAAACATTTTAATAATCCTGGCAGTACTCGGTTTAGGAGCAGATTGTATTGGGAATTCAAAACAAAGAGAAGCGTGTGTATATGTGATTGTACTTGGGTGCTCAGACCTGTGTATATTGTGGTGTCATGATGCAGGCATACAATTCTGTCTGGTTTCCCATTCTCCTTTTTCTGGCTTTTCCTAACCCTTTGGGGTCTGCTGAGAACACTATTCTTCTGAGGTTTGAGACCAAGAGAGTTTAGAAGTCAATTTGGAGGTTAGTAGCCATTTGGAAAATCCTGCTGGAAAGAGCAGTCCTAGAGGTGAGTTCAAACTGAAAGGGCAGACATTGAAGGTTGAGGATGTGAGTCCTATGTGATTCCTGTGGAAGGTCACAGCCTTTGGAAACGGGCTCCAGTCAACAAAAAAAGGACCACTGTGATAAGACCCCTGAAATCAGGCAGCGATGTTTTGGGAAGCCGGTGTTCAAAAGCCAGGAACTTTCAATAATTAAAGTATCTCCTTTTCCATTCTCAAAAGAACATCACTATGCATTATCATGATTAATCACCATGGCAAAATATTAGTCTGGACTAACATAGTGTTATTTCTTTTAGGTATATTAAAAATGTCCTATAGTGGTGATGTGGCTGCCCCTAAGATCACAAACCTGATTGATGTGAGAGCTTGACCCACTACTCCTTTTGCTTGAACCTTTATTTAGGGCTAGTTGGGAATGGTCCCATGCTCAACCGCTTCATAGAAGAAGCAGGAGGCCCATCCCTGTTCTTGCTGTTTTTCATGGTCTGTGATAGACATGATTGATAAGGTTGAACATGTCCAGAAAATGTACTAAAGTAAAAGCCACCAAGGCAAAGACTTGATCATGCTGACAAGTACATAAAACAATATTAATGCACTGATCTGGTGATTATATATCCTTATAATAGGGGTTTACAGCTCCTGTAGGGAGGGCTTTGATCAGTTGTAAGAGCTCAAAAATTATATGACACTTAAAAAAACCTTCACCACTCTTTATTAGCTATTTGGCCTCTGATCACTTCAAGTCAGAAATCCTGAATATAAAAATGAAATGAACTATTATGTTTTTATAGAAGAACTTGTATAAAAAAGTTATGAAAAAGTAATGAATCGTTATGCTTTTATAGAAGAACTAATGAAAGGGTCTTTTGAAAATTTCCAAATTATCACAGATCACCTGTGTTAATCCTACTGACTGCCTACTCTTTACATCTGAATACTTACTGTGAAATTCAAATCTTACTACTGGAAATCAGTGGCACACTGATATTTAAGTTCCTACATAAAGGTCTCCGTGTTCCCATGGGTCCCACCCAAAGCCACCCCCAAATGAGTACACAATTTTAATATAAACAGAAGCAATAAGATAATTCTTTGACTCTTCAAGGATCAACTTTCTTGCCAAGATTTCTTCCTTCAACATTTGCAAAATTTTCCCTGCTGTCTGTTGCACAGTAAATAGTATATAAAAGGATGAAAGAAGAGCATCTTATCCCTTCAACATAAAGCTGTTGAACCCTAGCTGTATGCATGGTGGTTATCTCAGTCTTGAAAATGGAGCCCACATGTGGAAAAGACAAAAGCATCAGTCAGTGTGTAGACCAGCTTGCCATGGAGGAGTGCAGAATGGAATATTTTTAGGTTATTCCACCAGTCCTGCATTCATCCTGATGGAAGCTTTAGCACTTAAAACCCTCAGGTCCTATCAAAACTATAGTCCCGAAGGGGTGAATAAACCTGCCTGGCACAAGAGCTATCATTTGTCGAATGTTTTACCAAAATCAAAATACATTATGTCTTCCCTGACCACTGCAGTGTACACCTGAAGCTGAATAATAATGAATGTCAACTATAATTATACACACACACACACACACACACACACACACACACACAGTCACAGGATATGGAGTACAGCATAAGGAATAGAGTCTTTGGAATTGTAATAGATATATACGGCATCAAAGGGGTAGTAGATTGGGGCAGGAGGGTCATCACTTTGTGAGGGGTATAAATGTCTAACTATTACATTGTTTTGTACACCTTAAACTAAAAAAAAAAAAAAAGATTAAAAAAAAAAGTGTGTTGTGTCTGTGGAAGCCCTGTGATTCACCAAGGGAGAAAATAGATCAGGCAACATAGTTAATAGGACTAATTTGGCATGGCGTATTCTTTTTAAACTTCTTTGCTGTCTTGTGGATATATGACAATTAAAGTTAATAGTCTAGTCGGTGGTGTAAGCAGGTTAGTATTTGCCATATGGATGGTATTGATATGAGTGATATGAGTTTGGAGGAGAGAGGAAAGGTAAAGTTTTCCATGATTAGAATATGAGCATCCGCTACTGAGTGGTTGTCCCTGAGTTGAAAATCCTTTGAAAGCAAGATGGTGCCATGAAGTGTTTTTTGTTTATTTGTTTTTTTGTTTTGTTTTGTTTTGTTTTTTAACCTAGGTGTTTTTAGAAAAGATGGTTAATTCTGGGTTTAAATGACCAACAGAAGGAATGATCTGGATCAAAGCTTCTCAATTTTTAATATGCTCATGAACCTATGAGGGCCCCTTTTAATACAGGTTCTGACTCAGTTGTCTTGGGTAAAGTCTGAGAGTCAGTTCCCAGTAGTGTTGGATAACACAGGCATGTAGGAAACATCTAAACAGTCCTCAAACACACAGTTCTCAAAAAATGCCTTAGAAATTCGGGCTTTCCATGTGTCCCCTTTAAAACTACCTCGGGCTTTTGCTTTTGGGCCGAGCCTTGAAGTACACCTGACAGTTTATTGTCTCTCTTGCACTAGACTCTCCATCTCCCTTAGAGAATCATTGCCAGATGTAGCAAATGCATACATAAATAAAGTTGAAAAAATAGTAATACCGGGTTCCCTGTTAAATTGTAATTTCAGGTAAACAATGAATACTTTTTTAGTATAATCACATCTAAAATATTGCATGGCCATACTTATACTGAACACACAATTGTTTCAAGTTCAGATTTAACGGGCTGTTCTGTTAACTGGCAAACGTACCTGTGAAACTAGAGCCTTGACGTGGAATTGGTCTAGATCAACCTGAGCACTATTGCCTTTGGAGCCAGATAATTTTGTATTGGGCGGCCAGGGGCTGAGCTGTGCATTATAGGTTTGGTAGCATCCTTGGCTGCCATCCTCTAAATGCCTGTAGCACATCGGTGTGTCAGCTGAGAGAGAGGGGGCGAGACATCTGCAGACATCGCCAATGTCCCCTAGGGGAGCAAAACCACTGCCAAGGAGAGGTTCACTGGTCTAGAGAAAGAGACTGTGTGTGTGTGTTTTTGGATGTTTACGGGGGCCAAAACATGTCACTTCAGCAAAATTTTGGTTATCTGTCTTTTTCAGTCAAATATGATGTATAATGGGAATTTCTAAGGTTAGGTCAGTGAAAGTTATGAGATACATGGAAAATTTAGAGGCAAATATTATTTCCTATTTATCTACCTATGGATCTGTTTTCTCATACCCTATCACCCCAACATATGAATCAATTTAGCATTTAAAAGCTCTATTAGTCATAATGTTAATTATTCTGTTTCCTGAGTAATTTACCTTATTTCTATGGCGGTGGCATTAAACTCACATGTTCTTCCCCTGCATTCCTGATCTTCCACTAGCTCCCCCTCCTTCCCCAACCCCTCGCCTCTTTGGTTTTCCACTATATTCTCTAAAGTTCCTCTCATCCGCTCTATCCTGTGACACAAACCAAACTAAGACCACTCACTAATTACGGTGTTGCACCAGCATTTTCTGATCATGTGTTTTCCTAGGGTCGCCCTCCTCCTACCCCACCTCATAGCCATCCTTTTAAGAAGTCTGTAAAATCCACCTATTCAGGAAACCCTGTTTTTATTTTCTGAGCTTGGAAGAATCACCCTCTCTTCTGGCACTCTACTGTCTGTCTCTCATGTAGTAAGTACAACACACTTTTGACTTACATTCGAAACATTTCTTGACTTTATCACTCTTCTTCGCCTGGAGAGACCTTTAAAGTCAGTTTGGGGATGGATTCAATGTCGCATCCTCCATGGAACCATTGGTAGCAGTCCCCGAGTATTTGCACCTTCAGGACTTTATGCGTGAGTTTCCCTCTGCTTGACATGTTTCGTCCCACACAGCCTCATTTCCTACCTCCTCACCTCTTGAAGATCTTTTCTCAGTGAGGCCTTTCCTGACTTTCTTATTTAAAGTTGCCCCAGCTCCCAGCCTCCACACACGTAACTCCCTTTTTTGATTTGCCGCCCCAGAATATCCATTCCCGTCTCTCATACTTTATTTGTATTTATTTATTATCTAATCCCTCTTACAAGTGTATGATCTTTACTAGAGCAGAGTGTTTTACCTCTATTATTTATTACTCTTTTTTTTAATGTCTGAAGCAGTTTCTGGCACATATTAGGCACTCAATAAACACTTGAATAAATAAATTAATGTAGTGGAACACCTGAAAGCACTTAAAAAAAGAGTTGGTCTTAAAAATATTTGATCTATGAGAATATAAGTAAGAATGATTAGCAGAAAAAAAAAATATTTCAGCTGTAGAATTTTTAACATACACCCAGACACAAACTTGTCACTTTTTGACCCTGTCTTGTATTTGTGTCACACAGAAGGCTTAGGAAGAAAAGCTGAAAAACTGCATTGATTGCAATTTGGAGAGTAAGGTACTGAAAAGGACTCCCTTGCTTAAATTTCTCTAATACAAGGTTCTGGGGATTCTACAATTCTTAATATAGCAAATACTATATTACGTGTTACTCGCTAAGTAGTTGTAGAAATCAAATTGGACCTGGAAGAAAGTTGTTTCATAAATATTTGCTTCTTTTTTTTCCCTCTTACCTCTTTTATTGTGTTCATAAAAGTTGCATTAGAAGTGAACAAGTGCCCTCTGGGACTGTGTCTACATGTAATGTTAAAGTATTAAGTGATCGTTTTTGTGCAATTGATCACACAGGTCAAATATGCCAGGTCAGTAGATTACTCTCCCAACCACATTGATCAAATGTACATGAAATCGACTACTAGTTCGTTTAGAACTCCTGAGTTACCATTACCATAGACAAGGAGTGAAACTTTTTCTCCCAAGGACCAGATAGTAAATATTTCTGGATTGGCAGGCCACCTAGTCTCAGCCACAACTACTCAATTCTGTCATTGTAGCTTGAAAGAAGCCATAGACAATAGGTAAATAAATGGGCATGGCTATGTTCCCATGAAACTTTTTTTATGGATACTGATATTTGTATTGCATATAATTTTCACTTTTCATGAAGTATTCCTTCTTCAGATTTTCTAACCATTCTTAGCTTGTGGGCTCTACAAAAACAGGTGGTGGGCCAGATTTGACCCACAAACTATAGTTTGCCTACCCTTGCTTGCCACAAATGTTTTTCTTCAAGATATACTAGGGTCCTCGTAGGCTATTCTATGCGATCTGAGTAGGACTAGGTTGAAATGGAGTAGCCGTGGTAAATGTATGAGATCGTGCTCACGTTAAATAAGAGAAAGGCAAGATTTGGGGTCTGACAGCAGCTTGTAGCAGGTATTGCTAACCCGACTCTGAGTTTAATCTCCAATTAGGACTTTGTAGATTCCTTGTGCTTTTATCTAAATCTTGTTCTAACACTGCACCTGTTAGGCCTAATTAATGCAGGCTCATCTATCTTTCCTTGTACTATCTCTTCTCCTAGCATTTTAGAAAAAAAAAAAAAATCATCTAAGAGTTTTTTGGTTTTTTTTTAAAGCTAGCATTAGTATATATTTGGAGAAATGCAGAGTCAAGCATGTTATTTTCTACGCTTTGTGCTGCTTTATATTATGTTTTCTCCACCTGTGTCATTTTAACTGCCAAGATAATTCCAGCAAAAGGCAAAGAAAAGATGTTCCGAGTTTAATACTATTCAATTAAGACTTAAGAACACTAACTGTATAAGCTTTTATTTTTAGATGTTGTCCACAATATTATTTTTAGACCTTGTCCACAATGATCATGTTCCCTCCCATTCATTAACATATGTTTGAATACATTGTTTACAATTTATATAATCTTTAATGCTTTTATACTACAACCCTTGTGGATACCAGATAAGGTCTTTTCCAAGATGCTTAAAACATTGTTTAACTCAATTTTCTGATGTTTTCCGCCAAGAATTTCAAAAGGTGAATTTCCACAGCCTTATTGTAGAGCTTATCCAACTGTCACTGGTCGTTACTAATGTGGTCATGATTGTTCAATCCACTTTGCCTCAAAATTAGACAGTCTGCAGCCTCTGTCTGTATCAGACAAAATCATCTACCTAACCATGGATGTGTTGGTTTCTCTAAGCAGGAGACCTTTCTAATGCTTCCCCCTGAAGAAGCTAGAGTTCTTTCATCTTGGCAGGGGAAGACTGGGTTTACTTTGAAAAGAAATCTGTTAGGATGCTGATCATATATTTTCAATTAGTAAAATTTGCCTTTCCCTTAATACATGTAGTGAGTCTCTTCTACCCACTTTACAGCGCAAAGGATTAAGATCTCTGTCCCTTGTTTTAATAGGAGATTTAAAGGATGTTTCCATCTAAATGTATTAGCACTGGAGCTCTCCCACCTCCCCAAATTGTGCTTCCTGTTTGAAAAGCAGATTAAATGGTTTCATTGCTGATTGGCTGGCAGCCTGGACAACTTCCTGGCTGCAGGCCATTAACACCCTGGCCAGAAGTGCTGACAGGAAGATGAAGCGATTTACACCCTCTGATTTCTGTATTAACAACAAGGACAAAACAGTATGTGGTCTTGTCGGTGGATAATGCAATTTAAAGATATGATTTCTTTTTCCACAGGTGCATTTGTCTCTGAAAATTAGCAGTTCAGCTTGGTGTGAATAATAAGGCATTTTCTCTGATGAGTTTGAATCGTATTAAAAAATCTACATTATGGACAAGCGTATGATTTATAAGACTATTACCATGTCTCTAAATGATAGAACTGGAGTCAGGTTATTTTTTAGATATAAGTTCGGATAGCTTGAACATTTTTTAATGGGAAGGACGAATAGGAAAAGCATTTTGTTTTATAAAGGGAAAACAAATACATGTATAATCATGGTGAAAAACTTCTCTTAACTCTTTGAGTTATTTACAATAAAATTACCTTTTAGCAACAAGGTGCTATTAAAATATCGCTATGCCCAGATTCTCCACTCATTTCAATAGTTAATTGTATAGCTTTACATGGGTATATGTGAAATAGATGTATGTGTGTATCTATACATAAACTTACTTGAAATAGTGGGATATATATATATATATATATATATATATATATATATATTTGACTATAGTTGTGTATAGTTGTGCATATATAAGTATACACACATCTGTATAGATATGTATCTGTCTCTAGACATATACACACATATATATACACAAACACGTGTGTGACTATTTAATCATGCCCACATATACACATATGCCCCTATATCAGACATAGACATATACTCAGATATAGAGAACCGCTAACACATACTTGGGAAAAGGAATTAGAGATTGGATAAAATTATTAATTTTGTATATCTAATACTTGTTTTTCCATTAAATGAAATGATTGGATTGGACTGATCTTTAAAGCCTCTTCCAGCTTGACGTGATGAATCTAGTGTTTATCTTCATGCTCCCTTTCATGAAACTGCTTAAGAATTCTGTAAATGTCTCACTATTGCATTGTTTCGTGCACCTGAAACTAATAAAAAAAATGCAAAGAAAAAAAATTCTGTAAAGGATGGTAAATGATTATGGCAGGATAGAAAGATTGTAGAAGGAATACAGATGAAAATTCAGGCTATCAGTAATCAACCAACCAATAGCCATTTACCACATATTACTGCAAAGGCACTGTGCTGGGCAGATATGAACACAGAGGAATCGAAGCCTTGTTCTTAATTTCAAAATAGTTTATAGGATAATTTTGGAGAATATGTAGACAGACATTAAAGTCATCGATGTGAAGCGGGGATTGATAAGTGGGTTGGAAAATGCATAACCAAGTCCTACATTTCAGAATCAGGAGAGGTCACTGAAAAAAATGTAGACAATACTGTGTATCTTGTTTGTCCAATTAATTGCTTACAAAACCTTTTCTTGACAGCTGTTTCAAAGATAATCCAACTTCTTTCTTGGGTCTAAATTATTACAATTTGTAAGTTCTAAATTACAGTAATGAGACTTTCCAAATTTTGGTGACCACTGAAATATTCTGCAATGGAAAGAGCCATTCATCAAAAGTTTAAGATTAAATAAATCAACTGAAGTTGATTATTTTAGAGTTTCTTTAAGAGCTGGCTCTTTGCCTAAATGGTCAAAACAAAAATAATCACTCCTCAATGTGATCAAACCTAAAGCCAGGTTATTATTTGATGTTTTCACTACGTAAGACACTGCACTGTGAATGTTCACAGAAATGCAGAACAATATATCTGTACCTCAGCAAGCTAAAATGTAATTGGATAGAAGAAGGGATACATGAAAACATTATAATGATACCAATGGGTAATTGATGTTTACCAAATGAGTGGCAATGAGAGTAAATTTGATGACGTCAGACAAGAAAAGGGCAAATTGATTTGACTTGGATCTGGAAGGTTTAATTGGGGTCACATATTTTACTTGTGCATTTAGCAAATATTTATTGAGTGTCTACTAAGTGCAGGCACTGAGGATACAAGAGTAAGCAAATCCAACCAAGGCCCAGCCCTCCCGAGGTATGAGAAAGCAATTAGACAGGTGGGCAGAGAGCAGAGGGTGGTAACCTGAAAATATAGGAAAGTACAAAGCCATGTTTAGAAGCTCAGTGAAAAGACCAGTTAGAATAGGACATACAGCTTTTAAAGGAGAATTATGGGAGATATGGATGAAGAGTGAATGATCTCACATGCCCAAGAAATACATATACATGTTAAGAAATATATCTATCTGGTAAGAAATTTGGAAAATAATGCTGTGTTCTGAGATCCCCAAATTTAAGCTTAAAATCAGGTTAATCCTTAGTAAGTTTACTAATGAGAAATTGACTTAAAGATACACCTCCCACATCATTCATAATGGGATTAATATTGATGGACTCCATTAGTATTTTAATAGATGGTTCTAGATTCTCAAACTCAGTTCAATAGCCTATTTCCTAAAAGGATGAATGGAGATTACAATAAAATGCCGATATGTGTCTCAAACATCATTCTGATGTAGAAGTATCTGTGAATCACTCTAACAACTATCTCAACCCTCAAATGCTGAGGCCAAGAGAGTGTAAAATGCATAGAGTTTGCTTCAAAGAAAGAAAATTTGATTCAAAGTGAATTCAAAGAACTTGGCAAAATTTAGGATAAATCTGGCTGTTTTAACTTTTTGATCTCTGTCGAAAAGCTGTATGGCTTTAAAATAATAATATTTTAGATAGCCTTTGAGAACAAGAATTCTATCTATGTAGCAAAAGTAAATTAGTGTGAGTGACTCTAAATTAGTGGGAAGGCTCAATAAATGACAAGGTAGTTTCCCCATGATTATAAGCAAAAGAAGTAAGAGTCGTTCAAATTAACTTGAGTTGAGTTGGCCAGTTTATGCAATATTGGGTACATTTTTTTTTTGGCTCCTCTCTTACCATAAATCTCTAAGCTTGTTTTTAGATCCATTTGTTATGAATTTTCATGATAAAAGTTGTCAGATGACCACTGCATTTTCTAACTAGACTGGCAGGTCCATTAAGGCAGAAATGGTAAATGTTTTATTTTCTTCTACATCTCACAATGTCTAATGTGTCTATTACATCAGGTTTCTTAAATTTTGGTAGCTAAATGTGAATTCTGGCCACATATTAGGTTGTTTAAACATAGAAGCACATGGTTATATAATTTTATAAATGGAAAGAACTTTGGCAATCACCTTCTCTACTCCTTTCATTTTTGAGATTCAGGTCCAATAACTTGATCTCTTACTCCTGTTCAGTTTTCACTACCACATCTCTTACTCATGTGTCTTTTTTTCTTACCTCCAAACGACCACATATACCCACTTAATGCCAAGCAAAATCCCACAGATCACAACCTAAATATTTTATGTGGAAGCATGGCTCACTCTTGACCCACACCTTTTCCTCACAAACCACACTCAACCTTCAACAGCTCCTTTTGATTATACCTTAAAATATAGTTAGTCTCTCTCCTCTTCATTCTCACTACTACTTCACTTGCCCAAGTTTTGGAGCAGAACATGGCACACTGGTTATCACTCCCAGGGGAGGTCTGCAGACCCTTCTGCCCACTGCATGTTGGTATCAGAGCTGCAAAGGAAAACACAACACAGTCAAACACTGGATGGAACAATGCTTCACTCACATAGAGGAGAGACAGCAAGTTCAGCTCCAAGAGTGGGTGGTAGTCCCTCATGGCTAGCAGGACCCTCCACAGTTAGTGCTGCACAATTGGTCTACTTGCACCCATCTTGCACCCCAGGAGTAGGATCCCAAATCCCCTTCTGTGGAGTCTGAGATACTGAAGGCTGAGGGTGTGCCTGAGAGATCAAAGAAGTGAGTGAAGTACACGTACACACTTAATCAGAACCAAGAAACACTCATTGCACCTGAAATAGGGAAAGGTATCCCCACTCAAGATGATAAGCCCAGGACAGGCTGTGGGCTCTATTCCTTGCTAAGGAGTGTTCCACGCCCACAGCTCATTCTTATGCGCTGAGGGGATGTCAAAAGACTGGGAGCATAAGAAAGCCTTTCCCCACACAAGTCATATGCTTTCATTTAGGCTACTGCTAAATTTGTGAGATTCTTTCGGTCCACTCTTGCCTTCACATGTGGCCCCTCCCCCAAGTACGCTCTACACAGCAACCAGAATGCGCTTCAAAAAATGTAAATACGATCATGGAATTCCTTGCTCAAAATCGCTTAATAACCTCTCAGTGTAACTGAACTAAAATTCAAACTTAACTAAGATGCTATAAGACATCTGAATTATCTACCCCAGCTAAATCTCCAGTGTAATCTTTTGCCTGCTGCTCTTCAAAACGTATGCTTTATCAGTTGAAGCATGCTTCTTTTAAAGAAATACCTCTCAATACTTTAATACTTCTTTTTACATTCATACATCGTAAGATCAGGAAAGATCATAAACAAGCTTGGAAGTAATACTGTTGCTGACTCTATAAAAAGTATGTAAGTACTCTGATACTTGAGGCTTAAAGCTCTTCTGAAGGAGTATTTTCCTGCGGACTACACATTTCTGTAACTCACATCTGACACCCTTATAAAGCAGGGTAACAATAAACGTTGGGCTGCCCAAGCGTGCCCTTGTCCCATCTTTCTCCTCCAAATATCAGACAATACAGGAGAATGATTCCACAACTAAAAGATTTTCATGAAGGATGATTTACTCTTCTCTAATTTACTGACATTCTTCCACAGCCAAATGATTGCTAGGGACTAAGTACACAAAAGGATAAGTTGGAATATATGATTAGTTCAGACTCATGATACACATTGATCCAGGTAAGTCTGAGACACTTCCGACACTATGAACTTTGGTGTCAAACATTTTTTTTTTAAATTTTGAAAAGCTGATTACATCAGGTATATTTGGTTATTCTGGGTCAAGCTACCCATAATTTGGTAATTCTGTCAAGTTTTGATTTTCTCAGGGTGTCAGTAGAGAAAGTGGAAAATCACACAAGTTCAGCCGTTAATCAGAAATATTTTGGTTTTTCATTTTCATTGTGCAAACACACAACATGCAAATGTGTTTTATTAGCTCTAGTTTTCTCCCACTGGGTACTTCCAAATCAAAATCAAAATTAAAATTAGATTCACCAGAAGTCTTTAATCTAAATTATTATTTCTGCTGGGATTTCTTGTTTCTCATATTACAGATGGATTTTGTGGGGGCAGAAAAAGATCTAAAATTCTGAGAGAAAATAAATTTGAATCACTTTGATATATTTGACGTGGGTCTTAGCTATTACCAAATTAACTTTAATCAATTATATACTGAAATAAAGGCTTTGAGCTAACACTACTCTCTCTGCTAACTCCTGCTATTGAAAACTTGCTCCACGTAGGTTTCTCCTTTCTCTAGTCTCTGTCTACAAGTTCTGAATATAGGACTCAGTGCATGTTTTTGACGAAAAAAAATCATTTATATTGAAAGGAGGGTGGCCCTATCAAATAAACTAAGCGTAAAAACATGTTGATGGGGAATTTCCATAGGGCCCTTTACAGACATGCAAAAGCCATACTTCACTTATGTACAAAAGGTGCCAAAAAATGTACACATATTTTAAGAAAGGAAAACTGTATTAAAATTGTAATACTCAATACATACCAATAACAAAAGATGAATACAAGTCACATTTGACTTCTGCAATTGCAAGAAGTGCTCAAAGTGGTTACCATCAGTGTCTAGATACTTCTGATTATGGCGAACTGCTGCTTGAGCAACGTTGTCCAAATCGTCCACTTGTATAAATTTTTTTTGACACCCCTGGTATATTATATCTTACATGGTACCTAGTATGTACTCAGTCAGTATTACTGGTAGTAAGAAAAATTAGTATTCACTTTAAAGATGACAGGTAGAAGATAATTTAATCCTCTGGATAATATGCTCAATTAAAAGTTTGAGACAATCTTAACCCAATAGAGTCTTGTTTTAATAACCTTTAAAACTAATAGGAAAATTTCTTGCTAAGTTGCTGGTCTGGTCTTCACTGTTTGGGGGGCTTTGTCATGGTCCCCTCAGCAAATATGCTGGGTGTGAATCTCACATCATTCTGCCATCATGGAGCTTAGAGTACTCATGTAGTAAAAACACACATGACTTACAATAAAATTAAAGGACAATATCAGGCTCTCTTATGTGGTAGAAAAAAAAAAAAAGTTGTAGAAATCCCTTAGTGTTTCTCTTTCCCCATTATTTACTGAATTATTTACCATCTCCAAAAAAAATGTGGTGGCCTTAAGAATCAATATTTTTGCATATGTTCTTCTGTCCAGAATGTCCTTTCGGATCTTGGACACCTGATGAAACCCTACTAATTATTCAAGATGCAGCTCATATTCCACCATCCCTAGAGTTCTTTCCTGATTATCCCCTTCCCAACAGGCACCACCGAGGATCATTTTTATCTCTGCTCCCACAGCACAATGCACTTGTCACATATTGTTCTTATATATTTGCTTTTCTTACTGGACTATGAGCTCTTCAAAGAAAGAAATTAGTCCTATTTGTGATTATATTTCTCAGACAATTCAGATGATGCCTGCCACATATTAGGTGCTCACTAAATGTTGACTATATTAGTCTGAGTTCCCCAGATAAACAGAAGCAATAATGTATTATTACATATTAGACACACACACACACACACACACATATGTATACAAGGTCTGACAATTAGGTTCCCGAACTCATCCTAGAAAAAGTGCTATATACCTCATTGCTGAATATCACTAAGGTCACCCTCGAAATACTCCCTTTGAGAAGCTATGCACAGATGCCAGCGCCTAGTCCTTCAAAGCAATTTTGGAACTCTTTTTTCTGGGATGGCCATCACAACTGTCGTCGTATTACCCTCGATGTCCTGAATGTCATCAAAATGTCTTCCTTTCAATATTTCCTTTATCTTTGGGTAAAGAAATAAGTCATTGGGGACCAGACACCTGATCTGGCCCCCAATAACTTCTTTCTTTACCCGAAGATAAAGTAAGGCGGGTGTTCCAATACAGTTGTTTATTTACTGGCTAAAAACTCCCTCACAGATAGTGCCGTGTAAACTGGTACATTGTTGTGAGGCAAGAGCCATAAATTGTTGGTGAAAAGTTCAGGTTGTTTTCATCTAACTTTTTCATGCAGCCTTTTCAGCACTTCCAAACAGTAAACTTAGTTAACTGTTTGTACAGTTGGTACAAATTCATAATGAATAATCCCTGTGATATCAAAAAAAGTTAGCAACGTTGTTGCAACATGTTCATGAACTTAATTGTTTGACCTCGTATATATACATGTATATATATATCGTATTACCCTCGATATATATATATATATATATATATATATATATCCTGTATAATACATAAATAATAAAAAGAAATTTATCGTAAGAAATTGGCTAATATGATTATGGAGGCTGAGAAGTCCCAAGACCTGCAGTTGGTAAGCTACAGCCCTGGGAGAGCAGATGGTGCAGTTCTAGTCTCTGTCTGAAAGTCTAAGAACCAGGAGAGCTAACAGCGTAAATTTCAGTTTGAGTCTCAGTTCAAAGACATGAGAAGACTGATGTCCCAGCTCAAAGACAGTCAGACAGAGAGAGTAAATCCTCTCTTACTCCATCTTTTGGTTCTCATTTGTCCTTCAATGGATTGGATAAGGCCCACCGACATTGGGGAAAGCAATCTGTTTTACTCAGTCAACAGATGCAAATATTAATCTCATCTAGAAACACCCTCATAAATACATCCAGAATAATGTTTAACCAAATATCTTGGTAACCTGGGGGTCAGTCAAACCCACACATAAAAGTAACCATCACACTGACTAACTGAATGAATGAATGACTAATTTAGAAATTCTCATGCGCTGATATAATCAGTGTTAGTAAGGGTTCATGTCGGAGTTTTCAGGAGAACCTAGATAAAGTACTGAAGGGACGGTGACAATGCCATGATGTAAAAAAAAAAAAAATGTACAACTTTAAGAGCTTGCTTTTTTGTTATTTGGGTAATTTGCCCGCCTTGAATTAAGTACAGTTTACAAGTAAGCGCAACTAATATCAGCCACATTCATAATCAACTTTGATGAATTTTGTGACCATTCATTAGCCGTGCATAGTAAGACTTAAGCTTGATTGAAAGCCTGAGCCTGAATTCTGTGAAATTATTCATTACTATTAATTATAAACCGATCTTAGGTTTTGTAATAAGAATTGTATCTACAGAGTAGAGAATGAAAGCAAAGTTGTTGTCAAAGCCTGTGGAGGTAAATATCTCTTCATGAAATCAATATACTCATGAATAGTTGCTTGAAGTTTACAATGAATGTAACACACTAAGTAGAGTGTTAGAATCATTAGCAAAATATCCTTTTCTGTATTTTAAAATATCATGCTTTTTTTTTAGGAAAAAAAAGAAAAATCCTCTTTTCCCACTTTTAAAAATGTTTATTAATATAATTTTGAATGGTTGTATAACATTAAGTACAGTAGCTATACCATAATTTGCTTAAGCAATCACCAATTGTACAATTAGCCCATTTTCTGTCATTCACAATTTTAAATAAGGCTGCATTGAATAATTTTATGTATGTAACTTTTTCCTTCATATGTTTATGGGTAGATTCCTCGAAGTGGAGTTTGTGGGTTAAATTATTATGATGCACGTTGCCAAATCACTTTTCAAAGTTAGCATATCAATTTATGCTATCAGAAGCACTGTTAATTATCATTTTTAAATCTTTGTAACATTGATAGGTTGAAGCATTATATCATTTTTGTTTATATTTTTAGTTGTTGATCACTAACGAACATTTTCTACATTAGAAGTTTGTCCTTTAGACAAGTCCTATAGAAAATCTTATAGTAAAGTAAAACAAGCAAACAATTCTTAATCAATGTGTGTTATAAGTACTGGTTTCCATTTGGCTTAATATATGTATACAGATAAAAGAGTAGTTTCAGTCATCAATGATATGACAGCACAGCTAAGAGGAAAGGTAGCTGCCACTACACAGCGGTTGCTTTCTAACTCTTTCTGTAAGAAAAAATTCTATTCTAATGTTCATGTTGAATAATGGCATTGATGTTCAATATAATTTGATTAGATTTTATGAAGGATCTATATCCAAGGAGACGATACCATGTTGAGTCTGAGGAAAAGGATTAAATTATTATTTGATCTTGAGCTGGGAAATAGATATCATAGAATAGCTCAGATGGATGAATGAAAAGCTAGTAAAATGCTACCGAGGAAAATATTTTCAAAATCCGTCTATATGGACTCTGAGGTTAACAAAAGGCATGGATGGGCCAAGCTGAATCATGTTTGTCTGATTGCTGATCGCCAAACCGAGAGGAAGGAACAGGGCTGTTAGCACAGGGTTGTAATTAATATCTGACAACTGCCTCCAGGGAAAAGTTGGGAAGGACCTGGGATCCAGTTCTGGATATGCTGGCCAATCCCATGGAGTATGCCTTGAAACTTCATCCTTTCAAAGCTGGCACCCTTTCCCAATTCTTAAAAAGGCACCGTGGACGCCACCCAAGGCCCGAAGGATGTTATTAAAAGGATGATTTGGAGAATCCGGAATTCCTCCACGGATTTGAAAGCACAAAATCTAGCAAGACTATTTGGTGAGATTATGATAGACCAGCATTCAAACTTGCTCTTGATCACCCACAGTTTACAGGACTCCCCAAATGACCACCTGGTTCCAAGTCTTATGTATAATCAGTCCTCAAGGATCTGGGAGAGTACCAGCTCTTTGGAGCACCTATATTGTACAAACCCTGAAGGTGATTCTGAGAAAGAATTAGTTGATTTCTCCTTGACAATTTCTTATTTGCCTGTGGAATGGGTTCACTGTGTGCCACTAATCTTGCAGACCTGGACAGACAAACCGATTGTGTAATTTGCCACTACAGTTTTCCTTCCCCTTTCACACTTCTTCTATTATATCCTTCGGAGGTTCAATTAATTGGTCACATGGATGTTTCTTAAAAGTTTACATACTGGGTGAGTGTGTCTGGCACCCCCCCAGACTTACTGGACTAGTTTTGCAATGCTACTTTGGAGCCACTGCTCTTTAGCCAACCACCTAGGAGTCTGTGAATTTGCCAATGAAAATGAAGAAGCTGCAACAAAAACAAAAAGCTGGAAAAAATAAAGTGGGGGAATCATAACTCTCAGTGGGACAGTCTGGCAGAGATATGCCCATAACAAATTCCAAGAATCCTTTATTTGGTCTTCTGGCTGCTGAAAAGGACCGAATCTAGAGAACTTCTCTTTGGATTACCTCTATTCTCTTTCCCTTGGCTAATTTGAGAATTGAAAGGGGGCAAACGTGGTCTGACTTTGAGGTGACAAAGCCTTCAAGCTTTGATTTGGAGCAAACAAAGCATTAACAGCAGCTCTCCTCTGGCTGTTTTAAAAATTACCACATTGCTGAATATTCAAAAGCCATGTGTCTTTCCAACCCCAGCGTCTGTCCCCCAATTGATAAGTCTCTTTTTATTAAATGAACTTTAATTACTTAATAATTAGACCTTCCATAGGAGGAGATGGGGATCCCGATAATCTGGCAAAGAGGCTAGAGGGCAAAGCAGAAGAATGTGCTATTCTCAGATTAGAATTTCAGAGAAGGAATAGGCCCCCAATCTGTAGGTGTGGGTAGAGGAGAGACCTCCCTAGAGGTGGAGAGTCTTGGCATAAACCTGGGCTGTGAAATACTTTCTTTCCACTTCTGCTTAAAAAAGCGAAATAGTTGAGCATTAAATGAATCAGAGTGCATGTGGAAGATACTTTGATTGTCTGGATCTGATGGAAAGATTTCTCCTAGTCGATGTGGTGCACGTGTGCATGGGTGGAAGGGTAGGAGGGACTATTGTTCTTATTATTTTAATTCTGAGAGCCTAACACGTTTGATGTCCCTGTAGAGTTAGCAGCTTTTCATTCATTGCCATGGTGATTTGTTACCGCATTTTTTTTTTTTTTTTAGCATCACAAAGGAAAAGCCCAAATGAAAAATGTTTGCTGCTTTTGCTATTAACATTTCTAGTGCCCTGGTGACAGCCAATAGTTTGGTTGTCCCTAGATTCTGAGGAAATATGTATTGGCCAGAACCTGACTGATGGCTGCAGCCAATGCCCAGGCTGTCCCAGATGGGTGGGGGCTGGCTCTGAGAGGCTGATAACTTTGTTTCTGGGGACAGTGATTTGAAGGGAGGATGGAGAAATATCATTCAAACTGTATATCACTGGTCCACGATTTAAACTTATGGCGCTTAGATAAAATGTTCATGGATGCACTAGACACAGCTCTCCCCACTGCCATTTTGAAATGAAAAGATTTATGGGTAGAAGTTTATGTAGGCTCAGCTCTTTTTTACTTTCTCTGAAGAAATCTCTGTTTTCTCCCTCTTTTTATGCCTCTCTAATCATTGCTAGCCTTCCTACACCTCCCAATATTTAGTGCCTGGCATATTTTCTTAAACTAATTATCTTACCAATGAAATATGTATATATTTCAACAAGTATTTGATGGACAGTTACATGCAATGCACCATGCTAAGTGTTCAGAATGCAGATTAAAATAGTCCCAGCCCTGCTTTTATGAAATTTAAAGGTTAGCTAGGAAGATGTCTATTGAATTAATTCCACACTCAATTTATTACAAATGAAATAAATGCTGCAAAGGAGACATATAGGAGCAATTGGTTCTATCTGGGTTTGGAGGAGCCCTCTCTGAGGAAGTGAGAATTTTGATGCTGTGCTAGGCTGTTAAATTCCAGGTATTCAAGCACTGTTACTGAAGAGCTGAAAATAGTCAAATCTTCACTCTTCTTTGCATGGGTAGTTGGTAAATGCTCTACAAAAGAATTGTAGTTATAGCTGTTTAACAAGCCTTGAGCAACATTTAACAAAGCAACATATATAAATAGACACTTAATGAATCCTTTTAGTGTTAAAATTAGTGTTAGAGGATAACTGAAGGATCTTTTACAGAAATCAAAATAAACAGGGTGAGACCCATTTCTCCATGGTACTCACATAATGGCTATATATATCTCTTTCTAATAGCCCTTAATGCTTACTATACAACTATAATTAGGGCAGTTGACATAAATAAAATTTCTGATGCTGAAGTCTGGGCACTCTTACTGACTATTACTTGTTACCGGGAACGACGATTTTCCTCGGTTTTTGTCTTCTTGAAACAAAAAAGAATTCAGTCAAGAGACAGAGTCAGGCCAGCAGCAGACAGTAAAGTTTATTAGCAAGGCAAGTACACGTGGAGCGTGGAGCGGGCTGACGTGAGGGTGGGTAGCAGCCCTGGCCTTAT
This sequence comes from Rhinolophus sinicus, assembly GCF_057876585.1. NCBI lineage: Eukaryota > Metazoa > Chordata > Mammalia > Chiroptera > Rhinolophidae > Rhinolophus > Rhinolophus sinicus. Next base: position 101,229,375 of record NC_142504.1, read on the forward strand.
ATCCTGTAGATTGGGCCATCCTCCTCCTCCCAGTGTCCTGTTTTTCTCCTCATCCTGCAGTCTCCTTCATCCTGATGTGTTTGCACTAGCCCCAGTCTCTGTTCAGGCTCCTCACTTCAGCAGGTCTTTAAAAGGATGCTGATGACACCACTGGCTTACCTGTGGGTGTCTCCTAGCTTCTCCTCCTCCCGCTCATGTCTATCTTCCTACCTACTCCATCACAACCACTTATAAAATTTGAATTGTAAGTGTCGGTGTTTATCATTTCATAAAATGGAGTTCCCATACGTGTCTGACTTTTTTGTATGTAAAACAATGTGTTCTTTCATTTGAATAGTTCCCGAACTGATCCATCCCTAGGTGCTGGGGTTTGTTAATGCTCAGATGTGCAGATATGTGTCAACCTGGAAGGTGGCTGCTATGGGACACTTCCAGCAAGTCCAGGTGTTTCTTGATTTCAAGGGGTCATTATATACTGCGCCAGACTGGATGTGAAGGTGGGAACCTTGACTGCAGTTCATTCTTGAAAATACCCTTTCGCCAAGGACAACAATGAAAGGCCTATATGAAAGCACCAAAGATAGGTTTGTGTGCTGTTTTTAGTAGTGCAGTACTTGAGGCTGAAGTTTGTCTGTAAGAATTCAATCTTGGGAGAATATACTTACAGAGTTTTCATCCAGTACTGTGCTGATCCTTGGAGATTGGGAAATGTACAGGTACTAATGTATAAAAGAAACTCCTCTTGAGACATTTTCACTTAGGCTGGAGAAATAAGGTATCTCAAGAAGTCTAATAATTCAGTCCTGAAGCTTTTTTTTTTTTAAACGTTCACACATAATATAAACATTTGAATCAGTTTTGCTCCCGTTCCAGTTCCATCTGTAAAGTGGAGACAATACTACGTAAAGAGCTGTCCTGAGGATTAAATGAGATGATGTATAAAGAAGTTTAGAATAGTGTAAGTGATAAAACTGAGACCTGGTGCAGAGTCATCTAGCTGGTTAAATAGTAAAGCAGAGAAGTGATCCCAAGTAACTTGTCACCCAGGTATGTGCACCCCAAAATACAATAAAATACATTAGAAAGTGAAGAGACAACACTGAAACATATTTATCAAAATTTCGATGTTTACAATACTCTTTAAATATTTAGAGCCACATGGATCCTCAGTAAATATTTATGTATTTTTTTCTTTCAGTAGATATTTGATACATTCTGTGTACGTAAAATATAAAAACAAAACCATATATACAAACATATAAACACTTTTCAGGCTTTTATTTATACCATCAACTATGTCACACTATCTATGAGTTATGAGTGCTCTAAAATTTCAAAAGTTTGAGAGATGATTTCCAGTAAACAAGATTAGAGAATTGGGTATTTTTTGACTCAGTACCTTAAGAATGACGAGTTTTGATAGGTGGATATTAGGTGCGAGGATATATCTTTTTGGAGAAAATGTCACGAGAAATAAGTCAAGAGGAGGCTATATTAACGCATAGGCCAATTCGATAGATACAAGAATTATTTGCAGGAGTTATGGAAGATGAGCTCAGAAGATACACTGTGCTAGATGCTTGGGTACCAGAATTTGGGGTGTAGGACAATACTAGAAATTTTTTTGGAATGTCAGAGTTTCCTGAGTGAAACAAAAACTTTGGTGATTTAGGAACACTAATCTTTTGACTCTGTTTGGAATGGATTTGGGTAAGAAAAGATCATTTGTGCTATGATTACAATGAATCAGATATGATCTAGTGAGTCTGAACTAGGCTAATTTTCATGAACAGACTCTTGTTGTACAGGTAACTATTTTTCATGAAGATCTAGTTAAAATTATACCTGTGTATATCTATGAATGAAGCATAGGAATTGTTTGTATTGCATTAGAGCATTAAATGACTCTTCTGACAATACTGTATTTTAGTCTTAAGAGTTACAGTGAATTTAATGGTCATTACTAGGTGCTCATACTCATGCTTGAAAATATAGTACTAAGTTGATAGCCTATAACTTCTCTTCCTTTTAATATTGTTGCTGGTTTGTACACGGCTGTGAGATGTAAGCGCTACAATTCAGCACAATATTGGGAGCATTAATTCAAGCCATATGGAGACTCATAAACTTAGAATTGCTTTTCGATATGCAGGGTTTTCTTTGTAGAGACAAAACCAAAAAGCTACGAATCATGTTTGTAATTTCTCACTGTGTCAAATAATCAACTGTTTGAAGTTTCAAACACTACTTTGTTAAATTTTAAATAGACCATTCTGACCACTGCTTATTAAGATTTGAAATCACCATAGAGTGTGTACTGAATAAACATGTGGAATAGTAGTCAATTCCATTAAGTCTAATTATATTAATATACAATCTCATGCCTCATTTGTGATTCTTCAGCTAGAAGAAGTTTACGTAAAGGAACGAATTGTTGAATATCACTTTAAATTACTCATTGATTTTACTTTTTATTCTTTGCTCTAGAACTTGCAAATGATTTTTTTGAGTACCATAGGCATTCAGATGTAAAAAAATATATATATTTAGAATGTTATCCAATATGGGTAACTTATATCAGACCATACATCTGAATATATAAAAGTATCCAGGTATTTTATCAACGTATCAACAATATTTTATTCTTATCTGCATTGTATAAAATATATGACTTGTATTATTCCCAACTATATTTCCTTAACTACAAAATAAAACATGAGGAATGAAGAACAAGAAGGAAACTATTAAAAGAGCCAGAAATTAGTTTGAAAACCTGTTGACATATGTAACCATCACAATTTCTGGCCACTACTCATTGCAATTTTGCCTTGTGTAGTACATAGAAATCATTCTCTGTACATGCTTTAAATCCATACCAAAGTCAATCAGTAGTAGATTAATGTACCTTCTTTTGAATAGACTCAAGACTGGATAGTAAAAACAGCCTAGAAATTGGACTTTGAACAGTGAGCACAAGTTAACTGATTCCTCTTGGTCTTCACTCAGTGGTATAGCCAGCACAGTTACAGATTAATTCTGATAACTGATGAGAAGAATAGAATTAGACTTGTGCCTGGTACACCCTGTAGATACATCTATAGTGTTGAGAACAACACATCCAGATTTCCGAGCCTTAACTGGGAACCAATTTTAATACCTATATGTGTAGGATAAATTTCAATTAATAAATTAATATTTGCATCAATATTAATGTTCTACATGGTCTAGAATTAATCATTCCTACTAAAGAACAACCTTAATATTTCATCTTGAGGTCTGCAGGTCTGTTTATGTGAGAGTAGCTATAATGAGTCGTATACACTCTTTGGAAGCTTGTACCCATTCTATATGTGATGTTGTTGTAATTATCTATTTCATAGATTCAGTTGTCTTGTGGTTCAAAGACTAATTCATGAAAGGGACATTAAATGCCACCTGTACCTGGGATAGGAGACTTAGCATTTCTGATTGTCTCTCATATTAAATTGTGATGTTTTGACTGAGGCCATTTTGCCTTTGCCCTTGTGACTCCAGCAAAATATTTATTAGATTGTAGGGAAAGTTAGGTTTTCGAGAATTAATAGAGCCAAAATAAAACTAATAGTATTTAAAACCGAACCCAGTAGAATTTGTTATTGACTAAATATTGATGGAAATATTCTTGATAAAATTTAAACCTGGACCTAGGAAATTTTGAGTTAGTTAAAATAAATCTATACTATATACCTGAAGCTGAAGTAGAATGATATTGAATGTCAACTATAATTAAATACACACACACAGAAGCACACAGAGAGGGTGCCAAAAAAAATGTATACACATTTTAAGAAAGGAAAAAACTATTAAAATTGTAACAACAACAAAAGATGAATACAAGTCATGTTGACTTCTGCAGTTATAAGAGGTGCTCAAAGTGGTTACCGTCAGCGTCCAGACACTTCTGATTACGGCGAACTACTGCTTGAGCAACACTGACCAAAGTGTCCACTTGTATCCATTTTTTTGACTCCCCTGGTATGTATGTAAACACATTCTGGAATGTTTGTGAACTTAATTGTCAGACCTCGTGGTGTGTGTGTGTGTGTGTGTGTGTGTGTGTGTGTGTGTGTGTATGGTCATGGGATGTAAAGTACAGCATAGGGAATAAAAGAAAAAAAATAAATCTATAAAATAAAAATCACAGTAACATAAAATATGATCAGGAAAACTTCATGTGTCTGCCAAAGTGATGCATGAATCAAATTTTATTGTGAAACACACATACAGTGAAAACAATTCTAGTAAGATTAAAATGAAAATAGAAATACTACAATAAAACTGATTAATAGAATATTTATCAAGGAATTAAAATTATGTGATTGAATGAACTCCGAAACTAAAATTGATCTATCAGTAACGGCAAAGTCAAACAAATGCTTTTGTTTGTAATCATACAAATAAGGTTTTACGGTCAAGACATTAGGGTGACAAATACCCATCTCTTCATAAAAGGGGGTTCAAGAGGCAGGATCAAAATATCTTCTACCCTTTTCAGGTGCAATGTCATGATGGAGGAGGCTTCTGTTTCACTGCTTATGCTTAGTGATGACCATTCTATTTATTTACTTTTTTTCCCCTGCATTTGCTTAGTCATCAATTTTCACATGTTATTTCATATGAACATCATAGCAGTCATGTAAGTTGAGTTAGTGATTATCCCATTTTATGGTCTCAGTCTGTGGACAATCAATGTTGTGACTTGACTGACTGGGCCATTCTTAACTAAGATTGCCAGACGTCCTCAGCAATAATCATGGGGAAACTTTGAAGAAAAAGAAAAAGAGGTTTATTACTTACAGGTCCTGGAAATTACATGGCACACCGGGGGTCACACAGCAAGGTCACGGAGTGGGGGTAGGGGGTGTTGGGATTCGGCCTTTATTGGGATCAACAGTGGAAGTCACCAGTAAAGAATATGGTGACTTTAAAACATAAGAGTGGGAAGAGAAGAAACAAGGGGTCCAAGTGATCAGTTACCTAAACCAACCAAGCTTTCTAAAACAAAGGGGTGGGGGGAAGGGAGGGTGATGTCTATTTATCTAGTTGTGTGGCTGGCTCTACATTTTTCCAGATAGCCATCTTTGAAGGGCATGCTTCTTTGAAGTGGTTGCCTCCACAAGCAAAGCTTAAATCAGGCACTTGGCATTACAAAAAACAAAAACAAAACAAACAAACCAAAAAACCTCTCTGAGCTTACAGTACAATAGCCCATTGAAATGAAACAAGTTACCAAAGAACTCAGAGTAAATGGCTTAGCCAGGCTAGAAATACAAGCTAGTCTAATTCCAACTTTAGTATTTTTTCACTATACCATAATGACAACTGGAATATACTGATGCATTTACTTTAAGCAGTCAATCCATAAAAGAATGTTCTCTATTATTATAATTGGTAGTTAATATCACCCATTTTTTTCTTGAAATTGCCTTAGGTTGTTGCCATATGGCAAGTCCATCAGGAAATCCCTAACTTCGTAGTCCGTTGTTCAAAGTCAGATAACTGAAGAAGTTTAGGATCAGGATTCAGAAAGACCAGATCTCGTTTGCGGGATCGCCATGTAATAATGACGTGAACTTACGTGTGGAATTTCACTTCTTCAGCCTCAGTTTCCTACTGTGTAAAATTACGATGATCTTACCTGCTCTGTGTATTTCACAAGGCTGTTTTATTAACCAATAATAACAGTAAACTTCTAGAGATTCATGGCAACATCATTATCATTTATTTTTTTAGCCACAGAAGCAGCTGTAATGCCAGACACATAATGGGGTAAAATGAGAAAAGCAGATGAGATGACATTTGGGAAAATACTTTGCAAAATGCAATTGCCTATAAAGAATACAAATGTGAATACTTTTATTGGTGATTATTGTGCCTCTTCCGAAATATTTATCCTTCCTTCTTTGTTTTTCCCCTAGGGCCACTGAGATTCTTGTCCCAGACAGAATCCGTCACGGCCTTCATGGGAGACACAGTGTTACTCAAGTGCGAAGTCATTGGGGAGCCAATGCCAACAATACACTGGCAGAAAAACCAACAAGATCTGACTCCCATCCTGGGCGACTCCCGAGTGGTGGTCTTGCCCTCTGGCGCCTTGCAGATCAGCAGACTTCAACCGGGAGACATTGGAATCTACAGGTGCTCAGCCCGGAATCCAGCCAGCTCCAGAACAGGAAATGAAGCTGAAGTCAGACTTTTATCAGGTATGGAAGAGCTCTTTCTTTTTTCCAGAATTACATTCTTTAGAGTAGTTTAAACAACCATGTTTCCTCGAACAAGTAGTTCATATTTGTTGTAAGTTCTGTATCGTTTACTGAGGTTTTGTTTTATGCATATATTTTTTGTTTTCCTTTCTCTCGGCCATTAGATGAAGGTACACCAAGAGCTTTTCTTATTTTTCCACATCTTGCAGCTGATGTTTTTTGAGAAACAGATATTTTGCTTATAGTTGGCTTCCTTCCTTCCTTCATTCCATTACATATATAATGAGTGCTTCTTTGTGCAAAGCCCACTGCTAAGTGTTTTTGTGTGTTATTTCATTTTCCTCTGATAATATTCTAAGATACAATTATTACCATGTTTCCCCGAAAATAAGACCTAGCTGGACAATCAGTTCTAATGTGTCTTTTGGAGCAAAAATTAATATAAGACCAAGTCTTATTTTACTATAAGACTCGGTATAATATAATATAATATAATATAATATAATATAATATAATATAATATAATATAATATATATAATATAATATATAATATGATATAATACTGGGTCTTATATTAATTTTTGCTCCAAAAGATGCACTAGAGCTGATGTCTGGCTAAGTCTTATTTTTGGGGAAACATGGATCCCCATTATCTAAGGATGAAGGTGACAGGAGCGTTAAGAACTTCCCCAAGTTAATATTAAACATTTATTTACTTATCCATTCATCCACTCATTTTTAAGACAATAGTGCTAAGAACGAGAGTTATACAATGACGAAGACTGACACAGAGCCTGGCTTATTAGAGTTCCGGGTAAATACAGACATATATATAATTATGTAAAAACAGTAAAGTGTGACTGATATTATGATAAGGAAAATTGTTTTTCTCCATCTCTTATCTCTCTTTCTCTTCTCTGACAAATCTCTAAGACTCTGGGTGCATTTCCCTTTCCTAAATAATCAGAGACTGAATATTCTCTATGATTTCATCTTTTCCAATAACTGCTATTATCTAATATCTATGTAATATCTACTTTCTCATTTAGTCTCACTTGTAAGGTTTAATTAGACCTACTTATGAGAATCACAAAAAAGGCTTATACTTGAGAAATTGTGATGGATGCCTATCAAAGCACTGACACTGGCTCTTGTCCCTGCACTCTGTGTAGTTATCACACGTCCTGTGTATGTGAAGGGTCATGTTCCTAAGACATTCCAAAGGAAATGGGCAATTTGATTGCAAGTTTCCAGGTACTTTAATAAGGACTCCCTCTTCGAACTCTTGTGTGTTCTCTCCTCCATTAGTCACAGAGATACTGACTTAAAAGTGCCAATAACCATCAACATCACTGTTACCTTCCATCCACTAAGCAGTGAAAGATGCAAATGTAGCATTTATTCCCCAAACATACATGAATTTATTTAAGCATCCATTAGATACACAAAATTTAAATATTTATATTCACATATCCTTAATAATGCATCTGTTAAGTCAATCACATGGGAAGCTTAGGTAAACCACATAGAAAATTGACAAGAAGATGTTTGACTCTCTTAATATGACTGAGGGGTTGTTTCCCTATAGATTAAGGGATAAAGTTGGACTAATTAAATATTAAATGTGAATTGGAAAGTTTTGAAAAACACAAAGACATTATCATCAAATCACCATTTACCTTTATCTGTTCACCTTGTAAAACACATTTGCATTGTAATCCATGGAGATTTATTTAAAGCAATGTTTTATATTGTCAATTTGGCTAAAATCAAGACTATGTTGATATACTTTGGAGCTGCCTGGGTATTTCTACCTGAATGGAAACTGAATTTTTTTTTTTTTTTAATCATTACATTCAATGAGTGTTTTTCTCCAAGTTCTATTTGAATAACATGCTTCAAAAAGGAATTATAGGCTGAGGTAATGAACACACACACAACCCCTCAGTCATACATACACACACGTTTGGTCATACGTGATTAAGTCTGTCTCTTTTGCTATTGATCACACAAAGGAGCTGCTGAAGGAACATATGTTTGTTCCATTTATCCTTAAGTTTGCAAGTTGGTTTAGAGGTCAAATACACAGATCCGCAACCAGTACAAAAATGACTGAGGGAATGAATGAATGAATGTCCAGTCCTACCTTCTCTTAGTTGCCACTTACAGTTCTCTCATTTTTAAAATCATGCTAATCAATTTCCACGCCCCAATTTGAGTTGTGCCTATTTGAGGGAGTAATAAATTAATATATAAATTACCCATTCTCTATTCTAACACTTGATTCGGTAAAATGGAGTAAATTAAAACAGAAACCCATCATATTATTAATATGATTTAGAAGCATTGAAGTGACACCTGAATGATTACTACTTTTTTAAAAAAATACATTCTTCCATGGTCATTTAAGTACCATGTTGAGTGAGACAGTTATCTACTTTGCTTTAGTTTGAAACATAAATACTAACTTGAAGTTTTGAAACTTTCTCCAACATTTGTTTTTACCACATTCATGTAGAGAGTATTTTGAATTTGTATGTATGTGTATATAGACAGTTATCTAGTTCTAAATAATATATATTTTAATGTACTTATTCAAGTGTATGTGAAATGTATTTCAAGTTGCCACTTTTATATAACAGGTATTTCATATAACCCAATAACTGAGATCTATTAAATCCAGATCTTCAGATTCAAATAACTGTTTTGAAATGCTATTTGAACAAGCGGTTTCGGTTTATTCACTACATAAATTAATAGTTTATTCAACAAACTTTTAAGTCAGTCTTATATACCTGCCATTATGCCAGTTGCTAGGAATACCAAGTTGGAAGACTGCTGTAAAACAGCTGGAGTCTAGTGGGGAAAACAGATAAACAACGGGACTGTGTGTGATAGACGAAAGCAGAGCACCGTTACTGCACATGTGAAACACCAATGTGCCAATCCTGAAAACAAGTAGTACATAGGTAGGCAAAGAAAAGTATACCTCAGGAAAGCAGCATTATAAGTAAGCACAGAGAAAGAAAGATAAAAACTTTTCAGAGGAACTGCACACATTCTGTTTAACTGGATCACAGGGCACAGGAAGGGCTGGAGAGGAACAAGTTGGAAGTAAGGAAGATAAATGGAAGGAAGGAAGATAAGATAGAATACGAGGCATTAATCCCTCAAAGAATTGACCTAGAGCTGCTACTAAAGTGGTATCACAAGGGATTCAGAAATGAAGATGGGTGGAGGGATATTAAGGGCAGGTCTTAGAAACATATTAGCTGTGGTTTATGAGGCAGGGGGTGGAGGTCAGGCTCCATAAAAGCTAGGTAGTGGCACTTTTCCCTGAGATTGGGAGTGGGGTAGTGCTGTGTTGTGTTTAAAATAAATGATAAAATTTTAAAAGAGATTTCCTTATAACATTTTACATTTTCCAGATTAAATCAGTAATTATTTGTTTCATTCAGAGGCAGGAAAATTGGTAACTAACTTAATTTTTGATTGTTTTAAGACAAATTGAATTTTTGCGAATGAGGAATTTTACATTTTAAGCTATTAAGTATTAAACTGTTGTAAATTTTTTTTGAAATATTGATAACAAAACACTAAGTAAGAATTGAGATAGTTTATTTTATGTGAAAAATATATGAAGGATTAAATTGGGCATTGTGATTGTCAAGTCCACTTTATTCAGTTCCCATCATGTCTGACTGCCAAGCAGTAGATTAAATTGCTGAATTATAAATCTGCTTTGGGCACTAGGTTGACTAAAATACCTGGCACATACATTAAAACTCTTATTTCAGTTTTCTTAATGGCCTAATTGAATTGATCAATTTGTAACTTAATCTATTGTTCATTCATTGAATTATAATTAGTGACTCTGAGCCCTGGGTAGACCTGAACTAAATATCTGTATAATTAGATTCATTGGCTTTTAATGGAATAAGTTGGACTAAAATATTTCAAATGATTTTTTTCTATAGTATTTATTTTTATTGAAATAAGCTTCAACAGAAACCATTCCCAAAGCCATATTATTTTAAGGGAAATTATGTTTTTTAGTTTAAAAAATAGTTTCAGAAATTTGGTCTTTACTATTACTAACTCAATGAGTATAGTAAACTTTTTAGTTTGACTAAATATTATTTACATTTCAAAATTAATCTTATTTTGCTACCATTTGTTTTTATAATTCCTACAGAATAATTATCTGTTAGGGAAAACAAAGAAGACACATTCTTTGTTTCTAAATTTACCATCAAGCCAGATAGTTAATTCATGTAGTTATGTGGCAGCATAAGGCAGGGAATGGTAAATTCAGGACCACATACTTAGTTCTGAATCAGCACAGACAAGGAATAAGTCAATTCATGTGGAAAATTTGGAAAGTCTTTATAGAGGTGATTACTTTAATAGATCATCAGGAGAGGGACATTTATTTCTAGGAAGATGGCAGCATATGATAACTCTGAATGGGAAGTTGAATCTACCTTATGAAGAGTCTTGAATCCCATGTCTAGGAATTAGACTTGATTCTATTCACTTTATTGATGGTTAAAAATCCCTGAAGGTTTTTAAACAGTGGATATCATGACATAGACATACAATCAGAAAAATGGAAACGAGGAACTGAAGAGCAAATCAGATTAACGTATTACCTGATTTTTTTGTATCATACTTTACTTACTGTTTTTTCACTGCATTGAAGGATTTTCTGATAGCTTTATATATATGACATTTCTTTTTTTTTTTTTTTTTTAAAGATTTTATTGGGGAAGGGGAACAGGACTTTATTGGGGAACAGTGTGTACTTCCAGGACTTTTTTTTTTTTTTTTTTGTCAAGTTGTTGTCCTTTCAATCTTAGTTGTGGAGGGTGCTGTTCAGCTTCAAGTTGTTGTCCTTTCAGTCTTAGTTGTGGAGGGCGCAGCTCAGCTCCAGGTCCAGTTGCCGTTGCTAGTTGCAGGGGGCACAGCCCACCATCCCTTGCGAGAGTCGAACCGGCAACCTTGTGGTTCAGAGGACACGCTCCAACCAACTGAGCCATCCGGGAGCTCAGCGGCAGCTCAGTTCAAGGTGCTGTGTTCAATTTTAGTTGCAGGGGGCGCTGCCCACCATCCCTTGCTGGAGTCGAGGAATTGAACTGGCAACCTTGTGGTTGAGAGCCCACTGGCCCATATGGGAATCGAACCCGCAGCCTTCAGAGTTAGGAGCATGGAGCTCTAACCGCCTGAGCCATCGGGCCGGCCCTATATGACATTTCTTATGTCATGCTATAAATAGGATACTTTTAGTCTTTCATAAATCTAAGTTGGATAAGATAGTTTTTTGAGCTTCTCTGTTATATGTACTTAGAAAAGAATGAAGGATAAAACCACATATTTAAACCACTTGAAATACACGTTTCCTATGTTACATCGGATTTAATCCAGATTACATGAAGGGGTAAGAATCTCAACTGTTAAAATCCGTTTCCGTTTATTCAGTTAATATTGGTCAACTAATGACTATTTAAAATTTCCAATTTTTGAACTATTATTATAAGCTGTTAAATGCATGGAGTATGATACCAGACTAAGTACAAATCTTGGTTTTACCACTTACTACTTGTGCAATTTAGGGCAGGTTATTTAATCTCAGTCTAAATTTATTGATCTTGCAAAACACAGAGAGTAATAGCATATATTTCATAGGGTTATTATGAGGTTTTGATTTAATAGGCCGAGTACAATGCCTGGAATTGCTAAGTCCTCAGTAGCTATTATAATTACTTGGGCATTTTAGAGATTCCAATCTTAAGGAATTTGATTCTCATGTCAAGATTATTTCTTTGATATTAAAGTACCCGATTTTGATTGTGGATCTCTAAGTGTTCACTTATCTACTAATATTTAATTACACATTTTTTGCTATTTATTGATGGTACTGTCTAATTTCTGCATTTCCTTTTTACATCCAGATGCCAGAGTCTCCTGCAGCTTATTTCTTTTCTTGTAACTCCTTGTTACCTGATTCCCACTCTTATCTTTCCAACAGCATCATTTCTTTTGCTATATGAAATACCGCAAGAGGCAAGGCTTAGAAACAGGAGTTAGAAAATAAATAAGACTTCTGGTATTTGATCTTTATTAGCCATTATCAACTCATCTAATCCTCTAAAATTCTTAGTTTCTCTATATGTTCAAAGGAGAGGTTAGACTAGATTAGCCTTTCCAAATCTTCTCATTACCAAGGATCTTATTTATTATTTCATTCCACATTCATCCCCAACTCTGTCTTTATAATTCCAGCGTTTAAGAGTTCAAGTTTGCTAGGTAAACTCTAATTATTAAAAACCATAATGCCATACTAAAATACAAAAACGAAGGGTCCAAAACCAATGTAATTAGAGATGGTCCTACTTTTAGATTACTTAAAAAAAATAGTTTTAAGTTGTTTAATGTTGTCACAAAGAGCACACCAAAAGAAGATTTATTGCATACAGTTGACCATTCAGTGAATTGACCAAGTTCCATGTAATGATGTGTTCTCATTTCTCCCAGATGACAATTTTAGATGCCTCTTTGATAACCAGAGCCTGGCAGAGTACAAAAACCAATATACAATCATACTATGTAGGAATTAGTTATTGTAGGTCAGGTCTTTTAACCAGTGTTAGATACTGAGGTAACCATTTTTTAACATGATGTTGGTGAAATTCCACTCAGATGCACACAGTCTAATATGTTAGCAAGCCTGCACTGACTTACGATGGATAGACAATTTCTGTTTGTTTTTTTAATTTTTTTAAAAATAAGTTCATCTTCCAGTGCTATTTTGGGAGACCTCAATAATACTGAGGATTGCAAATTCAAAGTACTGGAATACTGGGGAAACCTATTCCTTTCTTTCTTTCTTTTTTTTTTTTTTTTTTTTTTTTGCGTATCTATCATTCTGATGTCACTAGAGATCTCTCCCTCACCAAATCCACTAGTTTTTCTATTTTCATCCTTGACCTTGAATGATGTTAGATATTGATTATACTATTTCCTCTTAACTCCCATTCTTTGATAGGTTGCTATTTCACATAAAGTCACAAGCAAAAACAATATACTTGGAATTGTCCACATGGACGAATGAAGATTTCTTGAAAGGGAGAGAGCCAGTCTTGCCCCAAGTCTACTGAAACTGACATATGGTTAGCTCTGCATTTACTGGGAAGATGACACTTAGCAGCCCTGAGTAGGTCACTAAAGGGTCAGTCTGCCCTGACTTATCCACAAAGAGGCTTTCTCTAAGAGTAGGTAGAAGCCAAATCTATGACCTGTGAATGCAGAAGTCACAAAAATTAATAAGAGGACCTGTAGAGCTTTCTTTTCTGGTTGTGTTTTACATCAGTTTATTCCGGTGACATACAAATAATAAGATATACTTAGTCAAGAGTTATGGGCACATGTTTATTGATTCAACATTGACCAAATAGGAAATATTCCAAATACTTTTGATTCTTTATTAAAAAAAAACAACAACAAAAGAAAAAAAACACACAAACAAACAAAAAAACTATTCTGGAAAGTTTTAAATGCTGCCTTGTGCATTTATATAAATTATGAAGATTCCTGGGCTCTCTACACTAACTTTGATACATCATAATAGCAATATTTGTTTTCTGGGATTCTACTGTCAGCTGTAAAAATTTTTAAAAGTCTATAAATGAAAGAATCGCTTCCTTCAGACTTGCTGCAAAATGAAACCGATAGACTCAAAATTTGCCTGTGAGACAGAGATATGGCCATATGCCAGTGATAAGAATAGACACTCCTTTCTTCCTCCAAGCTGTAACTACAAATAGCAATGTGTGTGTGTACATGGAGAAAGAAAGAGGAAATAAGAACAGATGTAAGAATATTAACAGAGAGGGAATGCCATTTTTAGCACTGAATTGGTGTAAATGAGGAAGGCAAGTAATAGAATCATACAGTAATGGATAATAGCTCCTGAGAAATGGCTCCCTTCTCTCTCTCTGTTCAAAGCTCTTTGGCTTTTGGCCAGATGGAGTTTTCAATATTTTATTAAATATATTTTGATTCCTGTGATCAGCCTGGATGAGGCTGGTTTTTAATAAAAGACACTCTAAACATAGAGTTAGAAAGAGTTTCCTGGAATTTTTCTCTCCGTGCACACATTACAGGCATACTTCAGAGATATTGTGGGTCCTGTTCCAGACCACCACAATAAAGCAAGTATAGCAATAAAATCAGTCATAATTTCTTTGCTGGTGGAGGGTCTTGCCTTCAATTTGTGAAAAATGCAACATCTGTGAAGTGCAATAAAGGGGGTACAATAAAACAGTGTATGCCTGCATACTACGTACTTGTGTTTGAAGACACATGGCAGCTATTGAATTTGCTAAAATGGGACTAGATGGTGGATGGCTAAGGAGCCAGCGCATTAACAGGAGGTTAGCTTGAAATTGAGGGTGCAGAGAGAGGAAACTAGCTTTGTGAATTTAAATTAATTTGTGACTCTTATGCCTGGGAAGAAATCAAAGAGAATACCCCATGGTCTCCTGCAGTGCCCATTCATTTCCAATTGGAAAAAAAGGTTTTAGTATTCAGAAAGCATGAACATGAAAAGCAAGTACTAGTTATTTTAAGGAAGACAGTTACTCAGTTGTGCAAAGCAGTATTTTTTTTATTTGTTTCTGACACAGATACCGACAGTCCATAATTACATTTATCTATACCTCAGTTATTCCTTAGATTCAGCCATGTAAGTTTAGTGTTGCTGTTCCTAAAAAATAGTTTAGGAAAATGGCCCCATTAAAAGAAAGTCATTGTCATCACAGGATTGCATGCATTCCAGTTTGCCCAAGACAGTCTAGGTCACACCTAATGTCTTAGAATGTTATAAAGAGCATTACCTTTCATGCTAAAACATGTCCCAGCTTTAGTAATTTATATAGTCAACCTGCCTATGTATACTGAGGGAAGTCAAAAAGATGTAGCCCTGAGGCCTTTGGGAAAACCTGTGAAAGTAGGGAGTCAAACATAGATTCCAGCTGGCTTCAGAGGCTCAGTTAAGTTGTCCAGTGTAAGGTCTAATAGAAAGTTTATGTTTGTATGTATGTATGTATGTATGTATGTATGTATTTATGTAAGTGCCTTTAAACAGAAACCGCTCTCTCCACTTTCACTAGTATGCCTTCTCCGTGCCTCTTCAGGACCTAAACCCTGAAGACAGTTGTGATTTTATTTCCGATTGTGAAGTGTAGGTAAATGTGTCAGGTTATATCATCCAAGATGCTTCTTAATTTTTAATAATCTATTAATCAAAGACAGTGACTGGAAATACTTAAGTTTTGTACTGCCATCTTTTTTTTTTCTTTCTTTTTTAAATTCTTTATTTCTTTTATTGTACTGCTTTCTTAAATGCAAAACAATTATGTTCATGATGATAAGGAGGAAGAAGAGGAGGAAGAGGAAGAAGAGAAGGAGGAGAAAGTATATTTCATTTATCAATTTCTACTTGAAAGATGCAAAACTATTCCCATATTGAAAGGAAGTGGGCTTCTTGAGCATTTCAGAAGAATAGCTTTGTTTAGACTGTGTCTACATCACTTTTCATAGTGTGGCCCCATGGCCTTTTTTGAGATGATTTCAGAAGATCTGTGAAATGAAACCTATTTTAATGATAATATTTTTTCACTATGTTGACTTAAGAATGTCTTCGATGAAACAGTAAACATTATTAATTATATAAAATCTCAATCCTTAAATGCATACCTTTTTAATAGTCTGCAAGTCAAAATGGCAAATACACACAAAGGATATCTAAGTATGGTGGTTTTTGAGCAGTGCACATTTCTGTGATCATTTGAGTTTCAAGCTGAATTAGCTACTTTTGTGTGTTTTTTTCGTGGAACACCATTTCTACTTGAAAGGACAATCAACAGAAAAACTCTAGCTATTCAGACTTGGGGCCTAGTTACACATTTTCTCAAAAATGAATGAAGTGAGCTAGTCAATTCAAAGAAAATAGTATTTGCTGCCAAGGATGGATTCAAGCTTTTAGGTTAAATTAGAAATTTGGAAGACTTGTATCTGCCACTGGGATCTTGACAGCTTCTCAACATTAAAAGGCCTTTTTGATGGGATTGGTAGTGATAGTAACAAATGAGATTTTTTGATACTATATAATGAAATGTGTCAACATTGGGAAGATCTGTTTAATTCAGTGTACCACTCCAAATGCATTGATTGATGTGACAAAATCATGCATGGGTAAAAGATGCATTCAAAATGCAAGATAGACCAATGGATTTTTATATAGCATCGCATATGTACTCTTGAAGTGTTTATCGATATGGTGTCAGATTCCACATTACAACTAACTTTCAAGAAACTGTTTATTGAGTTTTGATGTAGAACTAAAGGATAAAATCTACAACTATCTGAAAAGGCTATTAAAATATGCTTCCCTTATTCCACCTACATATCTGTTCGAAGTCAGATTATTTTCAAGTAATTCAACCAAACCAGCCTATTAGAACAAAGCAAATGCAGAAAGCAACAGAACAATCTAGTTATTTTCTATTAAACCACTTTTTAAAACCAATTTAAAAATGTACAAAAATTTAAAGTACTGCAGGTCTTCTCACTAATATATTTATTTTGGAAAACATAGTTGTTTTAAAGAAAATCTTATTTTTGTTGAGATGTAAGTAAATATTTGATAAATAAATTAATATTTTAAAAATCTCTCATGTTTACTTTTAAGATGGTAAGTATTTATAGCTATAACCTACATAAACATAAGCTGGTTGGGGTCCTCAATAATTTTTAAGAGTATAAACAGTTTGAGAGCCACAATTTACGTTACTATTCATTTTCCTTATGATTGTGGATCAGTCCTTTCTAACTCAGATAACAAATTAAGCTAAAGTAGGTCAACTTTTCTATTAAAAAGTTAGAAATAAAGAAAGGGGGAGAGAGATAGAGAAGGGGGGAAGACGGAGAAAGAAAAGAAAAGCAGAGAAAAGAAAAAAGAAAGGAAGGAAGAAAGAAAGAGAAAGGAAGGGTAAGCAAAGGCAGCACGTTGGCTTGAGGTGTTTCCCGATTGTCACTCAGTCTGTGTGTGTCAGAGATCAATATCACTGTAATGACTCTTTGCCCTTTATTTACATACTATCCTCTTGCTCCTTAGGAGGATTCGCTGTACTGCCCGTGGGATGACAATGAGGGGTCCCACAATCAGGCCAACATTTTCCCCAAACGGGAAAAAGCTTGAATCTTAGTCCATGCGAATCACAACTGCTTGTAATCAATTTAGAAAAAAATGGTTGTGTAATTTTGTGCATTCACTTCCATAAGCATCGTATTTAAAAATTCTGCTTTTGGAGTTTTTAATATAAAAATATGACATTAGAAAAAGAAATTAACTTTTGCTGGTCTGATTTTAAAGCTATTGTCAAATGTTTTCTAGAAACCACCCTTGCACTTTCCTCCCATTTTTATTTTAAAATAGGGTACACATACCTCGCAGCGTATGAAACATGTACAGTTTAAAGAATAAAAATAAAATGACCATTTGTGTACCTTTCACCCAATTTTTGAAATATAACATTACAAACTGTTGTCATTTGCTATGATTAAATCATGTTCATTAATTCACTGGAAAAAATTGTCATGTTTTATTAGCTGAATAACTCTATCAAGACGGGGGTGGGAGATGAGGGTAAGCGGGTTCAAATATATGGTGATGGAAGGAGAACTGACTCTGGGTGATGAACACACAATGGGATTTATAGATGATGTGATACAGAATTGTACACCTGAAATCTATGTAATTTTACTAACAATTGTCACCGCAATAAATTAAAAAAATAAATTAAAAAAAAAAAAAAAAAGATCTGAATAGTTAGCTCCCATATGGTAAGGACACTAGAGTTTAAAATAACTCTTTATTCTAAAAATAATGTATGTTCTTATAAAACATTTACAAAATATAGAAAAATCCAAATATCAAAGTAAAAACTGCCCATAATGCAATCACACAAAGATAACCTTGACAATTGTATCACTATCCTCCCTATTTTAAAACATAAATACACTTTCCTGATGCTACTCTTTAAAAAATCAAAGGAGAAAAATAAGGCAAAAGTTTCGAAGGAGAAAAATAAGGCAGATGTCAAGTTTGATAATGTCTCTGTAAATAGCCATTATTACCTTGGTAGTGCAAAAACAGAAACCAAAAACCAAACTAAAACAACAAACAAACAACAAAGGTTAGTTGGTAATTTAAATTGGTGGGATTTTTGTTTGTTTGTTGTTTTCATTTTCACGTATATATTTCAGTTATCTATTGCTGCATAATAAACCACTCCAAAATTTAGTGACTTAATATAATTTATTATCTCTTTTAATTCTGGAATTTATACTAGCAGTTTCTCAGCTGGTTACAATTTGATTCACTTGTACGCAATTGGCAGAGATAGAAGGTTCAGGATGACTTCACTTATCTATCAGTTGGTGCTGGTTTTTGGCTGGAGGACCAGATGGCTAGACTAACTCACATGGTAGTCTCAGAAAGAGACATGTCAGAAACTGTAAGGCCTGTTGAGGCCTTTTTTCCAGAACACATACTGTATAACTCCTACCACAGTCCATTGGTCAAAGCAAGATCCAGGTCCAGGCCAGATTTACATCCTAGAGAACTAGACCGTCACTTCTGAATTGGAGGACTCAAATAATTTGTGATCATATTTTATCCATCGCGATGTTGTGAAACTTATGAACTATTTCCTATTAAAGAACATTTCTATGTCTCCTTCACTCCAGTTCAGAGACATGAGAATATGCCTTGAGGTCAGAATCTCAAATCCCTTCTGGCTGGATAAAGGAGCAGATCTGATAGATAGGAACGGGTTGATTCGTTAATCCCTTAGGATGAGAAAACAGGACAAACCTAATAGATGAATTCCATTAGAAGGCTCCAGCCCCCTTCCCCAAACAGGCAGGGGAAAGTATAAAAGTAGCAGCCTTTTGCCTTAGTCAGTGAGCACCCCCATTCGGGACCCCCTACCACTTGGGAGCTTCAACCTCTTCTCCTGCCTCTAATAAATTATCCTCTGTAAAAACAAAACAAAACAAAACAAAAAAGCAAACAAACAAACAAAAGAACATTTCTATAAGAAAATTTGGGAACTTCCATAATATTGTAATTTATTAAATTAGAAAATTACAAAGGAATATGTCTGGAGAAATGAAACCAAATTTCTCTTCCAAAAGGTGACATTTCCATACATATGATTAGGGTCACAAACTTCAGTGCCTATTTAGCCACAAGATAATAGATTAACTGGAATGGGCCAGGTCAAGAATGAAGTAATCTGGAATATTTTTGCTCTGTCTGAAAAAAGTAGTAGCAGATAAGCCCAGTGCTACCTAAACTACTAATATTTTAAAATAGACAAAATCCCAGCAAGTCATTTTGTGTATCTCAGTAAACTGATTCTAAAGTTTACATTGAAAGACAAGAAACCCAGAATAGTGGGCACAATACTGAAGAAGGAAGTCAGAGGATACGCACTGCATGACGTCAAGACTTATTATAGAGTTATGATAGTCAAGACAGTATTATGTTGGCAAAATAGTAGGGAAATAGATCAGTGAAACAAAGTAGAGTTTCCAGAAATAGACCCACACAAATATAGTCAACCGGTCTTTGACAGAGAAACAAAACCAAGTCAATGGAGAAAGGATAACCTTTTTAACAAGTGATGCTGGAACAGTCGAATATCCATATGCAAAAAAAAAAAAAAAAATCCATTCCTCGATTGCTTTGAGTTTTGGTGATTATGAACAAATCTGCTATAAATGTCCATGTGCAGATTTTTGCCTGGGCATAACTTTTCAACTCAATTTTGGTAAATATCTTGAAGTGTAATTGCTAGATTGTATGGTAAAACTATGTTTACCTTTGTAAGATACTCCCAAACTGTCTTCCAAAGTGGCTGTACCATTTTGCATTCCCACCAGCAATGAATGAGAGTTCCTTTTGCTCCTCGTTCTTATAATCATTTTGTATGCCCATAGTTTTGGATTTCAGCCATTTTAATAGGTGTCTAGAGGTATCCTATAATTGTTTTAACTTGCGATTCCCCAGTGACATATGAGGTTGGGCACATTTCATATGCGTAGTTTCTACCGGTATATCTTCGGTGAGCTGTTGGTTCAGATCTTTTGCCCATTTTGTATTGATTTGTTTGTTTTTGCATCATTGAGTTCCAACTGTTTGTTGTATATTTTGGATACATGTCCTTTATCAGATGTGTATTTTGCAAGTATTTTCTCAGTTTGTGGCTTATTTTTTCATTCTCTAACATTGTCTTTTGCAAAGACGAAATTACTAATTTTCACAAAGTCCAACTTACCGATTTTTCCTTTCATGAATTGGTTTATAGGCAACGTACCTAAAAATTCATTTTCAAACCTAAGATAACCTAGGTTTCTCATATGTTATCTTCCAGAAGTCTTTACAGTTTTGTTTCATATTTAGGTCTGTGATCCATTTTGAGTTATTTTTTGCAAAAATATAAGGTCTGCATTTAGATTTTTTTTTTTTTTTTTGCATATGGATATTCGACTGTTCCAGCATCACTTGTTAAAAAGGTTATACTTTCTCCATTGACTTGGTTTTGTTTCTCTGTCAAAGACCGGTTGACTATATTTGTGTGGGTCTATTTCTGGAAACTCTACTTTGTTTCACTGATCTATTTCCCTACTATTTTGCCAACATAATACTGTCTTGACTATCATAACTCTATAATAAGTCTTGATGTCATGCAGTGCGTATCCTCTGACTTTCTTCTTCAGTATTGTGCCCACTATTCTGGGCTTTTTGTCTTTCAATGTAAACTTTAGAATCAGTTTACTGAGATACACAAAATGACTTGCTGGGATTTTGTCTATTTTAAAATATTAGTAGTTTAGGTAGCACTGGGCTTATCTGCTATTACTTTTTTCAGACAGAGCTATCAAATCACAAAAATACATGGAGGAACCCTAAGTGCATATTGCTAAGTGAAAGAAATCAATCTGAAAAGTCTAAATACTGTATAATTTCAACTATATCATATTCTGGAAAAGGCACAAGTATAGAAATAGTAATTGCCTGGGGTTTGAGGTAGGGGTGAAGGGGGATGGATAGCGGAAGCTTGGGATTTTTAGGATGTTGAAACTATTCTATGTGATACTATAATGTTGGATGCATGACATGCATTTGTTAAAATCTACAGAATGTACAACACAAACAGTGAACCTTAATGTACACTATGGACTTTAGTTAATATTAATACCTATATCAGTTCATTAATTGTAACAAATGTACCACACTAATGTAGGGTGTTAATTGTAAGGAAACTGAATATCTAGGGATGGGGAGCTAGTATATCGGAACTCTATATTATTTGTTTAATTTTTTTACAAATAAAAATAAAAATAGAAAATAACAAATTAAAACAACCATTTTGTGTTGCATGATTTTGTTTTCTGATAAAAGAAAGTATAAAGGTGAAATGTTGGTTCTTCCATGGATAAATAAGTAGTTTTGTACATAGGTCCCAGGTAAAATTTCCCTAGAATAGCAAATTACATAGGTCCTACTTGATGTTTTCTATGGGTAGTATTATAGTACAGTATACTATAGTATGTTGTGTGGTATACTGTAATATATAGTATATAGTATTTTACAGTATATGTAGCTGAGACATTTCTACTGAGGAACAGGGTGGAAGAAAGATTTCAAATGGATGGGTCTCCATTATAACGGTAGCTATTTGTGATAGAAATTTAGTTTCAAATTTTGGGAATCTGTTTATTTCAGGAAATTTATTTTTAAGTAATACTATTTTTCAAACCATTTTCATTTGATTTGAAAGGTCACTTTTCAAAAAGGAAAGTGACACATACCACCAGCAATTTTTTAAAGTTTTGAGATATTTTTTTACAATATTGGTTTAATAAGGATTAACACATTTAAAAAATTCTTTCAATATTTTCATTGTGAAGAATATTTATTTTTGTTGCTGTAACAACCAGAAACTGTGAATTTCCCCTTGTTCACCCCAATATTACTTCAGATGACAATTGCTATCTCAACTATTAACTAGAGAATTGGTGTTCTTTTATTTATCTGTAATCAACCTGTATGGAGTTGGGTCAGGCCAAGGATGAATAACAATGTTATTTTGTGTCCCATATCTCCTCCCACCTCACTTTTTCCTTTATCACCCATAGTCCACACTATGACCCACAATGGTTAAATCTAATCACCCTTGGCAATTCTGCATCCATCCCCATCTTAGTTTTTAAGATTTCATTGCCTCATTTTCTTTGCTTCAATATTGTTTTGAGTTTGTAAAATAACCAATTGAATGCTAATTCCATTTAATGTGTTAAGTTGAAAATAGCCTAAATTAAACCTTCATAGAGGGATGTGGCTTTTAATGGGGACCTGGAAATAAAGCATCTTAAACAAATGAACTTTAAGTGATAGAAATTTAGTCAGCAGGTCAGGTCAGAGGATGTTACTACAGCTGGGAGGATTTCCTCCAAGCCCACCTAACTATAAGGCTTCTATTGGTATGTCCCAAGCATGAAGAGTTCAATTTATATGGTAAACACAAGAGAAGCTCTAACTCCCACAAAGCTTTCTCTTGACAGTGTTAAGCCCTGTGCTTATGATTTTGTGATTTTTTTCCCCCTTATTCCACCTGATATAATCTTAGCAAGGGTGAATCAAATGAGTTCTAAGATGAATGGAATGAGTCCTTAGGTTGAATAGACACTGTTTCAGTTGCCTGCTAGTAAAGACGAGTAAGTTGTATATACAGAACTAGGAAATGCACTGGGTGAAGTAGAAGGATGCAGGAGCTCTTCATTTACCCAGAGTCTCAGCTGTAAGGACAAACTCAGTCTTTGTAAAGTTATTAAAAATTAAAAATAAGCAGAAGGCTTAGAAACAGCCAAAATTATTGTTATAAAAAAACAAACTTTGGGTAACTTATTTTTTGAAGACAGAAGATATTTTCTCAGTACCTTCTTTATTCTATACCTCTATATTTGTATGCTATTTAACCAAATTCTAAAATGTTTATCTTATTTCCCAATCCACAGAAGCAATAAACAAAGCAGAAGGAAATGGAATAGATATTAGTAGAAGGCAAACTGAATATATCAAAAAGTTTAGTATAATAACATTTAGAAAAGTTACTGATAATATTGTCTTGTTCTCAATGATGATAAATCAACAAGGCTTGTAGCCCAAGTGACGGACTTCTTTTTCCTTCTGCCTTATCCCACGATGTCATCAATAGCTAAGAAAGTTCTATCACAATCCTAGAAACTAGGGATGGAAAAACTCTTTTAGGAGATTATTTCCTAAGTTTCATTGGCATTTTCCATGTTTTCTGTCCGTCTTCATCACAGTGTCTTTTTAGGAAAAAAAAAAAAATGGTTCGTGCTCCATCATTTATCTTTGCAATGTTTTTCATAAAAGATGTGATGCTGTGATTTCTCCCCACAGATCCAGGGCTGCATAGGCAGCTGTATTTTCTGCAAAGACCATCCAATGTAGTAGCCATTGAAGGGAAAGATGCCGTCCTGGAGTGCTGTGTTTCTGGCTATCCTCCCCCGAGTTTTACCTGGCTACGAGGAGAGGAAGTCGTCCAACTCAGGTATTATGAATTGAGGACTTTTGTGAAATATATGTTATTGTTTATCTCTTTCTAATTTGATATACTCGTAAGTATCTAGAAATGCTAGGTTTTTTCGTAATAATTGAATATTTCCCCGCATTCCTTGACATTATACAGTATATGAAAGACATTTACCCACTGGATTAAAGGAATGGGGAACAAAGTCAAAATCCATGATGTCAATTAGGGAAGGAAATTTAGAAAGCCAGGATTGCCATTGAGATGGTCCTGCCCAACTAGTCTTCAGCAAAGATATTGGGAAGATTTCATCCTAAGGATGTGATAAAGAGTGTGAAATAGTTTTTAAGAAACCAAAATTTCCTGAATTCAAATGTATTCAAATATATAAGATTCAAATATATAACATCTGTGCATTTTTTAAAACTCCAATTATATATCTCACCATCTGTGTTCTAACAAATATTTCAGGTAAGGCACGTGGTGAAATTGGCTGGCTTTGAATTACTGGACATTAATATTAAGGCATGGTTAGAAAGTAAACTCTTAACAGAATGGAACACTTAATCTAAAATATTTTAATTAAATGGATTTCACTTAAGAAATTAATTTCATTGATTTTGAGTTCTGGCGTACTACTTTTTAGCACACTTATTTTCTATGATGAAATGTATTCATGGACAATAAGTTATTCTTTAAATTGCATCTGCCTCAAATACTTATTTATATAACAACAACATATGGTAAGGTATGATATCACAATACTTCCTTTTTTTTTTTAAGTTGAAGTTGAACTAATTTATTAAATGATGAAAAATTAAAATACAATTCCAGTTCAAATAGGACATCACAAATTAACAAATGTTCCACAAGCCTGTAAATTTATGCCCTCATAAAATTAACAAAATTAATGTTTCATCTGGTAAAATCTACTGATGCTAGTTGTGAGTCCATTAGCTATAAGTTCAAAATTATGACAAGAGGATTCTCCTAATACTTAAAACTGCCTCACCTAACCATTTATTTAGAGCCTTGTGCAGTTATGGTTAATGGACTTGAGAAATAGATACTCAATTGAGTTTTGGGAGTGAGTTAGTGTATGTGAGGTGAGGACCCCAAGACGTGGTTATATCACAAATACTTCTGAGAATGTTAAAGCAAGTGTGAAATCTGTTTGCATCTTTAGTGTGTCAAGATGTGTTCTCTGAATATACCCAGCTATTCTTGGTGAAGTATGACACGTGGCTTTGTACAAAGATTACTAAATTGAGTGGCATGACATGGCGTTGACTTCTACTGTGAGGCACCACTTCTATGGACCTTGGAGTTTTCAAACCCAGAGTAGAAAACTGGCCTAGACGAACTGTAATTTTTTTTCTCAGCACTAACATCAGTTCCAAGTATAATCTACTTCATTTATTCGATCACTGCACACAGACTTCCAATGGGAATAGTTTACCTTGAATAAGTCTTTCCAATTTTATAATTTTAACTTCCGTGAAGTTCATTTCAACCTCTGAGTACCTTGCCATATATACGTATTTGTTAATCTACTCTCAGTGTCTATGCCTTATGTCTTACAGGTCCAGAAAGTATTCTTTATTGGGTGGAAGCAACTTGCTTATATCCAATGTGACAGATGATGACAGCGGAACTTACACCTGTGTTGTCACATACAAAAATGAGAATATTAGTGCCTCTGCAGAGCTCACAGTCTTGGGTAAGTGAATGGCTTGAGATGAGTTTACATTGTACTCTTCAAAGTATATCACTGTGACACTTTAAATGCTTATTACCAAATTGCTTCCTGTGTTTTTTTAGTAGGAAATTGTAAAGTCTAAATACTCCACACATATCTTTTCTCTACTTTGATTAATTGCATAGAGATTGAATGAAGTGTTTGAATACTTGCTCATTGATTAAAACCCAGATCACCACTCTTTAATCTAATTATTCCAGTGATACAACTGAAACCTACCAAAAATTATTATTTAAAAAAAATGTGTTAAATAACAAATGAGAGGTCCCAAAACATATTATCTGGGGAAAATAAATGAAGAAAGAAATGAGTGTGATAAATTACATTAAAACTATGCACCTGAATGGAAAAGTCAGCTGTCATTTGAGATGACAGGGTTTCTGACAGTAAACTCAGATGTGTTGGTAAAATTGTTTTGTTAATATGGAAATACTGTAGATGTTATGTTGAAAGTGAAACATTAAAATCAAATACATCTAAAGAACTTGCACGGCAAGAATCCAATGTAAAGGAATTTAAGGGGCATGAATAGGTTCACATTATTCAGAAAAGCGGGATCATTGTGTGTCACTGCAAATTAATCATTCTTACGTGTGGTAGGTATTCAAACAAACACAGACTTTATCATCTACTCCAGAGTTCTTCTAGCCACTTTCATTTGAATTATGTCGTTTGGAGAAAGCACCTTAACATTTGAATTCCAGTTGCTTTGTACTGTAACAACAAAAAAAAAAATTGTCTACCAGTCTTTGGATTTTTCCCTATAGAATAAATCTTTATATCTTTTAAAGAGTCCAGGAAAAATCATAGACTCTTTAAAAGTTACACAATAGAAATGAAATGGTTTGGTACACTGATTACATCTGCTAGACTATGTCATAATATTATTTTGCTATCCATTTTGCTTTAGAAACTGCTTTCATCTGCAGACATGGTAATAATGTTTATGATGGGTAAGGCAGCGAAGTTGTTTGTTCTTTGATCAAACCATAAATGTTAAACTAAGAATAGGAAAAGGACTTTAATTCTTTGGTTTCAGAGGTAGCGTTATTCTAAGTAAAATATCATCTGTCTTTAAAATGGCAACAATTTCATTTACTCTTATTTTATATGCTATTTTTATTTTTTTTATTTTTTTGTCGAAAAAAAAATTGACATTTGTAACATCAAAGTACAGTAACACAGAATGGCTACCATAGAAGTTATCTTGAAATGTATATTACTGGTCATAAAGCAAATGCAGTTACGGAATGAGCTAGAATTTATAGTGATAATAGGTAAACCTCTAACTGCAAATACATGAGGTCAAATTTTATATCAAATGAGTGCACAATATTTAGATATATAACACTTCATTGATATCTAAGACAAATGTATATGAATTCTGATTTCTAAGACTACACTTATTAGCCAAGAAATATATGCACAGACATACATATTTGCACACATATTGATATTCATGGCATCTTCCTCTCTGTTATGGTGTACATGTGTATGTTCTCCATTGTTTATTATTGAGAATCATTTTGTTTCCAAGTTTTATTTAAAAAAACACTGAGCTGATCATATATGTATATATATATATACGTATATATGAATATATATGTGAATTTACATATGTGTGTCATTTATTTGCATTTATTTGCACATATTCTAAGGAAAAGTTTTGCAAAATGGTTTAATCCTACCAGCAGTGCAAGATTTTGCCCCTCGTCAAAAGAGTACATTTTTCCCAGCCTCTAATATTTACTTATCTAAAATTTTATAAAATGGTGTCTCTTTATTCTAATTTTCATCCTCAATTAACTCACATTTCTTTTTTATGATTTTACTGGACATTAGCATTTTACATTTTGTTAGTTGGTTATCAATCATTTTTTTAACCTTTATACATTTATTGAAATATTCATCTTTATTTTGTTGATTTGTAGTAACTCTTTACATAGAAGGAATAGTAACTATGCTGTGTATGCTGCATGTGTGTATTTTGTTGTTGGTGTTTATTTTATTTTTAGATTTATAAAGTCCTTCTTTATGGCTGTTGGCTTTGTTGTTTTTACACTTACGTTTTTGTTCTAAATGAACCACTGTATTTCCAAAACTTGAATATAATTAATTACACGTTGAATCTATAAATTAGAAGCATTATTAATTTTTAAAAAAATATATGGAACTGTGCTTATAACATGGGTCTTTTTTAAGGGGGCGGGGGTGAATCCTCTTGGTAACTGGGTTTACATTTTAAAGGTTTCCTACAGACCTAGAATGATGTCTAATTATTGCAGAAGGCATGATTTAATTCTGGAGGTGGTTATAATACTGTTAACTATTAACTATCCAGGCTTTAATATGAATGTTGATATGGTAAAATTTCTGACAGAGTCTGTGCGTATTCTGATAAAAGGTTAAGCTCATCTTGCAGGACTGAATTTAAATGGAAATAGAATTTATTACTTTTTTTTTTTAAGTGGATGGTAAGGAGAAAACTTCATTGTCAAATTTATTCAAATTTAGTTTTAATCATTTTTAAGAATTTAAGCATAATTTAAATTCTTTATAAGATAAAATTCCATAAGAAATGTAAGCTTGTGCTTATAAACTTTAATTATATATTTGATCAGACTCTTTCAACTTGTGGTCCTTTCTTGCACTTAGACTGGCTTTGAATGTGAACTTGAAAAAACTAACAGACTTTGCAACTAGGGTATCATTTTATATACAAGATAAAGAGAAATGCTCTGACAAGTTTCAGGGCTAATATACATTAAATGTAATTTAAAGCATTTATATTATAGAATGAAAATTGAAAGTTCCAGAATAATTAAACCTCTTGGAGAAATCTATATTAGAAAGGACAACCTTATCTAAGACAAATAACATATAAATACATTTATGAAGGTATTCTTAATAACCATTTATGTTAATGTTTCTGACCTATTAGAATAGCCATCAATATAGTACCGGAGGACATATTTTAAGTACATGTACTGCACTAGGTTCTGGGAAGGCTACAAAAGGTTTGAAATCTGGCTTCAATGGGATTTCAGTATAATTACAAATTTATACAATCAATTGCTCTAATGACTTCTGAATAAGATTTTTTTTCATATTGCATGTAACATGAAATCTGTAAAGATATGAAGAGTTGATAGTCTCTACTCTCATAAAAGACAAAGCCTAAAGCAGTGGTGGCAGGAGAGGTCGTGGGGAGGGGGACGCAGAGTGAGTCTCTCTGAACACTGTTACCAGCTTCCATTTTGTTTAAATTACTAGTGCCATGATTTTCTTTAAAATTCTTCCTTTGAAAAATGACCTCAAAAGAGGTATTCTGTCCATTCTTATTTTCAAAATGTCCCTCTTCCTGACTCAGGAATTATAATCACCATTTCTGAAAATATTTGCATTTTTTCCTTTATCTACCCATCTTCACCCTCATGCACACCCCCGTACGTGCAGCAAGACAACCTTTAATAACATTCAGGAGATTTGCCTCTCCTTAGGTCTAGATCTATTCATTGTCTGAATCAGTGCATAAATGCATACTGTAAAAAAAGTTTGCTCTTTAACCAATAAAGTCTCTGACCTTGGACAAGCTCTGTGCAGTGTTCATACACACACAAAGAGAGAGGTGGAAAGTTTACCCTTCAGTAGAAGCCATTAGGTCTAACATACATGAGAAAATGAAAACATTTTTGAGCTTTCCAGAAAGGATTGTAGAATTCTTTTTAAAGTGGTTTGCAGGAATATAAACAATATACTATTAAAAGTTTACCTTTGTGTGTGGGTTTGTTCAGTTATTTGCCTTATTAACTTTCTAGAGAAATGTTGGCTAGACTTGGCACAAACTGACTTTGCAGGACACAAATAAGTCTGCTAGGTCAGTCCTTTGCACATCATTGAAAGCTGGAAACCAGATGTAAGAGTGCTTCATATCTTCCACGACATAAGTAGCACATATCACTTCACACAGTGCTTGAGTTTATACTTCTCCCAAGTAAACATTTCTGGAACGAAGTCCTTTGAGGCAGGTGTTACCCCTGCCTGAGATTCTCCTTAAGAAACAGGGATCCCTGTGTCATGTATGTATTCAGAAGGGCTCTCTCTATTGACCCAAGCATGTACACCTTACTCAGATATCTTCTTTAATCTGACGTTAGTAGATTCAGAATATTAAATTATATTTTAATATATATTACATATAAATATATATGTCTACCTGTGTGTATATACGTAAGCACATATATGTGTACGTGCATGTATACAATATATGCACAATGCACACCTATTCTCTATTTCTAAGAAAAATTCTCTTCAGAATCCATGCCCATATTCTTTCAAATGCATGTGGCTATCTCAACCATTAAATAATGTACTGTTCCTGCACATGGTTAGAGAATAGGTCAAGCTGTTCAGAAAGGTTTAGAAAAATGATCTTGAAAGAGAGTTCAGAAGAAAGCAGTTTAAGATACATGGGGGAAATTAAATATTCCTGTTAAAAAAACCATTATTTTGTGATATAGTGGGATGGAAAAGTCCACCTTAGTAGCTCACTTTCTTTCAAAAATGCTTTTGAATAATAAAAAAGATGGCTGAGTATATAGGGAACTAACCAATTACAGTTTCTAGCCCCAGATATACAACTGAACCACAGAATTGATTGCAAAGCAGCAACCGACAGTTGAGTGCCTCTTGTGTGCTCTGCCAAGGACTCTGGGCATAGAAAGGCGCGTATGACAGAGATCCGCGCCTCAAGGACTTGTTAGGTCAACAGACAAGAAGGTGGCAATTACTAAGAACCCAGAGGACAGTTGGGAAAAAGGGAGGTGACGGGCCCTGAATAAAAAGTTCAGCTAACATGAGAGAATTGGAGTTGGGGTGTTGGACAGAGGTGCAAGGGGAGAGAGGTCTGGGCGGGGGGGCAGTAACTGGGCAAAGGAAGCAAGTGATGGGCAAGGGGAAATGATAGATGTGACAGAAGATTGTGGGCACAAAAGCGATCTGCTGGTGGACTGGAAAAGTGGTATAGATCCTAAATATTTTGGTAAAGTGGTTAGATTTTTATCTTAAAGGCAAAGGAAAGACATGGATAGATTTTTGAATTGTGGCTCACTTGCTGTTTCATCTTGGCCAGTTATTTAACTCTATAATCCTCAATTTTTTTTTAATTGGTAAAGAATGATATTGACTTCCTCAGAGGAACCAGTGACTGCTGGGGGTGTGAGAATTGGGAGAGGGAGATTTCAGAATAGCAAGGCGTAGCTTTGTGTGCTCTGGGAAATAAAGGAATACGTATAAGATATTCTTCCAGCCCTCATGAGAAGCATAAAGTATAGTTGCAAAGATTAAACAAAAACAAACAAAATAACACAAAACACCACAAATGTTAAAACATCCCATGGACTCTCTCCACACCTAATTTTCCTCATCTATACATGTACATAGCAATAACAGTTCCCTACAAAATTGGCATGAATCGTGGGGGACTCATACAATGATGTCCTAATGATACACAGACATTTCTTTGGCAAGTAATCTTTAGAAACATATACAAAAAAGTAGATTTGTTGTGCAAGGATGATATCAAAATATGTGAGACAGTGTATATTTTTCTCTATACCTCTACAGGCTGCTATTCATGCTTTATTCCCAAATATATTAGGAGAAACTTAAAAACAGATGCCACGTCTCGTGGATCTTGGCCACTTAAACCCTCGGTTTGTTTTCTTGCTCACCTGAGCTTTACACATAAGAACTGCAATTCTATGTGCATCATGCATACGAGTAAGTCACCTAACTTTCTATCCAAATATTGTATAAACTCTCCATTGATACTCATGATTTTTTTCATAGACTATGGTTATGGACTGAATTGTTTTCCCCCAAATTCATATGTTGTAGCCTTAATCCCCAGTATGACTGTATTTGGAGATAGGACCTTTAAGAATGCAGTTACGGTTAAATGAGGTCATGAGAGTGGGGCTCTATACCAATAGAAATGGTGCCTTTATAAGAAGAGACATCAGAGCACTGTGTCTCTCACTGAGAAACCAGGACATGTGAGGACAGAGAGAAAAGGCACAGTCTGCAAGCCAAGAAGTGTCTCACCAGAAACCAACCCTGCTTGATCTTAGACTTCCTGTCTCCAGAACTTTGAAAAATACATTTATGTTGACTAAGCCGCCCAGCCACCAAGGTATTTAGTTATGGCAGACTAATATAATCACAGAAATAGTAGTTGTTCTATGCATTATATTGTTTAAAAGATTCTTGATCAACTTTGCAGAGACATGAGCTACAATGGAAAAGTAAATTGGCAATATTTATTACATATTATTAATACTGACAATCCTAAATTCCCCGGAGTGTGAAAAAAAGTCCTTCTTATAATAGCAATGAATCAAAACACATTTATCTGTTTATATACTAGGTTATGTGTAGTTCCAAGTGTCTTATAAATTTAATATTCTCCTATCTTAGTTTTTCTTCAATATCATCATCACATCTTTATTTAATAACTTCTGAGTAAAAGGTACTACTTTCTTTTTAGATCCTATTATTTTAAATGATCAGTTCCCATTTTATTAGTAAGTATACCATTAGCTATGAGGAAATTGTGTTTTTTCTTTTCTAAATCAATTCTTAGATAAATCCAATTTACTACAAGCGCGTAAGTGTTCATAGCCGATCAACTCTCAGATGTGTCTGATAATGGAAGGAAACATGATAATTAAACATTGACATGGCTTTGTATCCTTTTTTTCTGCATATGTTTTAGTTTTATAAATTTTAAACTAAAAAATATGTGATATTAGTTGCTAATTTCTGAGCATGTGTAATTGTCCAAGTAGGAAATTGACCCATCCGTTTGTTTGGAGAGTAAGAGGTACATGCACTCCCCTGTCCCCCCACACCCATTAAGGTGTTAATTACCTCGTTTGTAAACTTGCTGATGGCTCTCTTGTTGGTTTTTAGGCTCAGGTACATAGCTATAAATGGAAAAGTGTTATCATAAAATATATTAATTAAGGTGCTATTTATCCTTCTATTACAATGTGTAACTCTTTGAGTGGAGTTCTCCTGAATTTACAACATCACTGCCTAAGTGTGGTCCTTACATTGCATGTCTATCTGTAATTGGCCTTTATTAGCAGTGACCTCACTCACCCATCACATTTAATGATTATCGTCATAAAAACAGTGCCTTAGATAAGTTTTGATAATGATTATCCTTCACAAAATAATTGCCAAATGGATCATGTTGAAATTAGCTAAGAGTTTTTCCATGTAGGGATTTGATCCCAAATGTCAGATACAAGTGCGTAACACAAGGCAGAATTGAATTTTTAAATATTCAAAATCATCTATGACCTGCTTCTTCCAATTATTGTGTTGATTTCTTATTTAACTTTCCTCACCTGGGATCATAGCTGTCATAAGAATGCAAAAGTTCCATCCAAAATGATGTTTAGAAGATTCTGTTGAGTGCATGTATGTATTAAAAGAAGAGAAATAGTAAGTTCAGACTGTTAGTAATAAATGATTTAGTATTACAATGGCAATTATATTTGGCCATGGGAATACTAGTTGGATTAGTGGCAGGATTTACTTATTTATTACACAGATATTTATTTGAAGGCCTACTATGTGGACTGCCACTCTTTTCCCTCTTTCATTGGAGAAAACAATTTGAACAGTGTTTTGCATTTATCCTTGAGATGGTTATGAATCTTTCTCTCTCTCTCTTTTTTTTTTCTTTCTTGGATAGATAAGAAAGGAATTTGAGGCACCAGAGGGAAAAGAAAAAGACAATCTAAGGCTATGATTTTAATTAGCTCCAACAATCTCAGCAAGGTGAATTGACCATCTGTGGTTTAGAAGAATTACTGATGGTGGTGGAAAGCTGCCCAAAAGGGCATTGCATGCCAAAGTTGACCTAAAGTACCAGAAGTACACATTATCCCAGGAGTTTGATACAGCGATAAGACTCAAACTAAATTAAACAGATGTATTTTAATTAAAGTTAGCTAGAGTTAGTGTCATTGTACTTGCCAGTTTTCAAATACTAGGGAGGCAAAGCATGCCATTTCTTTAGATATATGTTCTAAGGATTTTTTCCTGATTTATTTTTTAATATATGAAGGCATCATCATTTCACTAATTTTACAAAGTAAGGTATGGACTCATCTTTAGTATAATCTGGTAGAGTTGAACAGGAAAGCATCAGTATAACTGATATTCATACACCTGAACTTGATACCGTATTCCCAAGGTTCCTGCCACCACTTGGTGGCAGTGTACCGAAGGGCAAAAAGCACAAAGTTGAAAACATAAGTCTTACAATGATGGGCTCTATTAAAGTGTTTGGAGTTTCTACCTGTACATTGATTGATTCATTTATTCACTCCTTCCACAAATATGTAATGAAAATGCAATAATTTTCTTGCCTAATTCTTTGGCAAAAAAAACCAAAACCAAAAACAAACAAACAAAAGAAAAACAGTTTTATCAAGATATCATTCACTGTAATCCACATGCGTAGAATTTTGTATTTAAAGTGTACAGTTTTATGGTTTTCAGTATAATCACACACAACCGTATCTCACCACAGTCAATTTTTGAACACCTTGTCACCTCAGAAAGTACCCCATACCCTTTAGCTCTCACTTCATATTCTCCTGTTCTCCCTCCTTCCCCTGCCTTACCCACAATCCTAAGCAACTACCAATCTACTATCTATCTTTGTAGATTTCCCTAGTCCGGACATGTCATGTGAGTGTGATCATAGAAATTGTTGTGTTTGACTTACTTCTTTAACTTAGCATGTTTTCAAGGTTCATCCTTGTTGCAGTATGTATCAGTCTTTGTTTCTTTTTATGGCCAAATAATATTGCATTGTGTAAATATGCCTTTCATTAATCCATTCATTAGTTAGTGGGCATTAGGATTGTCTCCACCTGTTGCCTATTATGAATAATTCTATATAAATATTTGCGTACAAGTTTTTGTGTGGAGCTATGTTTTCAGTTCTTTTATATACTTAGGAGTAGAATTGGTCAGTCATATGGTAACTCTATGAGGAACTACCAGACTGTTTTCTAAAGCAACTATACCATTTTTCATGGCCACGAGCAATGTGTGAGCATTTCTGTTTCTCTATATCCTCACCAACATTGTTATTGGGTAACTTTTTTACCTCTAGGCAGCCTAGTGGGTGAGAGGTGGTGTCTCATTGTGGATTTGGTTTACATTTATTTCCCTGACAACCAATGATATTGCGTTTCTTGCTATGGGTTTCTTGGCCATTTGTACATCTTTTTTGAAGAAATGTCTATTCAGACCCTTTGCCCATTTTAATTGGATTATTTGTCTTTTCATTGCTGTTTAATGTCTTTTATGAATGTCTGTGTGTGGGGTGAGTTATACCACTTTCGTAGCAACAGGCTAAACAGAATGCCACACAGAGAAACTGCTGAGGGCGACTTGAAGTCATTGGCTACCTGCGTGAAAATATTTCTGTTCACAAAGACTGTTTATTCGTCTGCTTTGTTCTCTACGGTGACATTGTGTCATGTAGGCACACTGCTTTTGATGATTAGATCTGACATTATCTGCACCCAGGTGGTACCCCTCTCCCTTTCCCGAGCTTCCATAATTTCTTGTTAATTCCACTGTTAACACTTAACACATCGATTAGACAGTTTCCATAGAAATTCATACAGTGAGTTGTAATCACATATAAATCAAATTGTTTTCTCAAGGGGAAGGATTGTATCTTAGTCATCGTCATGTCCTCAGTATCTTGTGTACTAATCGGCATGAATTGAGCATTTAAGAAATATGTAAGAAATGCAGATTTTTCTCTCTCAGATTGAGTTTGGATTTTCATCCTGACTGTTGAAGTTTTGTATATGAAAAAAAAAAAAAAAAATCACGTCTCATTTATTTAGTCCTTCTGTGAGAGAGAAAACAAATATCTTTGTACACAATGCTCAATCTCCAAACTTTCTCATTTTATCCACATTCTTGTTATTCAGAAAAGCTGTTCATAGGCATGAAGTTTTAACTGAACTATAATTAAGACATGACATAATGTTCTAAGTTTTAATAGAAACATTTGGTAGATATTCCTTGTGAAACAGATTTTGGGTCCAAGTTTGGTATGAACAAATGGGCAAAACTGAAGATGAAATGACTACACAATCAAGTGAGACATCTTGTAAAGATGAAGGCTAAACCTTATTGCACATCAATATTTCCCAAATTGTATTTTTGTTATTAGGTATTCCTAACAAAAATGGAAATAAAAAAGACTAAACAAAACAAAAATCCTCTGTATTACTACCTCAGTTTGGGAAATGTTGGATCAAAGTTAAATTAAACAGGTATATACTACAGGACTTCTCAGAGTCTCTAACAGACTAATGTTTGGGAAATGTTGTGTGCAATTAGCAAAGGCTGTAGGGTTAAAATTTATATTTTTTCTATGTTTGGAGACTGAAAGAATGCCTCAGGTGGTGAGTCTCCTATTTCCAGCAGTATAGCTACCGCGTTTCCCCAAAAATAAGACCTAGCCGGACAATCAGCTCTAATGTGTCTTTTGGAGCAAAAATTGTATTATATGAGACCCGGTCTTACATTATAGTAAAATAAGACTGGGTCTTATATTAAGTTTTGCTCCAAAAGATGCATTAGAGCTGATTGTCCAGCTAGGTCTTATTTTCGGGGAAACACAGTACACCAATTTGGCTTATATGTAGTTGTAATGTGCTGCATGCATTTTTATGGAAACTGCCTACCCAATTAAAATGGGATCTTTACCATACTTAATGGGTGTAGTCAATTTTTTATTCTTGCAGTTCAGACCCATTACACATTCTGTAAGAAGCAACGTGATGCCATTTTAATCACAGCCCAGTGCTTCCCTCCTGCTAAGAAAAATAAATGTGATATTTATGAGTTTGCATCCACGGCTTCTTTAGAAGACCAGCAAAGAAAATAATTAGCTTGTGATTAAATTATATAATTCAATTTTCCCTTGATATGTTCTTACTGATATTCAAAAAGTAGTTAGTGAATCCAACTGCCGAATGCTCAGTAATAACACTTTATCACCAATTTATAGTGCATGGAAAGAAAAGAAATTTCAAATGAGCGGGGGGGTTGTGGTGTGTGTGAGTGTGTGTGTGTGAGATTCTTAAAGGATGGTTAGCCAGGTAGAAGTGAGGATTGTGCAAATACTGTTGTGTTTCTCCATTGGAATGCTAATTTAGCTTGCAAAACATCTCAGGAAGTATGACAACAGAGGTCATTATGTCGGTATTTACAGGAAGGTAGAGAGCAGGGATATTTTCCTTGTTTGATTTTTAAAACAACAATAAAAAAACAATAAGTGAAATTCTGGCCTCAGAAGAAGATATAGGTGAGTTTTTCTCCTCACCACCTCCTCACTCTCGGCCATGTAAACAGAGTAGCAAGTTAGTTCTAATTTTTCACTTCCACTGTAAACTGGCTGGTTTTCTTCATTTTGGATGAACGGTGTACAGACACTTCATGCTTATCAGTATGTCCCCTAAAATCAGGAGCATTTGTATGACAGTGGTCTTTCATTCTATCCACATATCCTACTTCCACTGTCTGGCTTCTCTCGCGACTCCCCCAGCCTACTCCAATTTCTACTTGAGTGTATTACTGGGCAAGTGACCGTGAACACGTCACTTAATCTCTAAGCATTGTCTGTGTAATGGGCCAATGACACCTAACCTGCAGAGCTGTTACGGAGATCGACCTAAGAAACAATACATTTTCAGTGCAGCAACAGGACCGTGCCCAGAATAAAGAAGACACTCAGTAAGTGACGTTGCTATCACTGCTGTTATTAGCAATCTCCTCGAGCGCTCATATTCAGAATAGCAAGTCTCATTCAGATCTTATGTCGTAAGTCGGACAGCTCTATCCGCTGACATTTTAGGAAAACTCAAGGAGAAAGAAGCTGTGACAAAGAAGCATACTTGAGGTGGCTCTGAGAATAGTAGAACTTAAGCGTGGCAGTATAATTCATCACAACGTATAGGATCATTGAGCCAAAGTTTTAGAAGAGGGGATTGAAGCGATATTAGTGCGAGAAGACAAATAAGTTTTGCAGGTTTGGATGGGCTGTATAGTCTAGGGATTGGGGTGGGAACCATTGTCGGGTACATATGAAGCATTAAATAAATATTAGCTATTATTATTTAAAAACCAATTTGAGCTAAAAATATTGCAGGCTTTCTTGAGGGAGCTTAGAGAGTGTGCTACCACTATTTATACTTTAGCAAAGACTGTGAGAAATGTTAACGTTGCAAGTGATTAAGAAAATCACCCAGAAAATAATATTCACAATTAAGCTAGCTTTGGATAGGAAGGAATATTTATCATTCATATGTATAATACATATGAAAACTGTCAAAGTGAGTAAATAGAATTCAATTTAATGAATATGGCCTCAGTGTTGCAATATATTAAACCTAGTCATCAGATGTGTGCCTCTTTTTCTTATACCTTACATTAAATCCATAATAGTTCCACCTTGAGAACATATTTTATATCTGCCTTCTTTCCTCCAGCTTGACGCCCTCACCCCGAATCGAACTACTCTCACCTGTTACCTGGGCCAGACCTCTAATCTCCTATCTGTCTTTCTCTTCTAGTCTTACCTTACGCAACCCATTCCCACCCAGCATGATCTTGTTAACACATTATTCAGAACACATCATGTCCCTTCTTAGAAATTAAAATCCTCGAGGTCCTTCCTTTTTTTTTGTTTTAGACTAAACTGAAAACTCCTTACCACCTCCTACCAACCACTGTAGGCTTTAGCTTGCATTTACATTTCTAACTGCATCACGTTCTTCCCTCTCTATTAGGCTCCATTGTTACTGTCCTCCTGCCTTTTCCTTCAACAAACAATTTACAATCTCAAAATATTTGTTTGCGCAGTTCCGCATGTCTGGAATTCTCTCGCCCCAGCTCATACTGCAGACACCACCTTCTTACAGGGTTTGCCCTTGTCCATTATCACTAAGTCAGCCTCTTCCAGTTACTATGTTCCACCAGCCTATTATTATTTCCTTTGTGGTACTTATTCCAGTTTTTTAGTCTCTATGTACTCATTCACTGTTTGTCTCCACCAGAGCAGCATTCGTATCTGTTTTGTTCACTATTATGTCTCCAGAAACCAATCAGTCAATCAATCAACCAGTCTATTCAATGAATGATATATGGCATTATCTGCATTGATATTCTCATAATACACATTTATTGGGCACCCAATATGTTCCAGGTATTGTGCAAAGTGCTGTGCTTTCTCATTTAATAATCTCAGAAATCTATAAGGGAGGTACTATTGTTATCTCCACTTTAAGATAAGGAAATGGAGACAGGTTGTCATTTACATCGTCATCATCGTCACCATCAGCTTCACTTCAGGA
The DNA here is from genome assembly GCF_057876585.1 of Rhinolophus sinicus. Lineage (NCBI taxonomy): Eukaryota > Metazoa > Chordata > Mammalia > Chiroptera > Rhinolophidae > Rhinolophus > Rhinolophus sinicus. The sequence continues at coordinate 101,268,530 of NC_142504.1, forward strand.
AGCAGAATTAGAATTGGTATTGTTTGCCTTTCTCCAACAGTGGTCAGAGGAAGGAACAAGGGGCCCTTAGATGTAGAAAAGCCAATCAAGACAACCGAAATGAGCTGGTCAGAAAGATACACCATCAAGGCGTGCTTCCAGCAAGCGAAAAACAGATGGGAATCATGGAAGTTGTGTAATTCTCCAAGTGTGGTCTCCAGGCCAGTAGTATTGGCATGCGTTGTGAGCTGGTTAGAAATGCTAATTTGTTGGCCTTGCCCTGAGCTACTGGATCAGAGCTCTAGGGTTGGGGCCAAGAAACTCTATTTTAATAAGCCTTCAAAGCGATTTTTTTAACCACTGCCTTAGGAAAAGGAAGCCCAATCTGGCAGTTATCAAAGGAAAGAGGATTAACAAGAGTAAGGTGAGGAATTCATATTTAAAAACCAAAACAAAGGTGGGGTTAGCAAGCCATGCCCAAAGAAGTGGACCTGTTACTAAAATTGGAGTGTAGGGAGGGGCTTGGTCTTAAGGAAGAACAGGCCAGGTAGAGAACAGGGTCGGCAGTCAGAATAGGACTAGAAAGCATCCTGGTGGACTAGATCTCACCTGTAGCACTTGCTCAAGTTCTTGAAACCCCCCTCTGGTACACAGAATTGCTATCAGCACATGAGGTTAGACTAAGCCAAAAGTAGTGTAAAAAAGTAATCCGCCATGACTCCGGTTATATCAACTGGAAGAATGTGGGTCTGGGGAGGAAGATGGGCTGTTATGACTGCACGAGGCATATCTGTAAGTTTGCAGATGATTCTGACACTGTTCCAGCTGGTGAGGTGGATGGGCCCTGCAAGAATATTTTGCAAAGGTATGTGAACAGGTGAAATAATAGTGGATACATTTTAGCTGTGGAAAGTATAAGGTAATGTATCTGGGGAAATATAATGCAAACGATGCTAATAGAATGAATTTTCTCTCTGCTATTCCTCGTGTCTAGAAGAGAAAAGAGAACTGAATTTATGTCAGCTATTCCTTGAAGACAGTCCAGTGTAGAGTGGCAGTTCAAAGGGTCAACCAAATGCCAGATAAAATTGAAAAAACAGTATTCTATAATTTTGTTAAATCTTTGACCAGAACTAATAATGTTTTTGTACAGAGAGGAGAGTTCATAGTTCTAGTCAGTGCATTCCATTAAGGCTGTAAAACAGTTAGGGAAGCCTGAGAGGTTAACGGGAATGATCAAAGGAATGAAATCTTAAGACCAGATGATAAATTTTCAGTTCTGAACAATTATGGGTGAAAAGGGACACGATCAAATTCACATCCATGAAGGATATTAGGAAATGGAGCTCCTAATATCCTACCATGCTCAACAAATTCCAGAATACTCTACCAAGGAGAACTCTCTTGAAGCTTGAAGGTAATGTTACAACAACAACAAAAAAGAAAGTGTCGGACTTCTTTATACCTGGTCATTTTTTTTTTTTTTTAAATGTTGTTCCCCACAGGAGAGTTCACACACTACAAAGATAATAAGGAACACAAATAACTTATTTATTTATGGGAAATGAGATTCAAAATGGTTTATAAAAGGGAAGCTCTAGACCATTCTGGACATTCCTCAATGTTGGAAAAAAGACTTATTTGGGGGAAATATGCAAAATTATGCATACTCATGAAAAAAAAGTCCAGGAATTGATGACCGATGCAGTGTTACAGTTTTGCACAAACACATACTTACATACTCGTACATGCACACATGTGCAAATAGATGTATGAATTTATATTTGCTTTCTTTATAAATGTTTTGTCATTGTAAAAGATATATGCATGCATTAATTACACGTATATTTGAAAATACAGACTAGCAGATCAAAAAAAATCACATATAAATTTATTATCCAAAGATAACTATTACAATTTTACTGTACTATTTTCTATATATATTTGTAATTTTCATTTTTATGATTTTTGAAAGTACTGCCACTAGGATTTTGCCACTAACCATGTAGACTGTTGATTTAAGATAGACATTTTTAAAATTATAATAACATGATAATACTAATATTCTGTGAAATTCAGTTTACCAGTATGTAGGATTTTTGCTGTATAATCAAGAGGAGTTTAGACCATGGATATTTTGCTTTCTATTTAAATCTGGTTTTAGTATTCAAGGTTATTACACACATGAAATTAAGTAGTTTCTAATTCTACATTATTTCTATAGATATCCCATTTCATTTGTAATGTCTTTTGTTTTATATTTAATATTATTCTGTTTAGTATGCGATGATTGTCTTAGGTGTGTCTTTTAATAGCATTTAGGTGACGCATGTATTTGTTCATATCTACCCAATTTGAAATACTATCCCTTTTCCAAGGAGAGTTTTACTTCTTCATATTTATTGTCACACACGATTGAAATTATTGTCATAAGATACTTGAAACAGAGTCTGAGTTTGAATAATGGTACTGTTATCTAGCTATATTATAAAGTTTTATGAAGCTTTAAATTAGGTAGTGGATTTAAAGTACTTAAATCCACTTCCTGGCACAGAATAAGCAGTCAAACTATTATTATTGTTGTTGTTATTTTGTCTTATTTTAAACCTCTGGATTTTGTTTTAATACCATTTTGGTGTTTTCTTGTTTATTATCTCCTCTACGGTTAGATTTCTTTTTTTGGCTTTAATTTTTGTAATAACTCTAAAGATAGAAACAACAGGAGATGAAGCGTCTATCCCTGCCCTCATCCCTCCCCACCAGTTGCCACCCACTGCTGCTATTAGAGTAGTGTCTGAAGTGGAATGTCAATGCACTGCATTGTCTACTCACTGCTTCATCTGGGGTGGCTGTCTCTTTGATCTGGCCCAAATTCTCACACACAATCTATTGAATGGTTCCTGCTGAGTTCAACCTGTTCCCAGCCACTTCCTCCTGCCAGTGGAGTCCTTGGAACCTTCCAGAGCAGTGGCCTGTCTGTACCCACTGAGTCATTCAAATGCAGCCCTAAAGACAGAACATACAGCTTATCCATTTGTATCACTGACGTTCAGAGCTGCCTGAACAAATGCTTCTGGCTGGATTTATTTCAAAGCATTGACTGAAGCAGACAGAAAGCTTCCTGCCAGGCAGTTGTATTTACCACACAAATTTGTCAGCTTAACCAAACATTTCAGTGTGTTAGGAGCAGAAATTTGAGCTGATTGATCTAAAGAGCTCAAACCCTATGAAAAAGTGAAGATGCATCAGACTACATAGCAGTGTCTGCATGATTCCAAAATGATCACTAAATAAATGTTGTTTTTCATAGGAATGATGTTGTCGCCTCCCGCCATCCCCCACCCTACCCCTTTTCTGGGTTCCCAAAAGCCATCAGGAGCTTTCATGAGTGTTGGCATGTTTAGGCTAAAACACAATGGTGGTGTAAGCAGCAGTCTTGAGATTCCTGACTTGTTTAAATTACACCGTGAAACGTTATTATCAACCCTGAGCAAAATCACAGGATACAGTGATCCTTGGGTTCTTATTTCAGCTTTAACATCTCCTTCATCTTGTCTGGGTCTATGCTCAACTTTTCTTTCTGTACAATGGGAATGACTCACTTTCATCCTGTTACTGTCACACTATTTTCATAATTTAACATTAGTCTTGCAACAAAAATCTTCACAAATCAAATGCCATGGGACCTCCCACAGCTGTGGTGTAAACCTAGCAAATAGAGAAAACCCTGATCATTCTAGATGATACAATGATTTTTGATATGCTGGAAAAATACTACATCACTAATTTTTCTACTCAATATCTTTTGGAGATAAGATATTCACACTGGTTGTAATTATCATAACGATTACCAGCTTTATATAAATTTGTCATTTTACCATTTCCTACACTTGTAATTTAATTTAGTCTGACTCAGTAGTCTTTTGGGGAAAAATTAAATAAATTAAATAGTTTTCAGACTTTAAAATTACATTCTGGCAGTAAACATTTATTTTGCAAGTGGGTCTGGGGAACACTTTTAGAGAAGCATAGGGGCATATTTGAGGAAGGTCTAATGATTCCCTATGGATTTTGCAGTCTACAAAACAGACTAATAATCCAATTCTTTCCAAGGAAATATTGCTAAATTTTATACATCTGATCACTCAAGACACAATTTTTAAAGCTACATTATTTAAATTAATTTGATAACAATATAAACAGAACAAAAGAAGTTTATTTTCTCATCCCCTTATAAGTCTATGGCAGTCTATCCATTATGTACAAAGAAGTACTGTACAAATATTTTCATTTCAATTTCTCTAACCCACAATTGAAGAACAACTTAAGTTAAGCCCGTATGTTTTAACAACTACTTTTTAAATTGATACATTTTATATTTCAGAACAGTTTCAGCTTCACAGAAAATGTGAACAGAAAGTAACGGAGGGTTCCCCTATACCCCCTGTCCCCCACAAGCTCCCTGCACATGCACAGACTCCCCCACTATGAACATCCCCACCAGAATGCTACATTTGTTACAATCAGTGAACCAGCATTGACAGGTCATAATCACCCAAGGTCCATAGGTATATTCTTGGTGTTGTCCATTCCATTCTGTGGGTTTTGACAAATGTATAATGACTTCAGCATTGTACTATCACACAGAATAGTTTCACTGCCCTAAAGTTTCTTGGGCTCTGCTTATGCTTCCCTCCCTTTTCTCTAACTCTTGACAACCACTAATCTTTTTCCTGTCTCCATAGTTTGCCTTCTCCAGAATGTCATATAGTTGGAATCACACAGTGTGTCATCTTTTCATATTAGTTTCTTTCACTTAGTAGTGTGCATCTCAGTTTCCTCCATGTCTTTTCTTAGCTTGATAGCTCATTTCTTTTAAGTGCTGAATAACATTCCATTGCCTGCATGTACCACAGTTTATCCATTCACCTACTTATGGATATCTTGGTTGCTTCCAATTTTTTATAATTATGAATAGAGCTTCTATAAACACCCTTGTGCAGGTTTTTAGGAGGACATATTTCCAGTTTACTTGGGTAAAATACCAAAGAACATGATAGCTGGATCTCATGGCAATAGCATGTTTACCTTTGCAAGAAACTATCTTCCAAAGTGTCTGTGCCATTTTGCATTCCCATCAGCCAAGAATGAGAGAGTTTCTGTTTCGCATCCTCACTAGCATTTCGTGTTGTTAGTGTTTTGGATCTGGACCATTCAAATAGTTGTGTGGTGGTATCTCCTCTTTTTAATTTGCAATTCCTTAATGACATATGATGTTGAACATCTTTCATATGCTAACTTGCTATCTGTATATCTTCTTTAGTGAGATGTCTGTTTTAGTCTTTTCCCCAATTTTTAGTTGAGTTGTTAATTTTATATAATTGTTGAATTTCTAGGGTTCTTTGTGCATTTTGGATAACAATCTCTTAACATGTGTCTGTTGAACATATTTTCTTTCAATTTGTGACCTGTCTCCTCATCTTCTTTACACTGTCTTTAGTACAGCAGGAGTTTTTAATTTTAATGAAGTCCAGCTCATCAATTATTTCTTTCATGTACTGTACCTTTGGTGTTATATCCAAAAAGTCATTATGCTACCCAAGGTCACCTAGGATTTCTCCTCTGTTATTTTCTAGGAGTTTCATAGTTTTTCATTGTACATTTAGGTCTATGATCTTTTTGAATTAATTTTTTAAAGGGCATGAGATCTATGTCTCAATTTATTACTTTTTTTTCTACATGTGGATGTCTAGTTTCAGCGCTATTTTGCTCCATTGTATTGCCTTTGTTCCTTTGTCAAAGATCAATTGACTATATTTTTGTGGATCTCTTTTTGGACCCTCTGTTCTGTTCCTTTGATCTATTTGTCTATTCTTTCACCAATGCCACAGTATATTTATTGCTGTAGATTTATAGTAAGTCTTGAAGTATGACTTCTGACTTTGTTCTTCAGTATTGAGTTTGCTGATCTGTGTCTTTTTCTCTTGATACAAACTTTAGAATAGGTTTGTCAATATCCACAAAATAACTTGCTGGGATTTGGATTGTGTTGAATCTATAGATCAAATTGGGAAGAATTTACATCTTAACAGTATTGAGTCTTCTTATCCATTATCATGGATTATCTATGTAGTGTTTTCTTGATACCTTTCATTAGATTTTTAACTACTGTTTCATGCATAAAATATTGATTTTTAAAATTATGTTTTAATAATTTTCTCTATAAAATAAATATTTTCCTCTATAAAACTTAAACTTGATTATAAAATGATTAGAGTTAGAATGGATTTCAATGAAAGAAAAAGGTCAGTGGACTGTGTCCCAGTTGAATTCGGTTTCTCTTTAGCAAAGCAGAAAGCAACCCCATGCATTTGAATCTCTTGCAATTTTGATGTCCAAGGATTGGTGGAAATACCTAATGAGTTCTGGATGCAGATAAGTTTCCCAACAGAAGAGTAACCTATTTTTTTGACATTTAGTTTGCAAAGGTGTTGATACAAGAGAAAACTAATGAACAATCAATTGGTAAGATGTGTTCAAATTGAAAGCATAAGGGTTTACCTCTGCAGTAAAATTGGAAAAATATGGTTTTTATAATGTCATTTATGGACATCTCAGTAAGGACCCAATATCAGTTATTTGGTTGTTTGCAGCCATTAGACCATGTATGCAGTCATTAAATGTGTATTAAGAACTTATCACATATCACTAATATAGTACATTAAAACTTAGCTGGAGAGATAGACATTTATAACTACTGATAATATGAGGACACTGGAGGTAAACAGTTGATATTTCAAAAAGAAGTGACAATTTGATCTGGCTCTTAAACTATGCTTAGTTTTTTTGTTTTATTTTGTTTTGTTTATTATTATTATTATTATTATTATTATTAACAGAGTAAAGGAGCTAAAGAGCTGCAAGAGCATGGTCCAGTGTTTTCTACAAATACAGAGGGTACCAAAAAAATGTATACACATTTTAAGAAAGGAAACTGTATAAAAATTGTAATAATGTATGCCGATAACAAAAGATGTATACAAGTCACATTTGACTTCTGCAATTACAAGAGGTGCTCAAAGTGGTTACCATCAGCGTCCAGACATTTCTGATTACAACAAACTACTGCGTGAGGCACGTTGACCAAAGTGTCCACTTGTATACATTTTTTGGCACCCCCAGTATTTATGGAACATCTGGGAGATGTCATCCATATAAGTAACTTCCATATAATTAGCTTCATATATCCTGGATTTTACAGAAGTATTGTTTAGTGATCTCAGACTTCACAGTTAAATATGGCGAATATGATTATAATAGGAGAGCATAGAAATATGTGTGCACAAAGGAAAGACATCTCGTTTGAATGTGGCTTTCAGGTCCCTCTGAGAAGTTAGCATCCAGGCCAATACATGTGGGGACAGGAAGTGCAAAGGCCTGGAGTTGTGGAGAACACCATGGGGCTTCAGGAGCTAAGGGCTCAATAGAATGTGCAGGGGATAAATGATAGGAAGTGAGGTTGAATAGGGAAATAGGGGCACATCACTGAGAGCCTCGCAAACTACATTAAAAACAATGGGATGCTATGGGATAGTTGTAGTCAGGGAATAACATGCTGAGATGAGCATTTAACCCAATTACACACACTTTATTATGAAGCACATATTGGGACAAGAGGCAAGATTAGGATTATGGACACCAGTAAGGCGGCTGCATTGATTTAAGATGTCACGATTTCCATAATTAGAATAGTGGTATGGGAAACGAATGCAGTAGAAAAGCAGGCAGGAAAAACACACACACAAAAAAAAAAAAAAAACACGAAAAAACGTGATTAATAGAGGCACAGGACCTGGAGTCAGAAAGCTTGGTTTAGTTCTTTATCAAATCAGCCTGTTGTTTTTTCATATTATCTTGTTTTCTTTTAAAATTATAGTTTTGATTTCTTGTATGCTTTCCTTATTTTGCACGTTTATTTTGCAATGTCTTCTAGATTTTCTGTACTCTGCAGTTTTTATGGTGCTGATCTCCAGTTGTGTATCTGCTGACACTCCCTATGTGTGACATAGACTAATGTTCCTCCATAGTGAGATCATCTTCGCCGAGAACAATTTTTTCTTTGATGAGGCTACTTGTCCTGAGTTGTGAAAGTTCCATATTGAGTGGAGTTGCGTTTTCTTTTCTCAGTCCTAAGGATTCAGTAGGTCTCGAATAATTTTATATTAATTTTACATTAACTTCTTGGCTTCTGATTTTTTTTCACTTTACAGATGTGATTTTTGATAGGTTAAAAATCTTAGGACAAATCACCTCCTCCTCCTCCCTTATTTATTTGCCATGCTATCAATTTATACTATTATTTTGAATTGTTTTCTTTCTTTTTGGTACCTAAGAATTTCCCTTCTAGTCTTAAAAATATATTTTGTTTAGTGTTAGATGTGTTCAACAATACAAGCAGTGAGCATTTGACATGTCATTTTTGTATCAACACTCAAATTTACTATTTTATAGGAGACTATCTACTGGGTTGGAATCCTGGCTTCAGTTTGTCTCATTAGCTATGTGATCTGCCATGTTGAGATATACAAATATATTCAATATATGTAAGCTATTATTATTGATCTGTGAACTGTATAACTTGGAAATATTAATATGTACTTGGGAATATATTGTATGAGACAAGCCTGAAGTGGGGAGAAGATATTAAACGTAAAAAAAATCAACAATAGCTTTTTGTGATTAAATTGATATTTTCAAAGGATACTTTTGAGGAATGGTTAAGACACAGGTTGATATTAGGATTCAGGAGGGAGAAAGTGTTAATAGGAATTATTTCAAACGTCTAGGAATCCAACAAATGGAAGAAAAGCACACAAAAATAAAAACCAAACAAGGGGCAAAAAAAAAGTCTAGGACTCAATATTGGTAGCCTAGACTTGACAGATGATGAAAATGAGTACATTGAAACACATCAAAGACAGAAGTGACAGGATTGGCAGCCATAGGCATTTGGGATGAAGTAGAAAGGAGATTTCAAGATGGGCTCACTTGAGTGACAGAAGAAGGGATGATATGCTCAGATGGACAACGTAGAAGGAGGGGAGCTACGTTGGCACCAGTGGACAGCAATGAGTTCATTTATTCAAACTCAGAAGAATTCACAGTATTAGTTTCAGAGTTTCAAAAAGGAGTTGAAGCTAGAAATAAGGGCTTAGAGGTACTCGGTTTAGTTAAACTCACAGAAATAAATAACATTTCCCAGGAAAAGACTAAGTTCATAAGAGGGTTAAGAATGGAATACGGAGTATTCAAGTAAAAACAGTTTTAAAGGAGTTTGGTTGTCTGAATTTGATCTAATAAATCATGAGAAGTAAGTAGAAGCTGGTTTGCTTTTCTGAGCACCCACGGTTAAGCCTTCCCCACAAAGATGCCTTGTGTTTACCTAGTTTCACAGGAATTAAAAGTTATTTAAACCAATGAATTTACTAGCTGTGTGTTCTTGGATGGGTTACTGAGCCCTCTATACTTTAGTGTTTTTAGCATTAAAATGTGGACAATGAAATTGTTTGTAATTTTTTTGCAAGCACTTGATATAATTTTTTAAAACATCACTCTGCTTAGCACATGGGAGATATACAATCAATAATATGTATTAATAATAGTGCTAATGATAAAATGATTGCCAAGCAGAACAAGGTATAGCTTTTGGCTTCTTCATGCATCTGGTTCGCAAAGAGTATTAATATGCTTTTAGAAGGTTTACATGGTACCCAGTACACTTTAAGAAGGCTGTTGGTAAAACATAGCTGGGATACTTGGGCAGTGATTCTCAATCTTGGCTGCAGCTATACACTGTCTCTGAAACTTTAAGTTTTGTGTGTACAGATTCTTGAGCCCAACCCAAGCTCTACTGACTATATACTAGACACTGAAGAAATTACCAGAAAATAAAAGGTATTGTCCCTGATATCAAGGACTGTAATCAGGCATAGGGTATATATGAGTGTATATATATGCAGTGTTTAGCATTGATAAGAGGACATCAGTCATTCAAGGGAGGGTTCCCTAGGAAATTTGATGATTTAAGGCCTAATAGGTGTTTTAAAAAATGTGTAGTTAGAGACTAGCTGTGTTTGTCCAACCCTCTGCCACCCTCCTTCTTCCCCGTCTGCACCCTCAACTTGATCTTCATTACCACGCCCTTGTAAGTAATATACCGTGTTTCCCCGAAAATAAGACCTAGCCGGACAGTCAGCTCTAATGCGTCTTTTGGAACAAAAATTAATATAAGACCCAGTCTTATTTTGCTATATTATAAGACCAGGTCTTGTATAATATAATATAACAAAAGATCAGGTCTTATATTAATTTTTGCTCCAAAAGACACATTAGAGCTGATTGTCCAGCTAGATCTTATTTTCGGGGAAACACAGTAGGTGCTCAAAACTTCCCTGTGCCACACACCCATAGATCTCTGAATGTTTCTCATTTTTGCATATAACGTATCCCCCACAGCGTTACAGAATGGCAGATTAAAAAGGGAAAACTTAAGAAGTGAATATCCCTGAAGCCTTTTCCTGTAATTAAAATTTTTTAACATTTGTAATAAATTACATAAATCATCACACTTTATATTGCCAGAAGAAATGAGTTAAGAGTTCTACAGCTTCTGACTTGCAGGTCTGCCACAAATTTCTTTTAACTTCTACATGTTTAATGTTTCTTTAGGTCTCCTGTCTCTGCCTTATTAATTGGCGTACTTGGTGTTTCTTTTTATTTGACCCACTGTTTTTCTTCAATCATCTTTTTAAAAACTCACAGCTCATCACAGTTCATTATCCAGTGACTCCAAAATCAAGTTGACATATTCAATTTAAATGCTATAATGGTTCAACCACCCTTGGAAAACACTCACAGAGAATTAAAGTGTACCCAACTTTATAATAGTATCTCATATTCTTAACTGACTTGACTGACAAACTGAACTTTGTAATTTGGCTTTCTTTACTTCCCCGCTATGACCCCTCCAATGCAGTTACTCTCCCAAGACAAGTCAAATTCAATTTCTGTGAACTCCAAGGCATTGTTTAAAATCAAGAATTTATCAATGGACTGATATTTGAAGTGAAAGATAGGCTGAAAAGGATTTTTGTCATATAGTGACATTATTTTACAATAATAACATTTTTGTGATAAGACTAAAGTAGGTCAAAAATTGAAGTTTGATGGCTCTTCGGAGAGGGCAGTAAAATTTCATGAATTCCGACACGCAGGGCCAAAGCTACACGTACACACAGCTTATGTTAACTGAGGACACTTTAAAGACCTGGTACAATTAAATTTATGATGCCATCACACAATCTGAAATTCCGTTGTGTGCTAAGAAGTCATTTCTTAAGAAAGCCCCAGTGTGAAAGATGTTTCCTAGGAGAATGACCTAAAATTGACACATACATTAACAAATGAGCACAGCTTTCTTTGAATGATAAAAGCAGGAAATGAGACTGTGGAACAAAGCCCTGTGCATCCAGGACAATCTGGTAAATGAGAGAGGAGTGAACCAGCACAAAAATGTACAGCAGTTTGAAGAAGGCAGGCCTGGGACACAGCAGGAATGTGTCCCGACTATAATGGAGTAGGATGAGGGCCACAGGCTGTCTCTCCGGCAGGGGGGTGTTGTGAAATCCGGGTTGAAAGAAAGAGTGGATATGCAAGGGGAATGAGGTACTCAACTCTTAACCATCTGATCCAGGGGACACACTTCTATTTTAAACCATGGTATTTTTTGCTTTGGAGCCATTGCTTATATTATCCAATGTATTTTTCCAGATTCTGTGAGCATGATTGACTATGTTATAATATTAGTCTATGCAAGATTAGTGAATTTCAGAAACATTTATTTACTATTTACCTGAACGATGCTTGGGAAAGAGATAAAACGGTGCATAAAAAGAAACCCTAAGCTTAAAGAAATCATAAGCTAATCATTCGACTCTAATGGACAGAGGCAGCCTTGTAAATAAATAATTATAATATGGTATGATAAGTACAATTAGTACATTTTCCACTTTTAAATGTGGACAATGAAATTGTTTGTAATTTTTTTTCAAGCACTTGGTATATGGGGCTATGGGTCACAGAGGGACTAAATAGCCATTGTGACCGATAGTAAATTTCACGTTATCCTTTTTAGAAACTCACTTTAAGGAGACTTGGAAAGAGGGCAAAGATTGCCTTCTAATCTTCCTGAGTGTACTTTGATTTAGGAAGGATGCCCTAGGGAAGGGGGAGATTCAGAAATAGTTTACCAGCATCATAGCTAACGGAAAACGTATTTAATGATACTGAATCTACAATTTAATTTCTGCCTTATCCACTGATATTTGTTAATAAAAAAACAGAATGGTATAAAATCCAACAGAAAGGGTAAGGCATTCTTATAAATTCATGAGGATGCCTGCAAATGGTGATAAAAGAGCTCTTTGTATTCTTTTGCCTGTGTGTCTCTGTAATTTTTTTTTTTAAATCTCAGATTTTATTTTCTTAGAATCATAGTTTGAGACTATCTTTGGGTTTATTGCCTTACGAGTCAATAGAACACATAGTGACTTAGTAGTTTTGGGGAGGGCGCTGGGGATACTATTTTCTAATCAACTACTTCTCCATAATTTTCTATTATAGGATATAAATCATCAGATATTTATTAAATATTTATGTTTCCTTCTTTGGTTAATGGAGACATTTTTGGTCTTTCCAGAAGATCTTATTTAAAATAATTTTAGAATTTATACTTGTTTCCCACTGCTGCGTAAGGAAATTGTCCAAATTTAGTGGCTTCAAATAACATAATTGTATTATTATTATTATTATTTTTTTTTTCTTTTTTTTTTTTTACAGTTCTGGAGTCCAGAAGTCAAAAATCAGTTTCATTGGATTACAATTAATGGGTCAGCATTAATTTGGAGACTGGGAGAAACTGTTGCTTCTTTTTTCAGCTTCTAGAGGCTGCCTATATACCTTGGCTAATGATTCTTTCCTCCACATTCAAAGCCAGCAGTGTAGCAGCTTCTCTCCTCTCTGACCTCTGCTTCTATCCTTACATCTTCTCTTTCTCTGATGCGGATCCTCAAGCCTCCTTCTTACAAGCATCCTTGTGATTACATTGGTCCCTCTGGATAATCCAGGCTAATCTCCCCATCTCAGGAATCCTAACTTAATCACATCTACAAAATTCCTTTCACAATATATGGTAACATATCCACAGGTCCAGGTATTAGGACATGGATGTCTTGGGGGGGGGGGGGGCGTTATTTGCCCTATCACCCTATCGCACTATCACAGAATGTACTATTTTAAGCTCAACTGTGATCTTTCAATATTTTCTCAGAGAAGATCTTTATAAGGAAAAAGTTGTTGGAGAGAGAGACCTGATACTGGAGGTTTATGCTAGACTGAAACTAAAAGAGCTTAAAAAGGACATGTTTGAATGTGACAGGAAGAAAGGGAGGGAGGGAAGGAAGGAGGGAACGAGGAAGGGAGAGAGGGAGGAAGGGAGGGAAAAGAAAGGAAGAGGGAAAGAAAGAAAGGGAAAGGAAAGAAAAGTAACAGGGTAAAAGGAAATTTCCATCCCCACCCAACTGAAAAAAAAAAAAAAATCCACACTGTACAATTTTATCAAGGGCCAAATCTCAAACAGTGATAAGGGCCAAAGCCTCAGCCCCTTTCCTGTAGCTGATGCTGTTTCTGTAGACCGTAGACCCTACGTATTTAATGTTAATGGCCACGCGAATTCCAAAGCCAGATTTTAAAATATAGCCAGAAAAAAGCAAACACAGACAGAGAAAGGTAATTCTTCTTCTTCTTCTTCTCCTTCTCCTTGTTTTCCCCTTCCTTCATTGCTTATTCTTCAAAGGATATCTGGTTGTTTCAGTGGATGCCTTTAGGATTTAGATAATTTTTTTATTTTATTTTTTTGTTGTGGTTGTTGTGTTGGTTTTTTTGCTTGTTTTGTTTTTATTTATTTTGAAGACAACACTGGAAATAAACTCAAACGTTTACAGAGAAAATACAGAGTATTACAAATAGTTTTACAGGTCTGGTCTGAGATCACATTACTACATAGTGGTAGACCCAAAACTCATCTCCCTAATTCAGTTATCTTTCCACTAAATGCACTAGCTCAGTGATTTGCATGAGTTTAGATCTCAGTGCAATGCACAAACTACCCATGAACCTCTTCCTTTCATAAACCCATTACGCTGTGAGTCAGGAGCATTTTCTTAGTACATTCAATAAAATACACTGATGGACTCAGCTCTGTGGGGAGCCATAAAGGAAGATCATGCCTGTCATCCAGACATGCTTCTCTCCATTGCCAAGGAACTGCAAAACACCTGAGAGGCTGCTAGGAATTACTTCCAAAAATCCATAGATCATTCCCCACCGTAAACATGGAAGCCTGTCTAACATTTTTTGCTTGCTACTATGAAGCTAAATATTTTGCCCTAAAGCAAAAAATGGTTTGAGCAGGGGTTATTTCATGGCCGTGAATAAAGAGACATTGGGTATACACTCTGACAATTTGAACAATTCACGTTCCAAAAATGAGTAGCAGAAGGAGAGCATGTATTTATTTATGCTTAAAACACCCAAGAGAGCAAATATAGTTTTTGTACTGTTTTTGAATTGCTCAGGCATTCCATACACTTTTGAGAACTAGCTAATATCCAGAACAATCTCAATTCTGGATTACCCCACCTCAAAGCCATTCTTTGTCCATCTCTGCGATGCAATTGTGTCCCGGAGGATAATCCCTTGGTACTTTATCAAACAGGTGCTCTTGTCAGCTCATTTCTAGTGTGTTTGACAAATGGGAGCTACCAGCAAGAGAATATAGATAGGAGGGTGGGTGCAAAGCATGGTCGGGGCTTTTCTTTCGCACTTCCTATTGGGGTGTACCATCCATGTGTACAGCTGTTATAGGGGGGACCTTTCTCCATGGCCCCTTCTGTTAATGGAAAAATGATTCATGCTGATACTTGTTAGAGGTGATAAGGAAGTCTTCATTCAAGCGGAGCTACTACAATGGGGGTTTTGTAATAGGGGAGAGAGATTGGGCTCAACTCTGAATACAACACAGAAAAGTAGGAATTTTATAGCCAAGGATCAGGTTCAAGGGTTCGGTGGATGGAAAATCACTGACAGGAAACATCATGGATAAGGCGAGATTCTGGTTAACCTGACCTAATAGGATTCTTGCTGAAGGCAAGTCAGAGTGATGATTAGACAGCTCTTGGGGCATGATGGAGGTTGAGAAACCTAATCAGATATTACGGGTAGGGGATTCTGGCTAAACTGACTTAGCAGGATTCTTGTTAAAATTTGACAATGCTGAGACTCGGAAGCCCAAAAGTCAGAGTCTAGATAAGAAATGAATTCAGAGAAGCTGAACTGAAGTTTCCACAGATTTTCCCTCTGCAGGTGATACTCCGAACCACTCAATTCTCTCTTCCCTTGGCTTGTAAGATGCCTTTTTTTCCTGGTTCCCCTTACCCATCTCTGACAGTTGACTAATCTATCTGTTCCTCTTTCTCTAGCAGCCCAAACGTAATTGTTATTATCCCCAGAGCGCTGTTCTTTGTTCTTTCCTCTATTCCAATGTGCTGTCCCTGGGCCGTGTAATCCCCTATCCACCTATAAGTCCTAAATATCTACCCCCATCAAAGATCTCTTCTTTGACCTCTAGACCTGTATATCCAATGCCTACTTTCTTGTGGATGGCATCTAAAACCCAACAAATTTGTACTAAACATATAATCTTCATCCCCAAACTGCCTCTTTCTTGCATTCTCATGTCAACAAAGGACACCACCACCAACCCAATTACCAAAATGGAAACACGGAAGCACAGGTATCATCGTAGACTCAGCTTTTCCCCTCATTTCCATTCGCCATTGCCTCAGTCAGCCAATAGGGACTCCTTACAGTTCTCCTTACCATGGCTTAATCTGCCCCTCTTCTATAAATTCTCTGGAACCTTCCTAGTTTACTACTATATCATCTCAACCAGAATACTAGATTAGCCTCCAATGCAATTCCCTCGTTCCCATGTGCCTGTGTGTGCATGGTGCACACAGACATTTATCAGATGTCTTTGACATCTCCAAAACATCAAATTTGAATATATGTTTTTATTGCTTAACATTATTCAATAACTTATTATTTTTGGAAGATTAGGTTCGAAACTTTAAAATTGGATAATACTCTCCAGAATCTGACCCCTGCCAGCCTGTTTAATCGTATCTCTTAGGGATAAGAGAACACATGCAGTCTGGCTTCATTGCCTCATGCCTTGTGTGTATATTAGGTATTCAATGAGTGTTTATTGTATAAATGAGGGCATTACAGAGAAAACTTGTACAGTGAAATCTGTTTGTGACATTGGCAGGGAAGAGAACATTTAATACACACTAAATGAGGTAGGTCTTACATTTGAGGGACTTTATATGATATGATACATGGTATTTCAGAAATTATATAATAGAGTCATGATTTTGTGGAACTTATGTATGAGTGTCTGTACATACAAATATTTAAATACATATAAGCTTTAAATGCCCCTAAGAAAATATATATTTACATAAATATTTAAATACATTGAACCTGCTTTACTTTTTAGTATATTCAAGAAATATTGGCATTCTGATTGTTTGGATCTTCTGAAAAATTAATCACCATTTTTCTAACATTTAAAATAGATTAAAATAGAATCCACAGTACAATGATATGTGGGCATAATTACACCATTGTCACATCCGGATAGTTCAGAGGACTGTGTATTTTATCCATCTGTGATAACCATTTTTAATTATGAAAAACCTGTTTTTAGACTATAGGTGTTCATTCAGTGTCCCACAATTCAAAAGATTGTATAGTATGTAAATTGATTTCTAAAGTACGTATATCAGTGTTACTCTCCAATGATTTTAACTGATAGAGGTTTTCCCCAGTGGTAAGCTGAAAACATATTACTTAGAATATGGTGTAAAGTTTCAGGATTGCTCAAAGCATTGATATCTACTATGCACGTGTGACAAATTTAATGTCACCTTCCAGATAATGTGGATGAATGAAAAGAAATTATAGGTGGAGTAGGGAGGGTTACTTGCCATTAACAAAATAATTCCTTTTGGCATGCTATAGCCTAAGCAAAGGTAGCATTCATGTTGGATAATACAATTTCCTTTGAAACCTCTGTAGACTTATTTCTATTTAGTTAGTAACAAGTGGAGCTTGGGGTATTATTAGGCAAAATTACAACAGTAGTGCACCGCTGTGCAGAGAAAGATCAGGACATTCCGCCAAGCAGCATCTTTAAAAGTCTGGCTCCTAAAACCAATGTTGTGCAGCTTCAGTTCTCTTGAATTGAGACTCCAGGGACTAAGAGAGGATCATGATTATTAGCTAGGGATTGATGCTAAATTTGTTTATTCACTGGTTTCCCACCACTTTCTATAGTATGTAAATGAGATTTTTACTTAGAGAAAGCATTCCCACTCTGAGACAGATGACAGCTGTTCAAGCCCAGGGAAGAAAGAAAACACAGCTTTTTCCTCGGCCTTTACTTCTCCTTCAGTACAGATTCCGAAGCCTCACTGCATCTCCCCAGAATTCCCTGAGTAGGAGCTTTCGCATTCTGATTGATTAGTCATCATATCAGAGCTTACTGCTTTGTGGCTCCCTTGCTGCCGATTGAGCATTATGAACTGAACCCAGAAAATTAGCTTGCTCAGCACCATGGGGATTGTGGCTGTTAGCAATGGATGTCTAATTTTCAATGACTCTAGTTAGTAAAATTGGCATCAGAGTGATAGGAATAGAATGTCTTCAGTAAGAAATCTGAACATCTTTTCAAAGTTTACAGTACTACTGTGAGCTACAGGGAGAGGTGTGCGCGCGCAGACACACACACACACGCACACACACACACACACACACACACACAGTCTTCGAGACCTCTAGTGAGGGAGCTTATATACTAGAGTAGGAAATAGGGGAGGCAGGAGATGGGGACCACTTTGGTGGCAGATGGGAGCTAGGTGCTTTTCAATTTTTGATTCTTCCACCTCTATCTCCTTTTCCCTCTTGCATTCTGCAGTATTCCCTTAGAAATGACTCAGTGATCGCATCCTCAGACCTCAATCTTTTGTATACCTTCTTAGAAGTCCAGCTATCATGATTGCTGATACCTGGCAGAGGTGATCAGTGGCAAGTGGGACATCTCTTACGGTCTGTAGTCCCCATATCCACAAACTTTAGCATTCCACTCAGGCCTGACATCCTTAAGTACCTTGTACTCCAAAAAAAAAAAAAAAAAAAAAATGCCTGCGTCTCCCCCAACAGCATCGGAATTCCATGTCAAAACCCCATTGTCCTCTGTACTTGGATAGAAGGTAAGCTCAGAAACTCATTCACATTAAGGTGCTGACGGCTAATTTGAAATTAATATGTGACCTCTCTTAGAATGATGTGGATTTAAAGCAGGGCTGGGAAGTGAAGAAATACATGAACATAAAGGAAAAATCATGTCCACCGATCAAATATAATCAGCCTGTTAGATGTCTGAAGGACAAACTGTAGAGCAGGTGAGATATTTCCATTTTCCTTCAAATTTTAAGTCATAGGTTGGTAATTATATATATATATATTGCTGCTCCATTTTAGGATAAAACAGGCCTACAGGGAAATAAGCTCCATGGCCCCCAAATCAAGAAGTGGATGTTTTATTCAGCTGTTTGAAACATACTTCAATATTAAGAGGCATATACATATGTGTACATGAAAATGTATCCCATGTTTCCTTTAAAAGCAACCCTGCAATAGTTTTTCATTCCATGTCCACGTCAAGATGGATACATCTACATAAAAAAAAGTGCCCATGCAATAATGCCTATGTGAAGACTGGGCCGAAAAATGTGAAACTCCAACCCTAGGGAAGTAACGTCTGCCTTATCCATGTTTCCTTCTCCCTTCAGTGCTCTGTTAGCACAAATGTGCTTTTCATTTGAGGACTCCTGGTAGAACAGCTGCCTTTCCTTCTCAATGGTACTTGATGCTGTTGAAGACGAAACATACTCTTTGTCTGGTGCTCAGGGTTAAGTTCACTTGGTGTCCATTGGTGCTTTATGTTACTCTCAGCCATATCATTGACTATAGACTTGAGTGGCTTTCTGCTATGTATCATTTCATGTGGGTGTCATGGGCTGTGCAGTATGTAGCCACTGCATTGCAAATGGAAAGAGGTAATAATCCAGTCGCAGAGAAACAGGTTCAGCACGAACACAGAACAGGGCAGGTGTAACATTCATGTTCCGCTTGGCCACTCAGCCAGTTTTCTTGCTAACACAGTGCTGGAACCTAGTAGATGCTCAATAAATGTTTGCTGAATGGGTAATTCAGGGATGAATAAAGGCATTTTGTGTCATCGGTGGGGTCTTTTGTTACCTAGATCTTCAATATAATGTAGTCTACAGAAAACAAGTTTATAACAAGGTATCTTTATTGAAAATTATTAATGTTTAATAATTTTAATTAAACTACTCACAAAACCTTCAAATTAATAAAAATGGTAGAGTTTCTTTAACAACATACATTAGCGTCAATTTTTAAATCACTATTTAAGTTTGTACTAAATACTAACTACATTTTATATACATATATTTCAAATTGTGGCATGTGCAAACACTGGTTACCTATCATACTTATCCAATCAAACATGGCCTGGGAAAGTAGGTTTTTGCTCTTCCTCTCCCATCTTTTTGATGTCTAAGGAAAACGTTACTTCTCTGTACTTTTCATTTCCAGAGCTCCAACTCTGCGTGCTCATCTCAGATTAGACGAGTGTGGTATTTTCTTTCTCCCACATTCATTGTGTCCCACGAGTTCTCAGAGACAGAGATCTTAGCATCTGAAGAGCAATCTGTGAACTGACTTCCTGACTGCGGTCAGAAAAGTACCGTTTTTCACTAGGTTACAGAAGAAATCCCTGGAGGCCTAGAGCAGAAATGTGTGCGATTCAAAAGCTACTAGGGGTGTAGGGGAGAGAAGGCTAGAACTTCAGGACTTTTCTTTTCTTTCTTTTTTTTTTTTTTTTTTTTTAACAGTACGTGTATTTGAACGCTTTTTATTTTTCATTTCTATGAGTGACAAAACCTAGTGTTTTAAAAATTCATTCAGTGGTTCAAAGACTCTTGAGTTTCTTTTCGTTTTAAGCATTGGCCCACTCATGCGCTATTGTGTGTATGTGTGTGTTTTAAATAACAGATGGCCCCTTATAGGAATAGTTGGAGAGGATAGATAAAAATTTAGTTTAATTTAATGTGTTAATGCTTTTTATATCAATGAAAAGTATGTTTAATTGAAAAATACCCTACATTCTGAAGAACATATTATATATGTACAACAATGTTTTTATTTTTATTTCAGTAATAAAAAAAAATTTGTGATATTCAGATGTGTTAAAATAAGAGCAAGTCTGATACAAATTCCCTGCTGCTTGGGAGTCAGGTCTGCATATCTTTAGTAGAGTCTGGCAGTATGCAGCAGAAAAATAAGATAGTCTCCTCTAATGGTGATCACATGGGTAGCACATTGTCCTGAAAATGATGATACCTAGGTCTTTTATCTGTTGCTAATACTAACTGGGTGGGACATGGGGGGGTGAAATAGCTCCTCATTACAGTCTATTCCAGCATTAACAAAGCTATGAATGAAATGTTGATTGTCAAACAGCAAATGTGCATTTTGTTGGCTGAAGGAGTCACATTTCCATGAGGCTTCCCCAACCCACTGTGAATGTTAATAAATGCCAGAGGACTTGCAGCAAATCAAAAGACAAGTGCTGTAAAATGAATTTATAAGAAAAAGAATGATTATTGACTTGAAAAGCCAGAGGGTGGCCTGTAGAATCTAATGCGGGAGGCTTGGTGAATATATGAGAATAAACACTACGGTGTTATCTGAGCCTATGCTGTAAAGAGAATCCAAATGATCCAATATGTTCCCCTGTCATTTTCCACTTGCAATGTAGACAGCTAATTTTTATTCTTCAGTTTTCATTTTGAAACAAAACCCAGAAGTGATGACTGCCACGGAAGACCGAAGGATGTTGGGAGGAAATTACAACATGGCATCTCGTCTCTAACCTTAACCCTTTAAAAAAGTATGGTTAACTTATACTAATTTTATGTGAAATTATATAGTGCTGTGATTTAGAGCACATACAAAATACTCCAGGCAGTTACCACAGATATGTGAACATTTGGTTGGGTTTCATTTCCAGAGAATTTCATTTAACATATTTTTACCCCATTTAACACTCTACCCCCAGAATAATCTTTACTGGAAGCAAAGGAAGAGTCTTGGTATTTGATTTGAGTTGTTTGCTTCCTTTTTTCCATCTCATTGCTGACACTAAAGAAAAAATGTCCAGCTTTGCATTAAGTCGGCTAGGGCTGCCATCACAAAATACACAGCCTGAGTGGATCAAACTGCAGATATTTATTTTCTCACAGTTCTGGAGGCTGGACTCCAAGATCAAGGTGTTGGCAAGTCTTTTCGTGTGTGTGTGTGTGTGTGTGTGTGGAAATCTCTCGGTTTCCTGGTGTCTATATAAGGATACCTATCTTATTAAAGTAGGGCCTCTTAGCCTTATGACCTCATTTAACCTTAATTACCTCCTTAAAGGTCCTATCTCCAAATATAGTCACATTGGGAATTAGGACTTCAATCTATTAATTTTGGGGGACACAATTCAGCTCATAGCAACCTTTACATTTTGTTCAATTTTAATCCTCACTCTCTTGCAAATCTCTTAATTCAACATCCAAAGATACTTTCACATTCTCTCTTCCATTCTGACTGCAGTTGAAAAATAAAACATAAACCCAAGTGGATTTATTATTACTTTTTTCCTGAGGGAATTCTTCTCTGGTATCCAACTTTTAAATGTACGTCCACCTCTTAAAGGAGAGAAATAATAGTCACCACCTGCTTCCACTTTCTCAGAAATGCAAATGCACTGAACTTACCTTTGAATTAATATGTAAAGTGTTCACAGTTCTTCAAATGAAGGTATAGAAAGACATACATGTTTCATATTATTATGGGCGTTGTCTTAAGATTTAGTAAATTTTTACTCATTCATTTATTCTGATACATTTTAAATAAATACCTCCTATGTGTCAGTCACTGTTCTATGTACTGGCGTGACAACAGAGAGCAAAGTTTCTCCTTTCGAGAAGCTCAAAATGCACTAGTCTGGATGATAAAATACAGGGTCACTGTTTCTCGTGCAGAATTAACTATTTTTTTATATTTGCCTTTAGTTTATTTTACATCCTTTTGTTTGTTTGTTTAGTTTTGTTTGCTTAACATTCATTTCTAACCTCAGTCATTTTTGCTGGGGGAACATAACGAGAGGAAATTGAAATCGAGTCTTATAATATGTTCATCTGTATAGTAATAGGTTAGACTAGATCAGTGATTCTCAACCCTGGTTATCCATTAGCATAATCTGGGAGCTTTAAAAATATACCCTGTAGCCCAGAGACTTTGACTTATTTGGTCTTCGATGGGTTCCAACCATTGATATCCGTAAAAAGATCTTCTGTTGATTCTAATGTGCCGCCAAAATTGAGAACACCAGAGCTAGGTGATTACCAAGACTCCTCACCAATCTAAAATGATACGTCTCCATGGATTCCTAGATTTTCTTCCCAAATCTGAAATTGTGCTCTAGAATAAGTTGGGAAAGGTGTTTGTGTTCCTCAGCATGTGCATATTGAAGGGGCTATTAATGAGGTTTCTAATAACAAATATGCTCTCAGGAAGACTAAATTAAGTTAAAGTTGTATAACTTCAAGTAGCAGTTTAAATGCAGTCAAATATTAAACTGGGAAGATAGAGAAGACTTTATTTAGCATGCTAAGTGCTTCAGAATTTACTTTGAAAGGTGACCGTTTGCCTTTGAAAAACTATCAAGCATTGGAGAGTCCTAAAGAGGTCTATGGTTTAGAAAGAACAGCTGGGAAGGAGAGCAGAGAATGAATGGAAAGGGAACAAAACGAAAGACAACTCTTATAGAAAATTGGGAGGCCATTGAAGCAGTCAATAGAAGAAATGATGAGGGCCTAACCCATGGCACAATGGGATGGAGAGAGGGAGAATGGATTCCTATCAAGGGAAAATTTGAAAGAGTCAATAGAATGTATAGCAAGGATACAAATACTGTGTTTCCCTGAAAATAAGACCTATCCGGAAAATAAGCCCCAGCATGAGTTTTCAGGATGACATCCCCTGAATATAAGCCCTAGTGCATCTTTTGGAGCAAATCTTAATATAAGACCCAACCTTATTTTCGGGGAAGCATGGTATCTACTTTCAATTTTGGCAAATGTGTGATTTGGTGAAACTGTTGGAAAAAGGAATAAGGTAGAAGGGGAAAACTTGGGTAATGATTTCAAAACATGCTAAGTCTATAGGATACTCAAGGTAAGTTGTTTAATATAGTCAGATCCTTCAGGAAAGAGGTTTAATTGTATTGGAAGGGAGATGAATTAAATAGCTTCCAGAGAATGTGTAGTTCAGGAGAAAGATATGCACAGATTCTTAGTTTAAGGGAAGTAGAGAAAAAGAAGAAATAGTGATTAAAAGCAGACAGGTAAGCAAAATCTTGAACACTGTGATATCCCGGAGGTTGAAATACAAAAGAATTTTAACAAGGAGGAGGTGGTCCGCAGTGTCAAACTCTACACAGAGGCTAAGAAAAAATTGCTACATGTTCTGAGTGCCAGTTTTCTAGTTAATTTTTGTGTGTTGATTCATTTTATTCTCATAATAATTCTGGAAGGTAGGTGTTATTATCACCTCTTGTTATTGATGTGGAAACCGGAGTGCAGCTAGTTTTTTTCCAAAGACAACACAATTAATAAATGGTACTATGAGGCACTATGGGGAGTCTGACTCCAGAAGCCATGCTCTTACGGATCCTGCTAAACTGCCAGTAGTAGGAAGAAGAGTAAGGACTGCAAAGTATCCAGGATACTTACTAGGCTGTGACCTTGGTAAGAGCAGAGTTCGGTAAATAGTGTAGATCCCAAACTGAGGGTGGAAGAGAGAATTAGAGGTAAGGCGATGTGCTCTTTTAAATGCCTTGTGTGTGAATCAGGAAAGCATAATAAGGTAATCCCTTAAAGGTGACCCAATATAAAAGTATGATTATATTTAAAGATGGAAGAAGTAGAATATCCTCATGTTCTGTTAAAAAATAACTAGGAGAAATGGAAATTCAGGAGATACAAGGTGGGACAATTAGGTTTGTGAAATTGTTGCAACAGTGTTGCTATCCTTTTCATATCAGAGGGATTATTCATTATGAGTTTGTACCAGCTGGACAGTTAACCAAGTTTACTATTTGGAAGTACTGAAAGGCTGCGTGAAAAAGTTAGACGACCTGAACTTTTCACCAATTCATGGCTCTTGCATCACAATGCACCAGCTCACGCGGCGCTGTCTGTGAGGGAGTTTTTAGCCAGTAAACAAATAACTGTATTGGAACACCCTCCCTACTCACCTGATCTGACCCCCAATGACGTCTTTCTTTACCTGAAGATGAAGGAAATATTGAAAGGAAGATATTTTGATGACATTCAGGACATCAAGGGCAAAATGACAACAGCTCCGATGGCCATTCCAGAAAAAGTTCCAAAATTCCTTTGAAGAGTGGACTAGGTGCTGGCATTGGTGCACAGCTTCCCAAGGGGAATAGTTTGAAAATGACCATAGTGATATTCAGCAATGATGTTTATAGCACTTTTTCCAGGGTAAGTTCTCGGACTTAATTGTCCAACCTTATAAATCATTAAGGTAGTTTCCTGTGAAGATGTAGGTGGGAGGAGACCCAGAATGTAAGGGGAAGAATCAGTGTTGACTACCTCTTCCCATGAGAGAGGAGGGAAGCAGAGGATGTGGAAGTAAGAATATAAGGATTAGAAAATTGTGAAGGAGTGTTTACCCAGACTACTTTCATTCTCTCTGTGAAATAAATAGGAGGACAGTGTCTGCTAGATTTTCGACTATATTCGTTGCTGCACTCCAGCTTTCTCAGCAGGTGTCAATATTGCTAACTCACCCATTCAGTATGGAGCAATTTTTCTCAGTCAGCACATTCTTTAAGTTTTATTTATTGAATCCAGTTAATATTTCCTCTTCTCAATAGGGAGGAAGGCCAATATCAAGCAAAAAATACCTCTCAATCAAAGAATAGCGAAAGACAGGCTCTTGCATAGCTTGTGTCTGGAGTAACCTATGAGGAGTCTAAGATTCATTTGCAGTTCATGGCTACCTCTCAGTGTACTGAATTAGGAAGGTACCAACAGTAATGCATCCAGTCAGATTGTCAGTGATTGGCTTGCCTGTGGAAAGGATGTGAAATAACACTTCGAACTTAAACAGGAAGAACCTTGGAGGAAAGATGTCTTCAAATGAAATCCCAAATGCAGACTCTCTCCTCCTCTCACTGAACAGGCAGAGTTGGTTGCAAAGGGCAACTTGAACAACTTTGCACAGGCAGCCCAGTCACTGTCAATCTAACTTGAAAAGGAAAGGGGATGTCAGTTCTCCAGAAAGCACACCTCCCCTGAGACCTAGGCACGGCTTTCGTGTTCAATCACTGTATTTAATTCAATTATCTGCCCCCACCACCCCCAACTGTCTGCCTTACAAGGAAGGTTGGGAGGAGAGTGATGCTGGATGTGTCTGCAAGTCCCAAAAGATGTACATGCTTTATTAGGGAATTCAATAAAGGATGAGCTCTTACTCATCCAGATGCTTCCTCTGGGAACTTGTCATGGGGCTCAAGCTGCCTGCAGCAGGAGGATGACGGGGTCTATACAACGAATTGATTTTTTTAGATTGAATTCACCTAGTTGTATTTTTTAAAGGAGGGCTTGTTTCAATTACACTTAAAGTTTTCTTGTTTTTGGATATGAAAACCACCACAGAATCCTGTTCAGCTGGAGAATTTTCAGACTCCATTTATTCAGGTGGAGTTATATTCAGGGCTAATGATTACCCTTCCTTCCTTTCTTTGTCTTATCTGTCTTTTTATTTGCCCATTCCAACGGACCATTAAGATTAGAATCACTACAAGAAAATAAGGAAGAGGAGAAAATAAAGAGCAGTTCACCTAATTGTGTTAATTTTTTTAAAGCAATGCTTCTAATGAAACAAGTTTGTGAGGGTACAATTTGAAAAACATCATTATAAAATAAAATAAGAAGTATTTTAAAGTTTGTAAACCTCTTGCATTTTCTTAGATTCATGAATGCACATCCTTGGCAATACAGGAGTCTTCAGTGGTTAAAATTTTAAGTTGGTGAAGAAAACGATCTCATTTATCTCATATAACAGGTAACTCATGAAGTGAAGAAAAAGAAAGACTAGGCCATACTAAATGCTATCAATTGAATAAAGCTAGGCTAAGCTGATTTTTGTGTCATTAAGTGGCAAACCTAGTTGTTTCAGAGTGCAAATCTATTGCTATTATTTTTCATTAAATAGACCTATAATGCCCACGAAGATATATCAAAAGTTAGTATTTTCCAAATCTGAGTCTATACGAAACCTCTTTAAGAAAAGAAATTCTTAGGACCTCAGCAATATACGTTCTCAATTTTGAGACATATTGGCTAAGGATAACAAGCCTTAGTGCATGGAAATATCTAGCTTCAAATAATCTTAGCAAATTATAAAATCTGTCTTTATACTGATAAAAATCATTTTCGATTCCAAAAACAAAGCAACCATAAAACATAAAATCTTGTATTCCTACAAGCTTATGTCTGCAGACTCAATTTGAAAACCACCATTTGAAACATCATTTAACCAAAACTTAAGACTTCTCAATAATTCTTTTCTTTTTCATACATGTGTTAAATTGCCAGCTTTCTCTGAGCCTTACATTTAATTCATCCTCTGAATCCTGCTTTCTAGTTTTCTCCATCCTTATTGGATCTGAACGGTAATGAAATGATTAGCAACAAAAATCAGTAACTTCTGAAACTCTTTCCCCTAGGGGCTGGCAGGACTATTCCTTTTTTACCTCCATTCAGCCTGGGAAAAAGTGTCT
Source organism: Rhinolophus sinicus (assembly GCF_057876585.1). Lineage (NCBI taxonomy): Eukaryota > Metazoa > Chordata > Mammalia > Chiroptera > Rhinolophidae > Rhinolophus > Rhinolophus sinicus. Next base: position 101,295,696 of record NC_142504.1, read on the forward strand.
TCTTTGAAAACTGATCTCATTAGGAGATTATTTAGCCACAGATATATCTCAGTAAGTGTTATCAACTGTATGTATTTATTGAATACCAGTAAATGTGGGTAGAAGTGATACAATTAATTTTCTAGATGACCGATGTTTCTTAAAATCTTTATGAATAATTCATCATACGTAAGTTTACTGAAGAAGACATTTTTTTAAAAAAAAGTGAATTTATATTTTTTCCTTAAGTATTTACTGTCTTGATGGGAAAATTTAGATTATGCACATCGATAGATAATGATGAGTAAATGAGTCATGAAGTAAACATATATCATAAAGGCACAGCGGAGAGATGAATTTGAGGAAAGTGAAATTTAAACAGGGTCTTGGAAGCAAAATACAATTGCAAAAGTGAAAGTGGACAAAATGGAAGCAAAGAAGGTATTCCAGGCAGGAAGCATCAAAGAGTTAGAGGTGGGAAATTTTATTCGGAAAATAAATGTTATTTAGAAAAATACAGCTGAAGTTAAAAGAAGGTAGCTGCAGAAAGACCAGTTGCTAAGCACTTTGAACATAGTTGCTGGAGGTGGTTGAGCAGGGCACCAAAATTAAGAACGCAGTGCTTCTGGACGATTAAGTTGGCAGCGGTGGGAAGAAGGGTGTAAAAGGGAAAGAAACCGAAGAACTCACTTTAGGTAGTTGCTTATTTTTGTTTTCTACAGTGAGATACCTAGAGGACATGATAGGCATAGAGTTATCTTTCATCCGTAGCCATTTCTTCAATAACAAGTAAGGAAAAAAGTGCATGAGATGACAAATTGAGGAACGGTTGTGAAAGGAACCATTCTCACCAAAGGCTGCTTCTCTACACAGGGCTGCAAGGTTGATGCTGTAAATCTGAACACTGAATATTTCCTCTGCTTTTGTTCTTCTCCATTTTCGCCTGCACGTGATATCACTTGCTTGGGGCAGTATTTCTCAACATTAGCACTATTAACATTTGGTTCTGGATAATTGTTCTCAGAGGCTGTCCTATCCCTGGTCTCTACCTACCAGGTGCCAGTAGCACCTTTCATCACCTTCCCAAATTGTAACAACCAAAAATGTCTTCAGACATTGCCAGATAGCCCTCAGGGGACAAAACCACCCCTGGCTGGAACCACTGGCTTAGAAAAACATAGATCATATTGTTCAATGTTAAACATCTGTGACAGGAGAAGAGACATTCTTTCTCCTCTCCAACATGACTCGAGTATGGGCTTTGTAAGAACTGGAGACATCAGAGAACCACAAATGTCAGCCATGCCATTTGATATGCCTTCTCCATTGACACATTCCAACTTTTATCCTATTCTTTGACCATCAAACAAGGTGGATTGTCTATATGTCCTGGTTTGCCTGGGAGAACCCTAGTTTACTCCTAATTTCTCCATTGCTACCTGGATAGCACTCTCTTCGCTCTATAAAGTGTCACAGATTGAATGGTGAATTAAATGATTGTTCTAATATGGATATCACTAAGACTGTGAAAAAACAATCAGGGAAAACTAGGGATGGGGAGACAAAGAGGCCAATTGCTGCTCTGGCTGTCCCAGGTAATGTTTCCCAGAGAAGAAACTTGAGGTCAGACTTGAAAGGACATTAGGAGTTAACTATGGAAAAGGGCAAAGGGCTTCATAAGATGGAGATAACAGGACGAGACACTGAAATGAATACATTGAAGAGTTAGACCAGCAGGCTAATATGAAACCCAAAAATCGTTTTTGCAAACTTGACTTCAAATTTATATCTATCTGTCAAATTGTTATCCTATCTGGGGAAACGGTCAGTGGCATTTTGAGGCTGTGAATTCTAAATGTGACCAACATTTATCTTTTACAAAAGAAAAAGGAATCATTGCTAGAAATTGTCTAAAAGGAGAGGAGGGTCAGTTCCTTAGCTATGTGTTTGCCTGTGTGGTGATATTAAAATGCACCTATCACCTTCCTTCCTTTTATCTGAATGGTTTTAGCCATGATATAACTACAGAGGAACCAGCATACCATTACACATATATAGATTTCAAAGACTTGGGAAGAAATCTTATTTTAGCATCTGTAGTTGGTTTTATTAAAAGCAGTTTAAATTCCCCTGCCTAGAGCAGTTTGGAATTATAGAGATGGCTGCAGAAATTTACATTTTAATTGAGGCAGAAGACAAAATAGGGCATGGTGCCGCATTCACACATTACAAGGAAGAATAAATAAGATACGTATCAGGTGGGAGAAAAGAAATGACTGGTCGTTTTTCACTGCCTCCTTGCACTTAATTTTTTCATATGGCAGTGAGCTGAGTTAGGATTACTATGCAAAGACAGTTTTTCCAGTCAAAATGTTTACCATTTCAGAGTCTTTGCATTGAAATATTGTTACACTGTGGAGTAAATATGCAAATACTCAAACAGGCATGGGTATGTGTGTGCAAGTATGTATGGTGGTGTCTATAAATATAATATCTCTAATATCTATAAATATATATCTCAATGAACTACATACAAAATAATTTTACAGTGTGGCATATAACTAAGAATCATTGACAAATGTAATTTATCTGCTAAATATTATAATGTTCAACATTGCTAACAGAATTTTTTCTCTGTGGACAAACATTTGTTCTGTCATCAGAATGTAAGTCTCTCTGAAGAGTGGGGAGGACTCAGGATTTCAAACTTGTAGATGTACCTACCTGTGTTTGACTATCACCTTGAGAAAAATATTCAGATGATTGTTTCCCATATTCACTATACATTTTATTCATTCATAGAAAATTCAGTTAAACATGCAGTTCTCATAAAGGAAAAACAATATATACTTAATAGGGATAATAAGGACTTTTTCAAGGTATTGTGTTAATGTGAAAACTATTTTCAGAAAATTGCTGTGATTAAGCATGTTTACACATTTGCTTAAGCCTTCATCAACTTTATGATATCGACTATAAATGTATCTTTACATTTTTGCATGCTCCTTTTAAACCATAGTTATAGATTAATTGTAAAGTTGAAAACCAGTAAACAACATATTACTATATTATGATTATCCAATTATGTAGTGCAGAATCAAGTCCTTCATTGGACCAACAGAAAGGAAATGTAATTCTTTTTCCCAAAGCATGTACCTCTCAAGCACGGAGGTCAAATGAAATCTACTTCTAGCCACCAACACTTATCTTAATTTGCCTGATATTTTGACTGTGAATTGCCTTTTTGCTTTGGCTGGAATTTGAAAATGACTTTTTATAGTCTCTAAAAAAATAATAGCATATCTCTACCTTATCACTAATATTACTCATTTCTTAATCATGTACTAATTATTAAAGTGAAAATACATTTTCTTAAGGATATCCTTTTTTCCCCTTGGAGCTATCTGATTATTATTCTAATTTGTATAAGTCATTGTTTAGTTCTGCTCCATAACTGTCATCTGATGATTTCTTTCTTTTTGTTTTTCTTTTACTTGAAGCCCCATATTGTTAATCATGATTGTTATGATTTCATCTCTGTTTGCCTCTTCTGCACTTGGGTTTTCTTTTTGATTTTCTTTTTCCTTTTTTTTTTTTTTCCTTTTGGACATCCATAAGCAATGTTTCAGAAAATATTTAGAGTCATTGTATATCTCAAATGTTATTTCTTTACCATCATAATTAATAGTATGACTAGAAGTGGATTTTGAAGTTCAAAACTAATTTCCCTCCAAATTTTGAAGACATTACTTTATTGTCTTTTGACATTCAACAATGCTGATAAAAATTAGAATGTCAGTTTAATTCTCATTCCTTTTTAGGTAGGTAGATTTTCCTATTTTAAGCTATTATGATCTCTGAATCTTTGGAGAGTTGACATTTCATTAAGTGATGAGTACATGTGGGTCTCACTGGGCAATTAACCACATTAACAGCCATTTTATTTTGAAGAGTTTTGTCTTTTTTTCTGTTCTGAGATATCTTTTCCCCTATTTTCCTTTGATTTTTTTTTTTTTTAATTCCTTACATTTTCTATTCCTTCTCTTCTTAAAACTCCTATTAGATAGATAGTGCCTCCTGGGTCAATTCTCTATGTCTGTGAACCTTTCTCTTACTGTTTCTACTCATTTACCTTTTTGTTTAGTACAAAAATTAGATTTCCTAATATGTTATAGATTATTAAGCTTCAAGAACTCTTTATTCTTAGATTTCTCTTTATCATATCACCCGGTTCTGGTTTATAGATTCAACAGTTTCTCAATTCAATGATGAGACTATGTAGTAAAGTTCTTTTTTTTTTCCCTTGTGATATCTTAATTGCAATATCTTTGTTGGCTGTTCTCTTGGTTAATTCTGGTTTCTGCACATTGTGTTGTTAATTTTCTCACTGTGTTTGGTAATCATTAATTGATAAATGGAATATGAATGTATGTTGAGTATTGTAAGTCTCTGTCATTATGCAAATTTTAGTCTATTCACTCCAAATTAGGGTTGACCAAGTGGTAAGTGTCCTGGCTGGTTTCACCACAGAGTGGTAGGAGAGGTAGCAAGAAAATGTGTTAGCTCAAAAAATGAGAATGGCTTAAGCTTCAGTCCTCCCTATTCAAGTCATTAAATTACTTTAGAGAGTAGTTCTATACTTTTTGAAATTAGAGGCAATCTCACTGGTAATGGTCCTTCAGCAGGTACCAGAAAGTGGTGGGTGGTGAATAACACAGGGATTCCTCAGATACAACTACCTTATTTTTCTTCCCCACTTTCTATTTGCTCTGCATCTCTGGACCTTTGTTATAAAAAATAGCTCTTACCTCTTTACAAGCTTTGACTTGAAACACTTTATGTATTAGTATCATCTGCTTTGTTTTAAATATCAATATGATTTCACTCCTTTTCTCTCTTCCTGATATCCATCCACAAAAGCTCCATTGAGACCTAGCTGTCCCCTAAATGCGATTTTTTTCATAACTGTTATAGATTTATTATATTTTGATTTGTCTCCTGTAATTTCAGTTGGATTTTGGAAGGAGATAAAATAGCATTTTAACTCTGATATTTTGCACTAGAAGCAATATTTTCAAGTTAAAACAAAACCTAAGGACTGTTCACTCCTCCTCTCTCTATACTAACCCTCTTGTTATGAATGAATAAAAGCAACCAAGGTTTCCACCCAGAGAAGGAGCTCTGTAGTTCTCTGTTCTACTGCACATGTCCATGCACAGGTAAGGCAAAATGGCAAAACAGTGTAGAGTTTCCAAAATTGATTGATTGATTGATTGATTGATTGATTGATTGATTGATTGATTTCAGTTTGAAGGCATTATGCAATAAAGTCATTTTACAACCTCAGACCATTACTTTGTAACTTTACCATTTGTTGACTACACAACTGCTGCCAAACTGTACCTCAAACATCCCCCAAAGTGAAACTTGGTAAAATATTTGTTTCTTGGTCCTTGATTAGTCTTCAAGTAGGTTCTGCATTATTTATAACACTGTTAATATAAAGCAGAGTGGGGTGAATACCTAAGAATACTGTCACTGAGGCCCCCAATGGTTCAGATTCAACAGTTGTTGATTACAATTGGTTGACTCCACCTGTGTATATGGCTTACTACATTCCTGGGATCAAAAGTATCTGAACACTGGGCAGTCCTCAGTATTTTTCCATTTTTCCTATTGTCTCTCCTGAATTTTCTGATTTACCTCATTCTGTTTCTATTAACATAACATGAAAAATATTTCCAAACTGTCTGAACAAATGTGTTTCATATAATTATTACTTAATGCATTTTTTTCCTGATGATATAATAGTTTTCCCTTCTTATCAGTTTTGCCCAGCAAGAAAGCTCAAGCTATTTAACCAGCAAAGCTGCCAATATTTATAACCTTGTAAGTCAGTAGAGGAATTTACATAATTTGTTTTTTAGTGTTTACTGGTTACTTAATGACTATTGTGCTCGGGGTTTTATTTATTTATACTCTACCTCATTCCAAAAGTAATTTAAAATGTCTTGAACATTGCAGTATATAAAATGTAAAGAATTAGAATCTGAGCTCTGTATAATGCAAACAAATTTTGACCAAAATTAGCTTATCAAATGGGGACACTCTTGAGGTTTATACAATGTTATCTATGCTTTAAATTTCTGGGTGTTATTGTAAATAAAAATAAATCTTTTTCTCTTATACAATTATTAAAGAAAGATAAAACAGAAAGTTCACATCCCGTAGGGTTATCTAGCTTATACTGAAATATTCAAATGATCAACATTTTTTTGTTCTATTTATGAAAGGATTGCTCCTCTCTAGGCATAACTAAATGATATCAAAGACAGATGTTCTGTGAAAAGTTTCACACATATTTCACAATATGAAAAACTTCTCAATTATGTACCTTAATCTATTTTTTATTCAGTCCTTGATTATTATACATTCAATTGTAAAATTTATCATAAGTTAGGAGTCCATTATTAAAAAACATGATATAAATGTTGGAGATGATAAAGCACTTTGTACTCAAATGTTTATGTTTCTATTATCTTAAAAAATGTTACCCCATCTATGTATTATGCATATAAAAGTTTAATTTTTCTATTAGAAAGAAGAAAGGTTTGAGCTGTGTATGAAGAAATTCCAAATAACATTTATTTATGTTCTTAAAGCAACCTCTTGAAAAAAATTGTACTTGTGTGGATCACATTGTGTCCTCACAGCAATGCACTATTTACTGTTAGGTTTGAATTGATTTGTAAAGGACGAAACAGTTTTGTTTCACATGATTGTTTTAAAAAATTCAAGCAGGCATTGCTTCAACATCTATTAGGATGATATTACTTTGGCTACCTAGAAAATTGATTTTTTTTTTTTTTTTTTAATGAGACCACATTAACAGAGAATGTCCCTTCTGTTTAGAACCTCTTAAAATAATGTGGTCCTAAATCTTTAGAAACAGTTTCCTATAATTGAAGTTGGTGGAGAGATATAGAGAAGAATTTAATTCATAAATTTTACCTCTCTCCAAATAATTATACCTTTGATTGAAATATATTGTTTTAATTCTTCAGAATTTTGAACATAATTTTATTTATTATAAATGTGTATGCAATCAGATATTTTTCTCTGATATGATTTTGATAAAATTAGTCACTGAACATAGTGAAGACATTATATCCTGCCTCCTTCTCTATTCTTCAAAATAGATCAAATATAGATAAGATGTAAACTTTGGGAACACATACACACTGTCCCACATGAACATGGTATCTCTTCTCCCATGCTTGGCAAGTTGGATTTCTTTTTAATAACAGCAATGATAAAACATACGATGTGGTTTGAATTCTCCATAAATTACTAACTTAGATGATGGAATAACTACTACCATGTTTCCCCCGAAAATAAGACCTAGCCGGACAATCAGCTCTAATGCATCTTTTGGAGCAAAAATTAATGTCAGTTCTGGTCTTATTTTACTATAACATAAGACCCAATCTTATATAGTATAATGTAATGTAATGTAATGTAATGTAATGTAATATAGTGTAATGTAATGTAATGTAATGAAATATAATATAATATAATATAATATAATATAATATAATACCTGGTCTTATATTAATTTTTGCTCCAAAAGACGCATTAGAGTTGATTGTCTGGCTAGGTCTTATTTTTGGGGAAACACGGTATGGTTGCTACTGTGCCTAGAGCGGCAGTGTACAATTTCTGACTATCCAGTCCATATAGAGTTGAGGCTGTGGTCACAGCCCCAGTGCCCATGTGACCACTCATCGTACAGGAGGAGACAGGTCTGCAGCCACTTGTCTGTGATCCCACATCACCTGAGATGTATAAAGATACTCCCTAGACTTTGGCCACTACTTACCACTTTGGAATATTAAATCATCATTGGATCCATAACACAAGTCTTCTGTGTAAGAAGGAAAAAAATATATAGTGCCTCATTTTACAGTTAAAAAATTACATCTGAGAGGTTAACTTATTTGTCCAAAGTCTCACAGCAAGTTAGTGGTAGAGACCAGAATAGAACCCAGAGATTCTAATTCCTAGTACACTGATCTTTTCTCAATACTACCTCACTGCTTATGTGCTAAATAAAAGAAAATGTGAAAGGTAGTATATTCAGAATTCTAAAAACTCCTCTTGTGTCCTCAATTGCAAAAATGACCAAAAAGATTGTGTTACTAACATAAATAGTATTTTTATTCTCCCACCTATATACAATGACCAATGTCTATCTTGCCCACCTATATATGTATTGATATTATGAAGACTACAATTGGAAGAATAACTTATGTTAAGTCCTGTATAAAAAACAATTCCTGGGGGTGGCCAGATGGCTCAGTTGGTTAGAACGTGAGTTCTGAGGAGCGTGGTTACCAGTTTGATTCCCACATGGGCCAGTGAGCTGCTCCCTCCACAACTAGATTGAAGACAATGAGCTGCCGAGGGGCGGCCGGATGGCTCAGCTGGTTGGAGCGCGTGCTCTTAGCAAGGTTGCCGGTTCAACTCCCCCATGGGATGGTGGGCTGTGCCCCCCCAAAAACGGCAACTGTACTTGGAGCTGAGCTGCACCCTCCAAAACTAAGGTTGAAGAACAACTTGACTTGGAGCTGATGAGTCCTGGGAATAAAACTGTTCCCCAATAATAGAAGTCCTGGAAATACACACGGTTCCCCTTCTCCAATAACATCTTAAAAAAAAAAAAGTTCCTATAGAAATTCGCACAGAATAAGTATGAAACTGGCCACAGTATACCTGATTCATAGCAAAATAATTATTTCAAACAAATAGATTAATAATAATAAGCATAACTAATATCATTACACATTTCAATGTGCCATTGCTTTTCTAATCATCAGGCACATATTAATTCATTTAATTCTTGTAGCAGCTCTTTCATAAGAATTATTATTTTCCCCAGTTTATTGATGAGGACATAACCTGCCACAGACAGGTTGCCCAATATCATACAGCTGGGAAGTGGAGGAGGCAGGATTCAATGATTTGTGTTTGTGAAAGTGAGTTATCTATATGTGGCTCAACTGTAGATCCATTTCATCCATGAAGGTTTCTCAGTTTCTTAGATCCACACTGTTCTGTTGCTTCTTGTGCAATTCCAGAATCTGTGGCATATAGTAGCTGATTTTAAGCATACAATCATATACCATGGCTACGCTTGTCTCTTATGTTCTTTATTTGTTTCTTTTTTTTTTTTTAACTAAGTGTTGTTCATTCGGAAGACTGAAAACTTCTTAAAAATATGGATTTTATTTAATTTCATACATCGTAAAATACAAAGTTATGTTGGACAAAGAGTAGATGTTACCACATACTTATTGATTGATTGGAGGACATTTTAGGAGAGTAAATAAAATGAGAGTAATAATAGATTCAGTTGAATAAGGTTGTAATTGCTTCCCCTCCCCTCAGTGGTTTCTTCTAAGCCAATACTAGGCCAATCTCAATGCCTAGTGTTGCCTCAGCTTCTAAATTGAGCTTCTGCTCTTTCCTCTCAAGTGATACCTCATGTTTCTTTACCTCCATGATTTCACCCATTTTGTTCTATGTGAAAACTTCCAAAGCTAACATCCAGCTGTGTCCTCTCTTTACCTTCTAGGTTAGTATTGTAGTATGCTTAGTACATAAACGTATCACATGAAAAGTGAATTCGTTATTTAATCTCTAACGTAAAGCACCCCTGCTTCTAAACTATACTATTCAGTGGTATCACAATATGTGATACCAAGGTAGCAGTGTTCATTTGGATTAATTCAGTAGACCTTCACTAAACACTGTGTGCTAGAAACTGTAACAAGTGCTCAATACAAAGGGGAAAATATGTCACCATTACTTTTGTAGGTAACAGCTAAATAAGTTGATCATTACAGCCCAAGGTAGGATGTTTTGCCATAGAAATCTGCATGAAATGCTATGAAAAGCACCATTTGTACTTGTGTAGATCTCATAATTTACTAAACACTTTTGTATATAAATGTAATCCTTAAAACAACCTTATGAGGTGTTATTGTTACTGACTGTGTGTTCTGAGAAGCCTAGTAACTTGCCTAAGTATCCATGTGCCTTAGTCCATTCTGGCTTCTAGAACAAAAATACCACACACAAAGTGGCTTATAAACAACAGAAATTTATTCTCACAGTTCTGGAGTCTGGGAATTCCATGATCAAGGTGACAGCAGATTGGACGTCTGGTGAGGGCTTGCTGGCTATGTCCTCACGTGGTGGAAGGGGTGAGGGAGCTCTCTGAGACCTCTTTATAAGGGCACAGTTCCATTCATGAGAGCTCCACCCTCGTGACCTAATCCCCTCCCAAAGGCTGCACCTCCTAATACTATCACATTGGGGAATAGGATTTCAACATGAATTTTGGGAATACGTGGACATTGAGTCCTTAGCACCTCGGCAAATGAGTGGCAGAAGCGTGACACTCTGCTGCCTCTCAATGGATCTCTTTGTTTCCCTGTGTGTTTCGTTTGCTCCCTCACCACATGGTAGAAGGAGAACAAATGTTTCATATGTGATTCATTGCCACCACAATAGTCAGTACACGACTGGATACACAGGAGGCCCCCTTCTCAGATAGTTCTTATTTTATAAACATAATTAAATGCAATATGTTGAAGGTAGATTGCAGTGAACTTTAAATGAGAATTTTTTTCAACTAGACCATCAATAAATAGAATGGATTACCTCATCTCTAGAGGTGCTCAAGCAGGTTCTGGATGAATCCTTTTTGGACAGGTAGACATGATTTATGCATATGGTAGGATGTTTAAATAAGTGGCCTGTAAGATACTTCTTACTCTGCATTTCTATGTTTAATTTCTTTTTCTAGTGTCTCTGCCTCTATAGACTGAGATTGATTTTTTTCTTTCATTTGTTTTTTTTAAGATGCCCAATATCACTTCCCTAAGCTACTAACTCTCGAGAGACAGAGTTGCTATTTTAGACAATTGTGTGAACTCATCATCAATCAATACAGCTCAGGGTACCTGACTCTCTTGAACCCTCCCTCTGATGACTTAATGTAGGATATCTCATGAGGAACAAGTTCATTACCATCCCCAGCATGGTGCAATGTCTTATTGGAGGAGTGAACCTGGGAATCATAGCCTTTTTGCCTAAATGATTGTTCCAGTCTCCATAGAGGCAAGTTAAATAAAGCTAAAATTAGAAAATATCACTGACAGAAAAAGACAATTATTTTATAACATCTACTGAGACCCATAAAACTTTGAAGAGTTCCTATGAGGCTTGAAAGATATGAAAAGTTCTTTCCTGGCTTCATTTTGTAGAGTTTTTAAATGGGTTGTGATTTCAAGGAAGAAGAACATTTGGCAAATGCACAATATGCTTAGCTGTGGAAGGAAGAATAAGAGGAGTACACTGTAATTCTAGAATATTCTAATTTCTGTATAAAATAGAATGGCAGTGTTCTTTTTCATACCAATGACCACCTCTAATGTTAATGTCTGTTAAAGTCTGTTAACTATCAAATTTAAACAGGAGACTGAGGTTCTAATGTTGCTTCATGTAGTAATGAGTCTTGACATAAGTGATTGAATTGCCAAAGGTAACTGGGATACAGAAGGCTGTGATCTGATCTGGCATATTTCAAGTTCAAATTTGGACAGAGATAAAAGCATAGGTTAGGTGAGTTCTTGAGGTACCTGGGAATAGCACACAGGCTATTTGAGCAGGGGGTGCATATTTCTGTTGTTTCGATGACAGAATTAAAATCTCTAACTTGTAGAAGTAATTGGTAGCTTCCATTTTTATAGATTCTGCCAATTCCCTATGATTTCCCCAGGCTACCTATCAGAGGGACATTCTTCCCATTCTGTGTCATGTTTGAATTGGAATACATGAGTTTTCCTTGAATCAGTCCAAGTTTTTAAAGACACTAGCTTATTTATCTTTGAATGATCAGGAATTGCAACATGAAAAATGTATTATCACACAAATGGCCAAGTTGAAAGTTGCCCACATTGAAAAAACTATTCAGTTATATTATGTTAATAAAAAAGAAATGTTATGTTAATTATATATATATATATATATATATATATATATATATATATATAATCTACCTAGGAAAGTGCAGCCAGTAAAGAATAGTCTACACTGCTTAAATCTCTTACAAAATGATAAAATTAACATTGCACATCAGATTTTCTATAAAATGCAACCATCTAGACCTTTGAGTTTCATTGCTTTCTCTTATCTCTTGGGTCGAGAATGGGAGCATGGTTGAAAGATATTTTGAGATTATTTTTTGTTTTACCCACAACTTGTGATTTATGTGATAAGTTACACCAACAGCAAATAATGATAAATATTCTCATAGCAAATACTTATTTCTCTACCAAACATGGTTCTCAATTGTATTTTAAGGAAACCAATAACATGTTGAGACATTAAACTCCTCTAAGTAAAGTGGCTTTTAAATAACAACTAAATTAATATGTATTTAATTAGCTATCTATGAACAAATTATTTAAGAAAACATACACCTCTGCTGTTAGCTGTTGGTTGCTCAGTGTCTAGCTTCAACCCAGAGCTGCTTCATTTAAGTGAATATATAGTGGAGAATTCTTCGGGCTTTTGTGGCCCATGGTCAGGCTCTTTCTTAACCAAAGGTCAAAGCAGAAGGCTTAGAGTAAGCAGCACGTGGCTATAAACTTGGACCTGACTTTTATCCCAACTCAACCTACTAGCAACTTAATCTTAAGAGATGATTTAACTTTGTTTTCAATAGGTTCATTGTTGCCTGTGTGTCTTTATGATGTAATTTCTGGAACTCTTTCTCTCCTTTGTCACTGGCTGATTTCAGCACCAAGACCCAGCGCAAGCATCAGCAACTCGGATAACTATTACTCAGCAATCACCTCCACTCATTCCAGCCCTTCTCTGCTGGGAACTATACATTTATTCCATTTATCCGTGCATGGGCCTATCTATTTCACCAAACCTTCACTGTCTAATACAGTAGCCATTAGCCACATGTGGCAACTTAAATTTAAATTAAACTGAACATTCAATTTTTCAGTAGCCCTTTACCATTTCACATACTCAGTGGCCACATGTGGCCAATGGCTGTCATATGGGACAGAGCAGACAGAGGATTTTTCTATCACTGTAAAAGGTTCTGTTGGCCAGATCTGCCCTGGACTGAGATCCTTAGGAGAGACTTTCTCTTCCTGATCTCTACATCCTCATTATCTGTGGTAGTGCTTGGTACATGGAAGATAGCCAGTAACAAACTACTGAACACAACTGAGCTGAGCATGGTGGGTGTGCTTATGTGGAAAATAGAATCAGACCAGGTTTGTGTTGCTCTAGACAGGAGGATAGAATTTCTAATGCATGGCGTGGCATGGAGGCAGATTTGAGTTCATAGTGAAAAGCACCTTTCTCTCAGTAGAGCTATTGGAAAATGAAATGGGTTTCCTTGTTAGATATTTAGCTCAGGCCCTAAAATCATTCCATTAAAGCTGATGGTCACCTTTCAGGTCTCCAGTACAAACAGATCCCTGCTTTGGGCTGGGAACTGCAACCAGAAGAGAATAATTGAGTTGCAGTCATTCCTATGAGCAACATTTGAGAAAGTTTTGTGAAACTCTTCAGAATCTTTGACTACTTGTCACATTTCAGTCCCTGACTGCCAACAATGATTCCTGCTTTATTTTAGAATATCTCAAATGTATACATTGTCTTTTTCTAGGATAGCTTTTATTAAAATAATGTAGCTCTAAAATTGTCTATCCGTTTTTATTTTTAAGGAAGCCTGTCTGGAGAGAGAACACTGAATTAGGGATTAAGTGTTTGTCAGGAAAGAAACACTAACCATTCTAAACAAAGAAAGATTGAGCAAACAATTATCTTATCAGATTTCAGCATTAGTGACTAAAAGGGAACATGGGACAAATTATGTGGATTTTTTAGACATCTGCCTTTGAAATAATTGAACTCAACTGTATTTTTGCACTTCACACGCATAGTGGATATTCAGTGCTATTGAGTCTGAAGGGACTAAATGCAGTAGGTCTGATTTTTCAAGCCCATTCTGATTTGTTCAGTGAAAACCCTGCAGGTTAATTGAACCATTTCAAAAACCCGTTTTCTTTTTTGGAACAACAACATATTTTTGTGTGTATATTTTTGTCTCTGTGTTAAAAAAAAACCACCCATATTTCTAACTATAAAGCAAGAGCGCGGGTTCAGAAAACATTGAAAAGTAGCTGAGAACCAATGGATGTTTTTGTAGATTAAAGTTATTTATGTCGTTGGAAGCGTCAGGCAAAATGCACTCTTTTATGCATGAGACTAAATGATCTTTGGTGGAAAATAGTTCACTTCATTCGTTGGGGGATGTGCACACTTTCTCATGTTTGGAAGGGGCTGCTGTGCTGAAAGAACATGCGCACAACTGGCTGAGAGCAAAGCCTGAGAAAGGGCTTCGGTGAGGAAGAAAGTGAATTTGGGCTTAAAAAGAACCTTAGATTTAAACCTGGAAAAATTCTAGGCTTTTCTCTTGCTACATTGGATGACTTGGGGCACTTCTTTTTTTTTTTTTTTTTTCTATGAGTGAATCAGTTTCTTTCTCTATTAAATGGGAATACAAGTATGCTTCCTTTCAAAACGAAGAGAGAAATAATGACATTGGACAAACAATTGTTTTCGGGAGAAAGGCCTCAAATACAAATCGTCATCAATCATAATTTACTAAGTTATTGACTTAACATCAGTTCAGGATTGAATTGTGTCACCCTAAAAAGTATGTTGAAGCTCGAAGCACCTCACAATGTGGCCTTGTTTAGAAATAGGATTCTTGCAGCTGTAATTAGTTAAGATAAGCTCATACTATAGTAAGACAGGTTCTTAGTCCAATATAACTGTACTTATAAGAGGACACACAGACACATAGGGAGAATGCCTTGTGAAGACAGAGGCAGAGGTTGTATTGATGAAGCTGTATGCCAAGGAATGCCATGATCAACGGCCACACCTGAAGCTAGAGAGAAGCAAGGAAGGATTGTACTAACAGTTTCAGAAGGAACATGGCCCCGCTGATACCTTGATTTCAGACGTCCGGCCTCCAGAACCGTGAGAAAGAAATTTCTATTGTTTTAAACCACCCATTTTGTGGTATTTTGAAACTGCAGCCCCAGAAAATGAATCCAACACCCCTTCCCCACCCCAATGCTTTAACCAGTCAGTTTCTTATTTCTAAATCAGATATTTAAAAAATCACTTGAGTGGAAATAAATTTTGTAAGATTATGTAGCAGTGTCCCTTGAGGGGTTCCCACAGTCCTCTTTGTGTCCCAATGGCTATGTCAGCCTTTTTCTCCTTACTTTCCTGCTCACTGAAACATACCTGCAGGAGTGTGGAGGGGGCAGGCAACAACTCCCTGCAAATATAAGCAGAAATTAGTAGGTTTTGCATACTCGTATGTACAGTATTCAGAGGCCAAAGTTCTGTAGATTTTATCAGACTCTCCAAGGAGAGTCTATGAATTAAGAACAGTCCTCTCTTTTAACACTGAGAAATCCACAATATTAACCTTGTTGGGAATAAACTGCCTGATTTTATTTTAGCATTTAGAATCCACCAGACCAGCAACCCGGGGATAGGAACTCAGTCAGAACGACTACTGTGTTGCAGCTGGCTGAGAGCAGCTTGTGAAGGTGATTGGTCCATTTTTAGGATTTTTGCAAGCTGATAGTGACACATAGCCATTACTAAAATTAAAAGATATAAACTTATACTTAAATGCATTATATTAAAATCAAAATAATAAATACTTAAAACTCATCGCTTCCTAATTACTTTTATTACGTTGTGATAGTATTTATGTTTTTGAGGTTATTTATGTCTATTGAATCTGTATGATAGACGTACTACATGAGTATGTCACCATACATCTCTCCCCAACTCCATGGTCCATCAAGTTGGTAGCTTGAAATCAATCATGGTGGGAAACCAGATCACCAAGGAAATTAACAAATGCTACTAACAAATGCCTCCTCAATTCCTAACCAAAATAGTTGACAATATGTACCAGCCTACCACTGGTTCAGACCAGCCTCATATAAGGAAGTTGGACTAGACTACAAGAAGGGCCCTTAAACAAAGTTAAACAGAGCCTTTATTTTTATAGGAAAGTTAACAGAACATTTTACAACACTTTAAGTCTAGGTCTGACCTTTATGAATATAAAGGAGTTGTCAGTCCTCGAATTACAATTTTTTCAGGGAATAAGATGCCACCATCTTTCTTTCGACTTATCATGACCAATCGTTCTCCTAAGATGGATAAGAGTAAGAAAGTTCATAACCTTCTCAAGATTTTTTTTCTCTTTTAGATCCCAGATTTTACATGATTTAGTAGCAATTTATGAGAACAATGAATCACATTTTGCATTTGAAATATAACCTTTTTTTCTCTGGGTGACCTTTCAGTACTATCTCTAACCTGTAAGAGACTGTTTCTTGTTTGATTAGGTTACACTGATAAATTCCCCTACATTATTTGAATTAACTCATATACTTGTGTTTTGTTTCATTTTTTTTATTGTCTTTTTTTGTCATAGACAAAAGCAGTGAGGTAGAATATATTATAATTCAGACTTAATGGATTTTATCTGGCTGATATCTGGGGAAAGTCCTCCTTTAATCTTAATTTCTCTTTAGTTATTTGTTCCGGGATTGTCCATATGAGTTGTGACCACCTGGTAAGAAACGCATTCTGATCACCTAATGTAGCTGTTTCAGAGTTGTTGTTGTTGTTGTTGTAATTTTATTAACCTGTATTGTCCAAGAGCTCTGTGTCACAATCTGAGAAAATCACTAGTGTCATAAAAAATAAATTGCTAGCCTTTACCCCATGATAAATACAATTAAAAATGATTTCCTTTATTTTCATAGTCTTATAACCCAAATAGAAAAGATGAGGAGTAGATTTTCCTGAGATGCAGCTATGTGATTGTTAACACCTATTGTCTAGAATCGGCAGAACTAACTAATGACACGGCTGATATGGCTCCTCTAGCCCCACGAAAATGTCTTAGTTTCCTGGCTCACACACATTTAGACACTATTCCCATTCTTAAGCCTCCTGCATTACACAATCTAGCAGTATTTTCAGGGGCAACATGAATGAGAGCTACCATGCGATAGACTAGGCTAAATTATATTGTCTTCTCTGGGGGGAAAGAAGTCATCATCAACATTATGTTGATGAAATGGTGCATTTGAAAATACAATACTTCTCTACACATTCAATTGACAATACAAGAATTATGGAGTTCCTCTTTCGATAATTCAGCTCACCTGCTGTTGTGGTTACGATGGCAACTTTATATAGGTTTTGCTTGTCGTAGGTGAAGTAACCAGGGATAACAGAGATGAGTAAGTAACTCACAATACACCAATTACTTTTGGCAAGACTCAAAATTAACTCACTTCTGATGAAACACCACAAGTTTGCTCATTATTCCTTTAATTACTTCCTTTTGTTTTGTTTTTCTCAGAACTTTGATAAGCAGCCCATGGCAGATGTTTAAGAAGCATTTGTTTTTGTAGCAGCATTGGTCTTAAATAGACAAATGGAAAAGGTTAGGGGAACAGAGGAAGGATTTGCACCTGATACGTTCATTGGCAAGACTGAATGGCTCTTCCCTGAAGAACTGTATCAGCACATGGGTTTTGCATATAAAAGCTAGAAAGGGAACTGGTCAAGTTTCCTTTGTGTTTATGTCTTTGTATGCCTCCAATACAGAGGGAGTCTGCTTGTCAAGGTCTCTGCACAGAGAAAAGAAACTCTGCCTTTAGGCTGCATCTTGTGTTTTGCAGGAGCCATGGGTACATAACTTTAGGGAATAGAAAATTGGTACATGCTGGAAACAAAGCTGAATAACGGGATTGTGACTGGACAATAAGGAATGAAGTCCAGGGTGCAGGTGCAGGAGGTGATGTGACATGCTTCCCACTGCATCTTCCTCTCCCGTTTCCTCAGCAACTTGACTTCAAGATGGTCCGACCTTAGGGAACTCGTAAAAATGCTGGAAGAAATCGTTATTCTTTAATTAAATAATGGATTATTGAAAGTGAACTGTTCAATACATGATTGAAAATGCTGTTGAACTAAGAGATCCCTTCCTTTTGGATCTATAATACACTCTGAACCCAGTAGTATGACCCTGGGGTCAGTAGGAGAGCTCATATGGATCTGAGGAGAGAGAGGTTTTGGTGGAAGTATCCAGACATAGTAAAATAGGTGAAACGCTAACTTTCTCTCATCATATGTGTACACTCTTTATGATTTCTCAGTGGTGTTCATAGATTCCACGTGTTATTAATAATGAAAGCTATAAAGTGCTTGGAGATGGCACACACTTTGCTTTGTTTTCTCAGAGAAATAAGAATGTCCGTCCCTAAGGCTTTCTATTTCTGTATCTCTGCCTGTTGTGGACATTGTTCAGTCTCTAATATATGGTGATGGCCCAAGGTGAGGAAGAGGTAAGTTTTTCTTTCATGAATGGCTTTGAAAAGTAGAAGAGAAAAATCACAAAAATCATCCATAAGAAAATACACACAAACATGCACACATACATGCACACGTGAGAGTACACAAACACACGTGCGCGCACACACACACACACACACACCCCTCTTTGATATTCACCTCCTGCTAGGCATTCATGAGTTATTAGCATTTCTATTAAGCTCATTTAGTATTTGGCTTCATTCCAATGTTTGTATTACTCAAACTGCACAAATTATACTTAGCGTTACTTCTTGGATATATACGTGTTACATACATATACTTTATATACACACATATTTTATCTAAATGGATATGTAAGAACCGTCCTTCTTTCTTTCCTCCCACCCTCCCTCCTCCCCTTTTTCTGTCCTTTCTTTATTTCTTCCATCATTTTTTTCCTGTGCACATCAAAATTATATATAAAATATCACCGATGTGTATCCTGATATCAGAAATAGAATGTTGATGGTTACATTAAAACATAATTCTAATGGGATTTGTAAAGCAAACCTTTGGCGACATAGCAGGGTACAGGAGTTTAGTGTCAGTCCTGAATCAATATTTGACTCAGTTATTTACCACTACTTGGAAATGCCACTTAACCTTATTGAGCCTTAGTTTCCTCGGAAATAAAATGGAACTAATCATTCACTGTGTTGCATAAAAATGAAATGATTTGACATAAAGCATTCAAAGATGTGTTTGACTAACTTTAAGTGCTGTTTTAAGGGGTCTGTCCAGAAGGTTGTGAAGCCTCTGAAAAAACATATATGATGTATACATCCAAAAGTACATTTCACACAAAGCTTTTATCAGATTTTCAAAGGATCATGGTCCTTTGTAGTTTTGTATATCAGTTAGCATTGAAAGATAATATATTTTCAGATAGGTAAGAGCTGTATATTAATCTTAATAAATTAACTGGTGTGAGTGTGTGTGTGTGTGTGTGTGTGTGTGTGCGCGTGTGCGTGTATGTGTATGTGTGGGTGTTTGTGTTTCCCAAAATCGGTTTGGGAAGAAATTTGATGTAGCTAGGAATTATTTATTCATTTTGTCACAGTCTGTTTATGCCCGTTTTGTGAGTGGCAGAATCGTTTTTTAAGTATAAATTTCTTTTGTGATTATGAAACACTTTAAAAATGCAACAGAGTTTAGAAAATGTTATGGCAGCCCCAATGTACTCTCCACCCAACTAGGCCACCTCCTAATTTAGACATTCGTAAGGTGAAGTGGTCTGTGTTGCGTATGTAACTTTATAGTCTGGCTTCTTAGAGTTGTTCCGCAATGTCTGCTTTATCTGTTCCCTCCATTAAGTGTAGTTCTCTCTGCTACTGCCAACAGATGTCTGTGTGTACATGACCTCATTGCTCTTCCTTCTAGCAAATTAGGGGAAAAGCACGTTAGAGAAGCTTCTATTTTGCAGTATGTACACTAGCAAATAAGTAAAACAATTATCTATTTAATTGAGGAATGGGATTCTGTTGACAAGGACTATTTTTTAAGGAATGCTTCATTCCTCCATTCTCAACTTTTGGCTGTAACTGTACTATAAGTAAGTAAATCAGTTGTCTCCAAGTTTTCCTACATGGATACCACTTCCGTTAAGCTCATAATCATGAATGACAAAGGCTGTGTTTGGAAGATGTCAACTTATAAAGAATCTTTACTGACTGTATGCTATAATTACTTTTTGGTTTCTCACCATGATCACCATTTGGATGCGATGGATATTAACGTGCACATACCATGTCACATACCTTTGTTTCATTTATGATTTCTCTCAGGTCTATTCTAATGAGGATAGACCTGAGAGAAATCATAAATGAAACACAGCCCTGTACTGTCAGTGTTGAAACTTATAAATGGATCACGGAATTCCCATGTTGCCTTCCACTATAGTGCCAATTTATTAAGGAAGAGCCAGTATACTGGGTGAAATAATGATGAAATTAGGAAAGAGCATTCAGTAGGCTTATCTCTGGGGTTGTAGTTTTGTATATATGTATATACATATATATCTTCAGTCATTATGTAAAAGTAATAGCCATAGCATTTTTTATGTCCATTTGGACTTCTAACTACTTACACTGATACAAAGAGCAACAGAAATTTAAACCAGCTCTGTCTCAGGATAAACAAGTAAATTTTCTTTTCAACTTCCTAAAATGAGTGTTGCAGATGATATGAACCAGGTTTAAGGTATCCAGTTTGATGTCCTCTATGTAGATTGATTAATTAGAGAAAAGAGTAATTCTCCTTAGCTTTGGCAATGCTCACCTCGTTGATCCCTGTCCTCTGGGTCGATGCTAAGTATAAGGCAAGGGTGTACATATTAACCAAGGAACATAGAATCTAGGAAAAGGAAAAATAATGGCAAAAATGGAAGGACGAGCAAAAGATAAAATACTTTGGAGATACATTTGTTAGTATTTTTCCAGCTTTATTGAGATATAATTTACTAATAACATTGTGTAAGTTTAAAGTGTACAACATACTGAGTTGACAGTCATATATATTGCAAAATGATCACCACAATAAGGTTAGTTAATACATCCATCACCCCAAAGAGTTGCAGTCTTTGTTTATTGATTGATTTTGTGATGAGAACTTTTAAGATCTAATCTCTTAGCAACTTTCAAATATACAATACAGGATTGCTGACTATCATGTAGTACATTATATCCCCAGAACTTATACATCTTAAAACTGAAAGTCTATACCCTTTGATCACCTTCACCCATTCCCTCTGCCCCCATCCCCTCCACCTCTGGCAACCACCAATCTGTTCCGTTTCTATGAGTTCAGTTTTTTAAGAACCCACATACAAGTCAGATCATATAGTCTTTCTTCTTCTGTCTGGCTTATTTTATTTAACATAATGCTTTCAAGGTTCATCCATGTTGTCACAAATGACAGGATTTCCTTCTTTTTATGTCGAATAATATTTCATTATATGTAACATTATATTATATATAATACATATTATATATGAATATATAATATATTTAATATTATATGAATATATAATATATATATATATATATATATATATATATATATATATATATATATCACATTTTATTTAACCATTTATTCATTTGTGAACACTTGGGTTGTTTTCCATATCTTGGCTATTATATATAATGCTGTAATGAACATGGGGGTGCAGATATCTCTTTGAGATAGTGGTTTCATTCCCTTCAGATATATACCCAGAAGTGGAATTGCTGGATCATGTGGTAGTTATTTTATTTTTTGAGCAACCTCCATATTGATTCCTATGGTGGCTGCACCAAGTTACATTCTCCCCAATAGTGTACAAGGGTTCCCTTTTCTCCATGTCTATACCAACACTTGTTATCTCTGGTCTTTTTGGTAACAGCCATTCTAAAAGGTGTGAGGGGATATCTCACTGTGGCTTTGATTTGCACTGTCTGGATGATTAGTGATCTTAAACCTCTTCCATGTGTCTGTCGGCCATTTGAATATCATCTTTGGAAAAACGTCCTTATTTTTGTTAGGTTATTTATTAATTTATTTATTTTGCTATTGAGTTGGGCTGTGAAGTCACCTCTGGCAAGGCAAGGTCACAGGCTGTGTTACCCAGTAGCATGGTGCCACTGGTTGGCCTCCATGATTGAGCAGGGCTGTAGGCTGGTCTCCACAATTGCTCTTGGTCAGGTGGAGTCTCAGGCTATGCTCCCCAACAGGATGGTGCCACTGGCTGTGTTTCATGTTCAGATAGTGTCATAGGCAGAGCTTCATGGTAGGACAGGGCCTATGCTCTATGATTGGGAGGAGACACTGCCTCGGCTTCCTGTGTACAGCAGTTGTACAGGGCCATAGGCTGGGCTCTGCTGCAAAGGCTCCAAGGCTCCCCAGGGCCTCTATTCAGGCTGCATGGTTATTTGGGGTCAGAGGCTATACCTAACAGTTGGGAAGGGCTGCTGGCTTGGCTCCTTGCCCAGCAGGTCTATAGGATGGAATCCGTAGCTGCTAGGGTTTTCTGTCTATTCTTCCTAGTTAGGCAGGACTGGAGACTATACTCAGCAATTGGGTGTGGCTGGAATTTGTTTCCCTGTCCAGGCAGTGCTGTAGAACAGATTCCACATCTAGAATGGCTTATTGGCTGGGCACTCAATCAGGCAGAATTGCCAACTGAGCTGCCTGGCCAGATGGGACCACTGGCTCAGCTCTGCAGATGGGCACATCCAGTGTCTGGGATTTCAGATGGGTACTCCTGCAAGCAGGCATGCAATCTACCAAGATCTGAGTGCTGTTTGCTGTACGTCCCAGCCTCCCTTTCCATCTCTACCTGATACCCAGTCGTTGAGCCCTGCGGATTCTTCTTCTGCTCCCTGTGAGACAAGTTCTAACCAGGCTTCCCAAGAAGTGTCATGTAATGCGATGGGAACTGGATACCCACCTTGGACTCTCTTTTTTCCACTGGAGAAACTGTGGGCTCAGGAGGGCCCTCTCTGAGTGGCACTGTGCCAGCCTGGGGTGGGAGAGTTGTAATGTGGTCAGAGTATAGCCATTCCTGTGACCTTTCTAACGTGGTCTTTCTAGGTCTCTGTGTCCAGGAGGTGCTTCAGCCACACCACCAGGATCTGGGATTTTCACAATGGTGTATTGTCTATGGATAGTTGCTAGTTGGTCTTCTTGTGAAGGGAACTGAAGTCAGGAATGACCTATGTCATCATCTTAATGATATCCCAGAGGTACATTTTTATGGTAAAGGTATTTCACAGGAAAACATGAACTTAGAGATAAATATACATGTTTACTTCCAACATAGAGATGCTGAATTCAAGAATCCCAGAGTAATACAAACTGTATGCTGATGTTGATAATAGTTTGATAACATGAAACTGTGCTGTGGTACATTAGTAGTTTTGACTTTCATAGAGGTTGGTCATTCATATAAACCAGGAGGAAGCAAAGACAGATGTCAAGCTGTGGTGTAAGCACAGCTGTTTGAATTGGTTTCATTATTACCCGTGAGCTGCTCTGATCTTGTCAGTTCTGGTGTGTAAAGCACTTAAGTCTTCAGTCCTGTCAATAAATATCTGCAGCTGATCCACTTCCAACAAGGCATGACAAGGTCATGATGTTTTGCAACCTCCTCTTCCTACAAATGATAATGACCACAGATTTTAAAGAGATTGCTTTACAGCATGCAATACACCATCAGAAATAGTGTATTCAGCTGAAACTTATGAATCACTGATTTGAAGCAGATGATGGACCAGCTTTGTAGGCATGACAAGGAGATTTACAAACAACAAAATACACACACACACACACACACACACACACACACACATGCAAATCCATAGCTAAAATGAAACAACTGATTAAGTTGTTTGTATGTACTCCAAGCTCCATACATAGACCAAACTTAGTTGCATCTGGAATTATGGAATTTAAATATCTAGCCTTTGATGGAAAAGGACTGGGGTTGAATTATAATGGCTATGGTAATTAAGGGGGATGTGGTTTTTGTAGAGAAACCCAAGCTGACAGTGATAAATTTCATAATAAATTGATGGTAAGTTTGGACGAGGTGTCAGCCAATTAAATGAGCAATCAAACTCCAAATAGAATTAGTTTCCTTTGAACTGCCAACTCCATGGAGAACCCCATTACTTGGCAAAAAGAGACAACATATAGACACAATCCATCAAAATATGGTTTCTGGAACAAAATAAGATCTGAGGTAGCAACTGAGTTTATAAGGGAGAGAAACCTAATTTGGAATCAAGATTATCAGCTATTACGTTTTAAGTAAAATATTCTGAGAGTCAGAGGCAAGTTAGAAGCTTGAGAATAGAAACTAAACCCCCATTATTTTTATCTGAATATATACCTGCACATATATAATGAAATATTTACTATATATTATACTATACTATATATACTAATCAATATGTATTTATGTGTATAGTAATTATTTGTTTTCAATATGGCAAAATTTAAGTCCAGAGGTTGCAAATTCAAATGCCTACAGAAACAGGAAATTAACATGAATATTAACATAAAATGCACAGTATTATATAATGTTGGGTTCCAGGGCCAGCTGGGGAGCTCATGAATTATTTAAAGTCATTCCCATGCAGTTTTCTGATGTAGAAACCTTCTTTTGGACAATTCAAATGTGAATGGTATTTACCAATAGACTCCACAGATCTGGGAATTCAGACTGAGATCATTAAATAATTACTTGAACCGAATTCACCTAAAGATATATTATGTAATGATGAGAGAGATTTACTATTCCAACATTGAAAATATGAAGTGGCACCAGAATGTATGTGTAATATTATTTAAACAATGCATCTGAACCACAGATATAGAACTATTTTAAGTGTTCGCACCTAAGAAATCAGGCTGCAATAAATACTTTTTAGCAATTCCTTGGTTAAAGTTGCTCTGCTAATCCATTTAATTCAATTGACTTAGATCACACTTTCATGTTTATTGATAGCTATCACTTTACTTTGCTTAATTATTTCACTGACTTGTGGACCATTTTTACCATTGATCATTAGTACCTATTCTGCTTAATTACACTTGTGTTGATATCTAGTAATTTCTGCTTAATTTGCTTCCAAGGAGGTGTTTGCAAACTGAAACCTTTAACCATTTCCATTGCTCCAGGATATGCTTCAGTCTGATTTATCTATTTTGGTAAGAGAATATGTTCTATAGAGAGAATAATTGTAATAGAAATCTTTCTTATTCAACTTAACAAATACACAAAACTTTAGCTCAAAGATAATTCTCAGTTTTTGAAATATATCAATATTAATTAAATTGGCAATAAACTTGTTGCATAAGTGTAAAATATTTTAAGCTATTTAATTCTTTTTAAAATTAGCCATTTTACTAGCACTGTCTACACTTCAGGAGTATGCCATTATTGCACAATAAATATTTATAAACAAGTGGATGAATGGATGAATATATTATACTTACAGCTATTAGCAAAATTGTAAAATATAAATTTAGAAGAAATTCCTCAATAATCTCTCTATTAGTACTGAAGAAACAGTACCAACTTTGACATAGGGAGAAAGTAAAAGCAATACTGAATAACACTAGTGATTCTTAAGTAAACAGGTTACAAATGAGTCTCTACTTGCATCAATAATACCAGAAATAATAATAAGTGGTGTATATTAGAAGTCGCATCCATATTCCTCACAATCAAATTCAGAATTATGTTACAGAAGGAGTTTTGACAGACCTAGAAAGATTATATCAGAGCATGTAGGTCAGGATAATGAAAGTAGAATACTATAATCCTTATTAATAATCCCCTTACCACTCTGGATTCCTGTCACCTCACATTATTTTTGGGTGCTAGGAGGAATTAGCTATATCTCAACTAACCATATGTTTGAGCCCATATACCACAGCACAATAGCTTTCTTATTTATTTTAACTCAAACTGAAAAAAATGTATATAAGCTAAAAGATATTCCACAATTTATTATTATTTTATTATTATTATTCTGTGGTTCTTTAAGCCCACTGTTTAAGGTAAAAGATGCTTACGATGTAATAAAAAGTCAGGATGTTTCTCAAAGTCCAGAATCCTCAGTCACTATGTTAAATTGTCCCTGGCATTACCATTGGCAGCTTAGGCTTGGTAATATGTTGATGTCCATAAGACACCAAAATCGTCTATTCATTATGTTGATCGTGCAGTTAGAGAAATGGTGCTGGTGGCTCCTGATTTATGGTAACAGCAAAAAAAAAAAAAAAAAAAAAAAAAGAGGAAGTCAAAGTAAGAAATCTTAAAAATCTCTGAATTCAAATTTGGCAGTTAGGTGACCTCTTTTACATCGTGTGAGAGAGTTGAACTTACGAACATTTCTCCATTGTATACTCATATGTCTTGAATGGTAGAATAAGTCTGTTCTTCGTATGTATTTATAACAAGGTAAAATCAAACTTTTTTGGCATTTAGTTAAATTTTGGCATTTAGTTTAGTTAGGTTTAGTTAGGTTAGCTAGGTTTTGTTCAAAGTCCCTGGTTGGATAATTTGGAAATTTGAAAAATCAATCACATTTTCTGATGCTCTGAACTGGGCACCAAGTGTCCAAAGTTTTATCTTCCCAGTATATTTACCTACTGCCTGACTCAGTGAAAACATCTGCCCTGTGGGCTCTCAAGGGTCAGTGGCCTAAGCACAATTTTCAGTGGTCTAAGCACATCTTAACTTTATTATTCAATCCAGGGTGACTTTTCTAGGTAGAGGCAATGCAGCAGCAGGAGTAACTCTGGGAAGTACACGTGACAGATGTTTTCAAAATCAAATCCATCAAATAGAACTACTTTAAATTCACTCAAAATTGATTAGACCCACTCCTGTGATCTTGCCTCATACTGGTTTTGTTTAGTTTAGTTAATGTTGTAATTAATCTTCGCAAAAATCTAATTCATCCTCAAGCTTCTTTCATGCCATGATCTGTTTGTATAAATCTTCTGAAACAAAATACCCTGTCTAATTTGATCTGTTGTCCTGATTGAAAATAGTAAGTTGATATTACTTTGTTTCTACAGTGATATAATTAAGATGCCCTCGATTTTCTAATTAATCTAATCTAAAATTGCTTTGGCTGTTAGACATCCTAATAGAATATAATACACTGTTTTTCTTTCTTATCTCTGTCATTAGTCAAAAGAATTAATCTTGCCAAGTTTGAACATGCCCAATATTTATTTGCATATTCAGATTTCAATCTAAGCCAGAGTTCTTTGTCAAATAATAACCAGTCACATTAAATAGTATTACTCTCAAGAACCATTGTAAAAATGTTTAAAGTATAATATATAATAATAAATAATGCTATATTGTTTGTGATTACGATACATATTTATTTATATTCAAAATATATAATATATATTGATATATTTGTAAAATATATTGCACAATATATTTAACTTAATATATTAAATAATATATGGCATAAATAATATGTTTAGACATATATACTTGTATATATAGGCATATATATATATATAATATGTGTGTTATATACATACCCTAAGTAATTACTTTCAATATTTGTATTATTTATTTTCTAGATAACCAAATAAATAAGTGTGCTTTATATTGGACATTGTAATGGGTGGGGCAACAGAAAAATTAAATAAGTATCTAAGTAAGAGAAACTCAGTAAATAGCCAGTTCACTTTGAAAATATTAATAGTTATTATAGCTCCTGGTTAGTATGTAGAAATAAATAATGAATGTTAATATTTTATCAAAATTACTTTAGGTTATAAGACTGTAAGTAGCAAAAAGTTGTATATTAATTATTATAATTGCCTATATAAGTAATGCATAACATTTGCAATAAAAATTAGCGATGGGATATTTGTTGTAATTTTTAATAGAGAAAATATCAGATTCATTATCCAAAGAGGTATATTCGTTAGTTGACACACACCTAGAAGTTTTAAATGTCAAATTAACCTTTATATTAAGAGGAGAAAAAAAAGAGTAGTAGGGAAGAATTTAGAAAACCACAAATGGTTTTCTATGGATTTTTCTCTTGGTGATACATCATTGCACAAGTCAGCATTTTCTCCTTTCTGACATATGGCAAACATTATTTTTAGAAATGGGCAACACAGAGATTAACATTAAAAATGGGGTTTGTTCTTGAATGGGCACTTCACATTTGATTTGTTAATGAAATGATTTAGTAATGAAACTAAAGAAGGAAAGTTCATTAAATAATATTAGAATGCGCTCTACCATTTTCAAAGAAAAGTGGCCTGATTATCACTCAGCATATATTCAAATCTGATATCAAATAGTTATACTTTTATTAAAAATGTAAACAATTAAATGATTCACAGTAATATTAAATTCACACTATGTATTAAATATATTGATTAAACTACTCTTTAAAAGGTATTCCTAAACTCATTTTATGTATACTCTGACTAAAAATGTATATAAGCGTGTGTAAATAATAATTTACTTAATATGTTAATTGTTGATGGTAAATCATTTCAATAGATTGTTTGCAATCTATTGAAAGAAGCCGGTATTATGATACTCAGAGATGCTTGCATCTCAAGAAAACCATTCTTAAACATTGTATTTAGAAACAATTCTGTTTTAAATTAGTTTTTGAACAATTTTTTATCATGTATTTCAATACTTAAAACGTTCCTTTTTTAAAAGCGTAATCTATCCTCCATATGTTTTTGTTTTCCTCCTCTTACTCAGTATTTTAATTTTACTTCCCAAGGATGTGTCTTTTTTTTTTAATTTTGCATAGAGGCTTATCTCAGTTTAAAAATATGCCTTGCATAACTACAGACTTAAAAATCAGTTATTTAAAAAATTCATTTTAAATGAAATTTTATTCATATTAAATTACACTGATGGAAATAATTCTAATACTGAGATAAAATTGCTATTAAAGCATTTTAATTAATTAATGCATGTCCTAACTGCATATGTTTAGGGCAAACTTCATATTAATTTGGGTTAAAGGCATTCTGCCGCTCTATAGGAGTAGATTAAACCCTCTCTTGGTACTCATTAATCTCGTGGGCCCTACCTTAATTATGTTTTTTTTTCTAAGATAGTCCTACTCTATCACGTATTTTTCTTTTTTTTGGGGGGGAAAACATTTTTTTTTTTTTTTATTAAATTTATTGGGGTGACAATTGTTAGTAAAATTACATAGATTTCAGGTGTACAATTCTGTATTACATCATCTATAAATCCCATTGTGTGTTCATCACCCAGTGTCAGTTCTCCTTCCATCACCATATATTCGATCCCCCTTACCCTCATCTCCCACCCCCCACCCCCCACCCCCCTTACCCTCTGGCAACCACTAAACTATTGTCTGTGTCTATGAGTTTCTGTTTCTCATTTGTTTGTCTTGTTCTTTTGTTATTTTTGGTTTATATACCACATATTTTTCATATTGACTTACATAACATATATTTACTCAGTCCTTGACTATGTCATATACTCATTATAATGAATATTAGTATTTAACTTTAAAAAAAAAGTAAACAAATTTTGTGAATTCTATTGACATGATTAGGGATAAAAAAAAAGGAAAACTGTTCAGCATCATTAGTCATGGAAATGCAAATATAACAACAATGAAATACCCTTACATATCAACTAGAATGCTTAAATTATAAAAAGACTGACAACACAAAGTGTCGATAAGATTGTGGAACAACTGGTATACTTATAAATTGTTTGTGGAAATATAAACATGAAACTATCACTTTGTGAAGCTATTTGATAGTTTCTCATATGCTTTCCTTAAGGCTCATCAATTTTACTTCTAGGTATATATCCAAGAGATATGCATGCATATGTGCACAAAATTATTCATAGAAGCATATTCATAGTAGCACACAACTGGTAACAACCCAAGTGTGCATAAACAGGAAAATAAATAAACAAATTATGTTAGAGCGAAACAATAGAATACTGAACAGCAATTAAAAAAAGAATGTACAAACTGTCATACACTGCAGTGTGGATAAATCTCAAATACATTATTTTGAAAAAAAGAAATAAAAGAGTTATGTACTGTGACTCTATTCATATGAAGATCAAGAAAAGGCCAATCTGTTGATCATGACAGAAGTTAGAATAGAGATTATGCCTCGGTGCCACATTTTAACTAAAAAAGGAACTCAGTGAAAGTTTTGGTGAATGGAAATGTTTTATATCTTGATTTTCATACATATACATAGATAAATACACACACATAAATGTTCATCAAGCTATACAGTTATGCTTTGTACATTTTACTAAATGTAAATTATACCCTAATAAATAATACAAACGTGGTACTATAGATTATTGTTACGTAGAAAACGTTAGGATATTTTAATGAGTATTGATTATACTAAAACAAAATGCATGAAGACCTGGACATGTGAGTCTAATTCCTCTTCACCCTGACTATCCTTGTTTTCTATAAAACTCTTTATCCATAGCTTTCTTAAGAATTGTTTTTGTCACACAGCACACTTTCTAGCAAAGCTCAAAAACTCTGCTAATACCATAGGGGAAAAAAGAAACAGTTTTCAATCAGAAGTTATTGTATGCAGTGTCTACCTCTATAATGGAGTTACTGTATTTGAAAAAAAATGGTAAAAGTCTTAATGACGACACCCACAATAATCATAGGTACTTATATATGCCAAGTACCAAATATAATTACGTGAACTATTATATAGCCCACGCGGCCTATTTCACAGCTCCTCATTGCAATATTAATGAAATGTAAACTATAATTTAATCTTAGAAAGTTTGGAGCTGTACCTTGAACCTAGGCACAGTGACTTCAGATAACCTGTCCTTTGCAATGCATTATTTTTATACTGGATATTCTGAGTGTAATGATTATATGACCAAAACAGCTGGTCTGTCGTGAGTCACTCTACATTTGGACTTTTGTAATGACTGAGATGAAGCACTTGCTTATCAACAGGTCAACCGTTACAGTTCCTTACGCAAGTATTTGAAGTTTAAGAAGTTCTTTGGAAAATATGGATAATCATTTGTGTTCTTTAGCTGAAGGTACGTTGAGTAGAATGTTTCTCTACTTTAAAATGAAGTATATTGTCATTATGGAATATAAACAGAAGATGCAGGAAGGCACATACAAAAAGGGTAATGTGTTTTAGATTCTGGAAAAGAAAGATCATTAAATTTGAGTTCAGAATTACCAAAGATCTTTAAACAGAATAGCTGAAGTGCTACATAAGCATGTGAAGTTGAAAAGAAGAAATACTTGGGAGATCAAAGTGAAGGTAGCCCAGAAACAATTTCCTGGTGAAATCTGTATGATGCAATATTGTGGAGGAATTGAGCTCGCCATTTATTTAAATTCCCTAGGGAATCAAAAGATCCACACCATAGACCCTATTGTAAGTGCCTTTAAAAAAATAAAAATTAGCATATAACTAAATACTCTACTACAGGAAGGAAACTTCAAATCTTAAAATATCAACCTTTCAAATCCCTTAGAAATTTGATAAAAGATGGAAGGAATGTCAACACACTCAGATTTTAGAGTATCACTAGATTTCTCCTCTCTAGTGTTTCCCTGATTTCCAGGACAATGACTGATGAGACTAGGTTTAACAAAGTTAATTTGTAACTGGTTTTCAATTCATTTATAAAATTATATATAGTGAACCCTGAGTATGGAAGAAGCTGGAATCTTTCTGATCTGCCCGATAGAGAAAACCTTATGTCAGAGAGTTTTAGGATGAACATTAAGCTGCATTCCATTAGCTGAATTAAACAATATTCAGCTTGTATGAATGTGATTAATCTTAAGCTCTCAAGTACAAATGCAATTTCAGATTTTCATCAGCTCAAGTTTATCGACGTTTTTCTGATATAGATTAACCTTAACTTGGTTGTCTTCAGTTGCTGGTGGCTTTAGAGGTCCCTTACGTCACAGTCATATTTAAGGTGTGTACATGTGTTAAGAGGGAAAGCTTGAAATGGTTTGTAAGCTACCTTAGACAAATCTATTTTTTCATGCAAGTTATAAGAGGTTTTATATGTTATGCAAGCATTATGTTTACAGTGTTTTAAGAAAATAGTAATTTTTTGTAACTGCAACAATAATGGAAATCCAGGGACTTTCTCTGTCATATGATGAACAAAACCTAAAATTATAACTTGGAAAGTTATCACAAGTTTAAAAAAGACATTTAAAAAACTGTATTTTAATTGCCCTGTGCATTGTCACAAATGATGAAAGTTTCATTACATTCAATAGATGAAGTATTACAGCTATTAACATACTTCTTAAAAACAGGTATATTACTAAGGCATGTCCCTTTCACCAAGACACATGAAAATATATGGGGAATAAGTTCCCAAAACTTGTGGAATTAATTGGGCGTAAGAATCCACAGAGTCAAACTTACCACTGTTTAATTTCAGTCCATGATTTAATAACAGAATAAATTAATTGGACCAAAGAAAAGTCACTCAAGACTATCTATCTATTAAAAGAGAGAGAGAGAGAGAGAGAGAGAGAGAGAGAGAGAGAGAGAGAGAATTTATCCACATGTCCCCTTATCTTTTCCATCTTCCCAAGCTCCATTAAAAAAGAAAATGTATGGAAGTGACTGAGAATTTGAGGGACAAACAACTTATTTTGTGTTGTAACTAAGTTCTTAATTCAGAACCTATTCAAATTTCAATTTAGTTTTTAAAACTATTCCACCAGAGACAAACATTTCTCATTAAAAACATGATAAAGATACTGTACCTCTACAGAGCAAAATAGGACATGCCTTTGAAAAAGTAGATCTGATATTATAATGAGAAAAATATACTTGCAAATCTTTGCCTTTGCCTGGTTATAGCTTTAAAAGTTACATAACTTTAATAATAATTATAAAATTTTAAATAAGAACAAAATCTGCAAATATCTGTTTATATGAGTTTTCACTTTATTATCCACTAGAAATAATAGAAGCAAAAAATGTTACCTCACATTTTTTAAAGTATCTGCCAAAATGGGACAAAATACATAGTAAAAGCTCAATTTTTTTGTTTCATTAAATGCATAATAGAAGTCAGAGTACTTGGCTAATTGAAACCAGAGAAAATTACATGTGAAAATGCAGTAACATCAAACAGTTTTACAACTGTTCAAATTTTATAAGAAATGAACAAAGAATAACTACATTTGTTTTCAAAAGATTTTTCACATGTTTGCACTTTAATAGTTGAAGCTTATGAGCAACTAAAAATTTGACTCAAGTATTTATGGTAAACATATTTTACTGAAGTATGTTTGCTGGTTGATAAGGATTTCCTCTATGAGAGGCTAAAAAAGTGGCCAGTCATCTTCAGCCACAGGCGTATTTTATGTTGGTGTGCAGTAGAGTACTTTGAAAAATGATTTGTAGAAGTTCTTACTCACTTAAGCTTTACAAATGCAATGTGGCATTTAATAGCGATGGTATGCTCTAATTTTTAAGATGGGTGGAGAGTTTACAAACGTTCACTTTACCGTTATGGTTCACGGCATGCAAATAAATATTTTACTTATATATAATTTCGTACATCAACAACATTCACTAAAAATTAAAATTAATAATTAGCCATTGTAAAGGAACACACAATTTAAGCAGGGAGCCTATCTCTTTATTTCATTCTTTATTAAAATAGGATTTTCTTCCAGTAGTTTCATCTCCAGTTATATAATTATTTTAACAAAATATAGCTCAGGAATAGATATATACTATCTTAAAAGTGTGTAAATTTCTTCACTATCCATACTAAATCCTAAATCCGTAGTTACTGGGTACAGTTAACAACCTTAAACTGGTACTTATATTCATGATATTCAGTGCATATTTAGAACAATGTCCATAAACTTATAAGGGACTAATAAAACCTGGAGCCTAACTCCCCTCCCCAGGAAAATGTATACATTCTCATACACACAATATTTAAAAGTAAAATTTAGTATTGTAGTTACAGATCTCTGAAATCCACCCATTGCTGGTAGACGTAACACCGTTGACTCTCAGTGTGCAATAAAACCAATTGTAGTGCTTCTGTTTCTACATGCTTGCTGCAGATTCCCCGAAGTTGTTCCTAGGGCAGACTTACAGGACCTTTTTAGCTCCATGCATCCTGAATTACCCCATGTCAATCCCTGCGTGACAATGGTTCCATCTATTTCTAGTACCTGTTCTTAATCCAGTATTTAGAGGATTTGGGTTGCAGTAAGCATTTACCCATCCAGAGGCACAATCTGTATTCCACTGATGTATCCATATTTTTGTCTAGATTTTTAATGTTCAATATGACCTTCAGGTGTTAATAAAACTGCTTACAAATATCCAAGGGATTGAAAGCTGTCATTATGTCATCCTGCCTAAGCACAGTAATACCAACTCTCGGCTAAACAACATGTACACAGGAATAAATACTGATAGTACAGTGTTGTGTACATTACAGTGTTGAAAGCATTAAGCTTTCAACTGCATTGGCTTTACCAAAATTGTGGAAGCAAGAATTGCCTAGTTGTTCCCAACCTGGCTTTAAGGGACAAGCATTCTTCACTAATCTCTTTGCCGCCCCCTTTCTTCCTTTCCAGGGTGTTTACATAGTCTATTCTCTCTATAAAGAATACTCCTGCCTTACCAGCTATAATTTTATTTGGCTTGATTCAATTTATTCTTGATACCTCAATTTAAACATATTTTCCTTGGGGACACTTTCCCTGAACAAGTCCTTTTTCTATCACAGCATGTAATTCATTTTGTTTCCTGAAATATGAAAGAACAGAGTAATATGATACCTAAATTATTGTATGTGCTCAAACCACATCCACTGTTGAACATCAAATGTATGATTGAATGAGTGAGTGCTATAATCCTGTATAAATTCAAAATATACTTGTTTGATAAGTAAAGGGTCCTTTATTTATCATGTTAGAGATGCTCAAGACAAAAACTGCATTTGGACTTTTTTTGAAATAATTGAATTTGAACTATTCTACATATAATATAGGTGCAAGTCATCTTTTTTCTACCTAAATTACGATTGCTTATCAAAAATTCTCTCTCTCTCTCTCTCTCTCTCTCTCCATATATATGTGTGTATATATGGAGATAATTTTTGATTATTATATATTATGTATATTACATAATATTAATATATGTTATAATATATGTTATATATATGCTATCCATTCCTTCTTACCAATGTTTTAAAACTAAATTTCAGAACCATGGAGAGCTCCAAGTTGATTGGAACCAAGAGAACCTGATGCCTGAATTTTACTATGAGAAAACCAGTAACTTGCAGTAATCGGTATTAAGCATTGTTTTTAGCACTAACTAGTTCCTGTGCTATATAGCACAATTCTTTAAAAAACTCTTAGTTTTACAAATAAGGTAGTTGAGAGCATTCAACAATCCAATAGCAGACTCCAAAATTTAGGCTCTCTTTCCACAACTCATTGACTTTTCAACATCTATTTGAACATGTAGCCTTTCATAACTGGTATCAAGGCTACATTTCTCTCTTTTGCCTGTGTGGTTCTTTGGCATTTAAAAGTCAATACCTCCCTGGGAGATGTTAATGTTAGCCTTCCGATTTGAGAGTAAGTTCTGAGGTAGGGCATTTAGTATCCTAAAAATTAAAGCAAAGCTGGAGACTCTGCAATAAGCTACTTACCTTTGTTTAGAATCTTAGAATGCTTGAAGTTATATGAATTTGTCCTTCTAACGTAAGTCATCTCTTTGTTCTTAGCATCTACACACTCTTAATGGTAACTGTCACCAGCCTCATCCTGGGCTCTGCCACTTCCCTTATCCTTAACCCTTCCTCCTTCCTGTTCCTAAAACACCAAATCTATAAGTGAAAATCCTAGAATATATTGTAGTATCTTGTGCAGTAATATATTACTGATTTTTCAATTGCTTCGACTCGGGTTTGGCAAACTATGGCCTGTGGGTCAAATTTAGCCCACCACTCATTTAGTAAAATAAATGTTTTTATTGAATTACAGCTGTGGCCATTTGTGTACATATTATTTATGGCTGCTTTTGTGCTACAATAGCAAAGCAGAGACCCTACAGCGTACAAAGACTGACATATTTCCTAGCTGGCTCTTTACAGAAAAGAGTCTTTACTGACCCCTAGCTTAGATCTAGGGAATTATTAACTGTGTTTTTCACTAACATATTATAGGGAGTGAAATTTCCTGAATACTAGGAGTCACAAACTGCACAGATCATGGCCAAGTGCAGGTAGACTAAAACTAAATCAGACTTGTAAGAAACGGGGGATGACAGAGACCGTGGAAACTCGGTAAATTCACACTTTGCTTAAGAAATGCAACTATTACCTAACCCAAGTCAAGTTGCCTCATTGGGTCGTGGACCATGTACTGCAGTTTTTCAAGAGAAGCCAAACATTTATTGTCTTGTGGGAAAACTTCAAATTAAACAAAAACTGAGTAAAGATAACTGACTAAATGTTTTAGGACAATGTGTGCCAAAAACAAAATTTGAATTTGGCACAGATCATCAACTGTAATAGCAACTTTAAAAAGTTCAGTTTTTTTCTTAGAAATCTAAGGTTGAACCAGCTATAGCACCAATGAGATATTAACAAATTATAAGTATTTTTGTGGATCATGCTTAAAATAATTATAATAGAATTTCCAACACTTCCAATAGCATACATAAAAATGATAAAGGTCTTGTGGATCAAGTCTATGAGTTTTTTGTTTTGTTTTTCCAAATTGCACCAAAAAGTTATGTGGAACCAGTAATAATCAAGGAAAAACAATGTCACATGCTATTTTAAATCAATGTGGTATGCTCCATACTTCTTATTAGTTCTTAACCCTCAGTGTAAATGTTAATGCAATCTAATTAGCCTTGGGTGAACACCTGCCGCTATCTATTGAGGCAAAGAGAAAACTGTAACAAACACATGAATTGTGTGTGTCTTCTAGCATCTTTGTATTAAATTTTTTTTCAGGATGACGAAATTTCCGTTTGGAAGGGTACGGGAACTGTAGGGTATAGTCAAGTCAAGGAACTAGCACCCTTAGCTAGCAATTGAGTAGAATTTAATAAAGGGGCTGTTTTAAAAGAAGGAAGGTTTAGTAATCAAGAAAGAGTACAGAGCCCCTGAGCTTAGTTCATGACCACTTCTAGGCCAGTAGAGTTAAAAGGAGGACCAGGTTATGGAACCTGTAGTGAGAGTGCTATGGTCACCTGACAAGAGGTTTTGGTAGAGAGGCATAATCAACCAGCTGTGGCTTAGACGTGAGGGAACTAGGAGAAAAACATCCTGACCTTACTACCTTTCTAGGCCTCCTGCTGGTTCCACACATTGCTGAACCCACTGGAAGCCTGAGGGAAAGGCAGTGTATTGAGGCAGTCCCCTAAAGGTCAGCCCCCTGAGACACAGAGAAGAGTGTGGAGAAGGTGAAGTTGATCTTTGAAGAGGCAAAGAGGGAATACTTAGCCCAGTAGCCTTCCTCTTGGCGCATGAAGTGTTCTCTCTAACCTTTGAAAATTGTAAGGTCTTCTGAAGCCCAAACCACAGTAATATAGAACATGAATTGGAAGGTTTTTCTATAAAGCAATTGAAGTGAATGAGCTGTGAGTGAATACTTATGCAAAGAGAATCAAATGTGTCTGTTAATGACTATTATTATATCTTGTTCTATTATGTGTCTGGCGAGCTGAGAAGTCAAGTGAGGGTGACAGACACAGTGGAAACTGAAATACCGTATATCTTCTAGCATCCTCTGAAAGGAAGTGTAGAACAGACAATAGCTATTCTAAATAAACTTGTGTCTATAAACTTTGAAGGAAGGAGAGAAGTCAGAAATTTATCATCTTCCATAGAGAAAAGGATAAGAAGTTTTGTGGTTATGTATTGGAACATTCCCCAGTACTGAACTCAACTGACTAATTTTGAATTTCAGTTGATTGCTTTAAACAGACCATGATCTTGAAGGTGTTACTGTAATAGAGGGAAATAAAGCACTTCACTGTTAATTGCAGTTGTAGGCTGGACTGATAAGGAAAATCAACTTGGATGACGTGATGGATGCTGCACAATCTGGAAAACCTTAGTGTTTTGGGAAAAGCAAGCATTAGAATATCAGCTGCATGGTTTCACCTACACATACCTTCATGGCATATTTCTCTTTGGGCTGAAATTTCCAAAATTGGTTTCAGTAATTAATTTGCAATTAAGAGATTGGAAAAGCTATATTTTTTCAGTGTTTCCAGGTTATATTAGTAGGAGTAATATTCTGGGGTTTTTTATATGTGCATTAATACATGTCAGTATATAAATTTAGCTAAATGTTTTTTTTTAGTTCAAACTATTTTTTTATTTATTGCAATGCATACCTTTGAGAATCTCCTTTTAATAAAAGAAATTAAATGTAACATTAGCATGAATATAAATTTATAATAACAGTTTTTTTTTTAAAAAAAGAAGAAAACCTAAAATTGTCTATTCTTATTAAAAGATAAGTTAAGAATATAAGCCCTAAAATCACAATCTCTGGGCTTGCTTCCAGATTTGCCACTTATTAGTTCTGTGAACTTGAGCAAGTTGCTGTACCTCTCTTTCTCACTTTCCTTATCAGTAAAATGATGAGACTCATTCTCTCTCTCCTGAGATTGTAAGAACTAAGAATTAATCATTACACAGTACTTAGAATGGCGCCTGGAACATAGTGAGCGTTCAGTAAATGAAATGTAGCAACTATTTTGTGATCACTGAGGAGGGGTGTATACATGCACACATATGCTCACACGCACACAGATGCGAAAATAACAGCAAATCATGAAAATCTTTGTGAAAACTTAGAACTATAAATTTATTTGAAATTTATTATAGTGATATGGGTGAAAATATGAGGATGTGTCACTAGGGATGCAGATGATGATGATGATGATGATTAAATTTTTGGTGGAACTCTATTATGCAGAGATTTGTAAAAATAATTAGTAAGCTGAATATTGAGTGATAAGTCTTTCTTGGTGAGCTTAATTTGTGAAATTCAGATTGATAACTATAGAAAATCCTGAAAATGAAAAAAAAAATCAAACATTACGTTTAATCTTTTTTTAAATACACAGATAAGGAAAGAAATTACTTAACCCAATGTTTTACTTTAATTGGAGACAACTTATATTAATAGATTAAAGAGTAAATGAGTTTAAATGAATGTATAAAGATTGTAATGTTGTTTATCAGAATTAAGGAAAGAGAATTTAATGGAAATCACTATATACCTTTCAATCAACTTGTCACAAGAACAATATTTATTCTACCTAAGAAGCATTAAAAGTTTATATAAGAAAAATTAATATAAGCTAAAGAAGTATCTTTTAAATACCCAGATATATTGTTTATCTTTTTAGTCTAAGAAAAATTTCAAATCATTCAGCTATTATATAGTTTCGAGAGCAAATAATGAAAAAGACACAGATTCTTGGAGATTTGTCCCATAAAATATCATATGAATGACTGCAATATGCTAGTTTTCAAAGTCCTGCTTTTCATTAAAAATAAAAATATAAGAGCATGTTAAGTCAATGAAACAAAGCAAAAATGAATTTATAACATTTTCTGGAAGAAAATCATTACTGCAATGATAAGAAAATAATATTCTTCTATGAAAATATCAAGTTAAAAGAATTTTTATATTTATTACTTATACAGTATTTTCAAATTTTGTCTTAGATTTTCATAAATGACTCAACAAATCAAAACATGAAGTTTTATATTATTGGCTGTTTCAGCTCACAAGAACGGATTGCACATCTCTTCCCAAGTTCATGTTCAATGACATCACTCTGACAGTTCAAAATAGGCAATGAGGGGAGGACTTGTACAACACAAATTGGCTAACAATCTAAATCTATTTTTTTGAGTGCCTGTACGTTTATCAACGTACATTTTTCTACATAGCACTACGTAGTTTTCATACTTGAAGGATCTAGTTAAATTATATAGTTTTCATCCCTTTGTTCTAGTTTTATAACATGTAATGTACCATATTAATTACTAATAAACAGTATAGAAGTTTGTACTGGTCTATAATAAAGCTGTGACATAGCTATAAAATAATCCTTTGGGAAATAATGATTTCCAGATATTTCTAGGAATACATAGTCTTAAAACTGGGTTGATCTTTCATGCTAGATCATTTCTAGAAGAAAAGTTCATAAGGTTCTGCTAAGGCACACCAGGTGTTGGCAGTATGTTATCAAAGTTAAAAATTTGATCTTCGAGCTGGTCAGAAATCTATTTGAAATGTGATTTTCCGTTTGCTAGCTGAGTGACTTTCAGCAACTTATTTGTCCTTTCTGATATTTTTATTTTTTAAATGGATGAATAATGATAATAATAATAACAACAATTACTGCTACATAGAGTTTATGAGGCATTAATGCAATAATGTCTCTAGAGTTTGGCACAGTGCATGGCACTTCAAAAGGCTCACTTATGTGTAGATTGATTTAACAACTGCTATGTAATCCACAATCCAGGGTTGTGCATGGATGGTTCAACCCTTACTATCTTCACTGCTGATATCCCAAATTTCATTTGGTCATCTAGCTAGTGGAATTATTTTATATCTGCTAATTTGTAAATTTAGTCTAAAATGTATAGTTATATGTTATGGGTCAATTATAGTTAAGATGAATACATTGTTGAGGGATGTTTTGATCATTGGATGAGTGGAATCAAATGTTCCATAACTTGATTGGGGAGAAGGGGGAAAACTGGGCCAAAAACATGTTTAGAAGAGAGAGGATAGACTCCCAGCAAAAAAATTCTAAGATCAGGATTAATCTTTTGATGTGCCTTGAGCCCATTATGTTTTAAAAAAGAAACAGGTTAATTTTTCAAAAAATAGTTTACTCTAAAGGGTGTTTATAAACAATACATAGAAGATAAGAATCAACATAGTAGGAAGAAAACTCTTGGGAATAAGGAGAAATGGACCTGTCTTACTTATGGGGTATAACCTAGTGCAGGCTATTTCACCAATCTGGACCATTGGTTTCCTCCTTTGTAATCTTGAAAATACAGTTCTATTCAAAAACTCCAAAGAATCATCCTGTGAGGGTAATCTGTGAAGTTACTGTTAACATATTACATTTGCATAACTCTTAATATTTTTGAAATGCTGTTCACATATATTTGCCAAGGGAAACTGCCTATGGGCCAGAGAGCTCATCAAAGGTATGAAGAGGGAGGAAGATGAGCTGAAGTGTCACCCAATGAATCACAGGGCATGAGAAACATATCCTTGACTCAGCAAAGGAGGCCCAATTATTCCTGGCAGCTAAACCAAGGACTATTCAATAATTACTGGTCTCTAGTGGGTTTCTATTCCTTTGATCAGCTTTTGAGTAATAATAATACTCTAATTATCTATTGAATTTAAATATCCTAAGTCCCAAGAAATATTTAAGTGTTAAATGTTAAATTTTTATCTGCAGTGTGTAAATGGATTGTAGTTGTTTCTTAATAGATATCAACTTGGCACGTCTTTCACAGTTAATAACACGAATTTGCTGTAGGTTATGATGTAAAAAAAGTAAATCACTTTACACTCGTATGCCTTCTTTCTTTTATCTCCTGCCTTCAAAGAAGTAGGGGAAAATATCATTATAGATTGTTTTCCTCTCTAAATGTATTTTTATTTATGTAAGTAATACATGAACACATTCAACTTGTATTAAAAATTCAAATATTATGGCATAGGTTGATTCCCAAACATGCCTTGAGCTTCAATCTATGACCTAAGAGTTTGGCCTTAGTCTGGTCAAAACGTTTTGAAAGACATAATCAAA
Organism: Rhinolophus sinicus; assembly: GCF_057876585.1. Taxonomy (NCBI): domain Eukaryota; kingdom Metazoa; phylum Chordata; class Mammalia; order Chiroptera; family Rhinolophidae; genus Rhinolophus; species Rhinolophus sinicus. The sequence continues at coordinate 101,337,666 of NC_142504.1, forward strand.
CAAATGATATGTGATTATTTATTTACTGAGGGGTCATCTGAAGCAGATGAGGGTTCATTGAAAGCAAGACATTTAAAACAAGTCTGATGTCATTTGTAATGATCTTTCTAAGCTGGAAGGTCTAGAAAATTCTTTAGAAATTCCCCTGAAATTTTCACACTATGCTTGAGGAAAAACTGAGGACAATGGGCCAATGGAGTGGATATTTAAAACATGAATATAACCTAAAAGGAAAAAAGTGCTGAATTGATATCAGTTGAAATGATCATCTATTTAATACAGTGGTAAAGGCTACAGCCAACTATTCCACAGAAGGTGGAACTGTGCTTTGGAGATATGTATGGTTCCCAATAGTAGGAAGACGCCAGTCCTTCTTATGGCATGACTACTGCGGAATACGATTCTAACATTTGACTCTGATGCCAAAGTTTAGGATGTTTCCCCCTCAATATATTTAGACTGTTTTGTCTAGAATGGTGGCTAGAAATGAACATCATGCTATTTGAGGGACAGTTAAAATAACTAAAGATGTTTGGACTGGAGAATGGGAGATTAAATAGGCAGAAGCTATTTTATGATATATGAAAACTTTCATATCAGAGGGGATTAAACCATAAAATATGTCTTTCTTGGTGGAATAAATTAAGACTGAGTACAGGATATAGATAACGTTTTTCTGTTCAATATGAGAAAATAATCTTTATAATGTTTGTAGACATTTCAAAATTAGAATAAGCTCCATTATTAGGGAATGATTTTCTCATTACATGAGGTATTCTATCTCAGCTTGGAGGATGACTTTTCAGGGTGATTGGTCATAATGTTTATGTGGCGTTAATTGAATAATATCTGAAGATTTTGAAACTCTGAAGTCCCTCCCCCATCAATAGAGGATATATATTAAATTACTATAAAAGGTTGATGAAGATATTGATATTTAACTGTGTTTATTTTAATGTGAACTCGTAAACATAATTGAGAAAACTGGAGGAAAAAAAGAAGAGGCCTGTAACATCAATGCAACATTTCTTTTATAATAAGATATTTTTTATTCTTCTTTTATATTTTGTCCATGTTCCTTCTAAGGATTCTGTCTTCTTAGCCATCATTTAAAAGCTATGTTATAGAGAAAGAAACATGGTCCACTTTTCATTTCTTCACTGGGGATCGATGCCTTTTGTTTTTTGTTGTTTTTTTCAGTCCCACGGTACGATGCTTGATTTTATCCTATTAAAATCTCCTTTTACTTTAGAAAAATGGCTTGAAGTAGTAACTCACATGTAGACACTCCTCATCCTATGCTACTGCAGTCCATTTTTCTTAAAAGACAAAATTTGAGAAAGTCTTATAAAGATCTGTAAGGGTTTTTTCAATGTCTGTAATGACATCCGATTCTTAAAATACTTTTCTTATCTTTTCCAGTCACCAGAGAGCTTATCTAAAAATTTGTTTGTGATTATCCAAACCCTTTAGTACTCATTTTTTTATTTTATTATAAAAATACACAAATAATACTGTCCTGGGCATTCTTAGGCTGATAGGGTGCTACTTTTCTTTCTCGTATATCTTCCACCAGGATGATTGGGTTCTCCCCTTTTTCTGGCAGACCACACACAGGAATCAGTGAGGTAGGAGGAAGTGATCCTGAAACTTACCTGGCGCAATACAAGACATCTGCTTCCTGTTTTATAGGGACACTGAAGTGAAATCTATAGTATATAATGAATATGGAAAAGACAGTCACAGCTCAGCAGTGACTAGGCTTCAGAGAACCCATATTGATGAAACATATTGTGAAGATCCATCTAATTAAATAACAACAGTAACATTAGCATCAACAAATACTGATATAGTCCATTACAGTTTTGAAAGAGCCCTAACTGCATTAAGCAATGCTGTTCTCAGAACCACTCTGAAATAGTGTATAATATATGAATAATTTCCAGACAGGGGTTCACTGAGTGTCCATGTTTTGCCTAAAGCCATACAGCTGCAAACTTGAGACAGAAAACTGCATCAGTTAATACCAGCTCATATTTTCTCTTTATGTTTTGTCTCACCCTACCCCCACCTCTCACAGAACACTGACTTTTCCAACAACTAGACTCCCAGACCATGCTGGAATCCCTCTAACGATGAGTCACTGCACCACCTCCTAGAGCTTTCCTGTCATTTTCTTTAAATGACTTTAACTGTGTCTTTATTATTTTGTATTATTTTGTATAGTCAGACAATTAAGTTTGCGAACTCATGCTAGAAAGTGTTACATACCTCATTGCTGAATATCACTACAGTCACCTTTGAAGTACTCCCCTTGGGAAGCTGTGCACCAATGCCAGAGCCTAGTCCACCCTTCAAAGCAGTTTTGGAACTCTTTTTCTGGAATGGCCATCAGAGCTGTTGTCGTATTACCCTTGATGTGTTGAATGTCATCAAATTGTCTTTCTTTCAATATTTCCTTTATCTTCTAGTAAGAAAGAAATCATTGGGGGCCAGATCAGGTGAGTAGGGAGGGTGTTCCAATACAGTGATTTGTTTCCTGGCTAAAAACTCCCTCACAGACAGTGCCCTGTGAGCTGGTGCATTGTCGTGATGCAAGAGCCATGAATTGTTGGTGAAAAGTTCAGGTCGCCAGCTTTTTCACGCAGGCTTTTTAGCACTTCCAAATAGAAAACTTGGTAAACGTATTTGTTCAGTTGGTATAAATTCATAATGAATAATCCCTCTGCTATCAAAAAAGGTTAGCAACATGGTTGCAACAAGATTGTGAACTTAATTATCAGCCCTCATACATAATATATAATTTGCTGTTAGTCATCCTCTTTCATTTAACTTTCACTTTACACATTACTCATTGATTTCTTTAAATCACCTCTATGTGTCAAACTGTCATCTTCTAAGTATTGCTGAGGTCCCATGACCTGCAGTTTTGTGATGTTTGTCAATCAGCAGTCACTGGGGAGAGGGAGCACCCTTAGTAAAGCAGAAGGGATGTTTGCTCTTTCCTTTTAAGTAAACAACCACCTTAACTTTGGTCAATGTTTTTGTAGTATTGAATAGACTGAGAGAAAACAGACTATCCATGGTGATAACCCTTTGCCCAATTTTAATGCTTCTAATACTTTGTCATTGAGGATTTTTTGGCTATTTGTTTAAGAAAATTTTCTTAAAATCATAATAAAGAGTTTTGTTGGTCTAGTCTTTACTAGAAATTATGCAAAATAGTTCATTTTTATGTCTTCTGAAATGATCATATAATTTTTTTCTTAACATGAAATCATCCTTGTATTTTAGGTGATACTTTTGCGTCAGTTTTCATACATAAAATATTTTTCTTTTCAATAACTTATTATTACTGATATTAAGCTATATATTTTAATTTCAAACTTATGCTACCTTCATTAAATGAATTGAGAAGCTTTCCATTTTTTTTCATACTCAACAACAAGTTAATTCATATAATAATGATGTATTTCTTGAAATTTTGAAATAAACTACACGTACAGATCGTTAGGTTACACAGCATTTTGGAAGGTGAGATTCAATTTTTTTGTTTTTCCTCAATCCTTTTTGGTTTTATATTTATGGCAGTTTTGTGATTTATATTTTCGTGCCTAAACAAGCTTCAAGATAACAGTATTCATTTGAATAGTTTTAAGGATGTTCTGTTAGCATTTTTTATCTCCTCGCCTCTCTTTTCTCTGCTATCTGTGCCTCCCTCTACTATTGCACATTCTTACTCTTACTTCAATTGTTGATTTTTCAATTTTCTTTCTTTTTTGTAATCTAGTTTATTTTTTTCTGTTACCTTCGTCTTTCTTCATTGTTTCCTTCAGTTTTCTTTATTGCTTTTTTGTTAAACTTTGAGTTAAATGTAAATTTTAAGATAGTTCATTTTTGTTTATGCTTTCCTATAAAATATAGACATTTAAGACTATGAATGTTTTTTCTATGTACATCTTTGGTAGATCTCCATGCATTTTAATCTGTGGCATTCTCACTATATTTGAATTATAATACACATAATTATAGCTTTGATAATTCTTGAATACAATATCTATTAGGAGAATCAATTTGAATACCAGAGTGCTTTGATTGTTTTTCTAATGATCAAATTAAATTGTATCTATAGGATGTATCCTGTGTATTTTTGTCTTTGTTGAAGTTTTTGAAATGGCACTTCCTTTAGGAAATTGTGTAAATTGAGAAAATGGAAACTGACTTGCTGTGTATGATCCAAGCACTGACTTTGTTCTCCATTTTGTGGTCACCCATGACTAGTCTACTCTCTCTTGAAATATTTAGATGCATCACCATTTCCTCATTGCGTTTTCTATCTCCCAAAGTAGTATCTTTTGTTTCTTACAGACTTTCTTGTATAATACTGTTTTGTCTCTTTTGTTTCTGAGCCACAGTGAAAAGTATATATTTTCCTTGAACTAAGAGATAATTCAGAGTTATGGAATTTAAATATTGAGAAACTCTAAATATGCCAGCAATATGGAATAGTCTCTATGAATGGTTAAAATCTTACTTAGAATTAGATAATGAGAGAGAGAGAGAGAGAGAGAGAGAGAGAGAGAGAGAGAGAGAGAGAGAGAGATTGAGAGAGAGATTGAGAGAAAATATGACCAGCTATAGTATTGCCTCTTATTGCTTATTTTGGTTATTTTTCTTCTCCTTTTCTTAAGTTAAAAATATTTTCTTTTGATTAGTTAGTTATTTTGTGTGCCAAGAATAACATCTAATTCCACATTTGACCTATGGGCCTTAATAAAATTATATTTTGTAGAATTATGGACTGTAAAGTTGGTCCTAGCCTTACATTCCTTGTCATGCCCCCCGGCCCCCTAAGAGGATATACTCGTTACTCTGCAGAGTCTCTGTAACAGGATTTACTCTCGTTCTGGAATAGAGTAAGAAAAATAAGGCAGAATGGCAAAAGACTTTGAGTTATTTCTAGAATTGTGTTCACTGCATATAAATCCTGTTTCTCCCACTTACTACTTATGTGACCTTTGGCAAGTTGTGCAAACTCCGCTTCCTCCCTTGTAAACTGGCAAGATTAGTGGTATCTCTTTCATAGGTTGTTGGTATGATAAGTGAAAACATGCATCAAAAGTGTGCATAATAAGCCCTCCACAATTATTAGCAAATGTTTTTTTGTGTGTTTCTGTCATGCTTGTTACACAATGTTTATTTATATTGCATGTAAATGAATTTGAGCTTTCTGATTGCTTATGATGCCACTTGACTTCTTTTAAATCACTTATCAACAGATAAATAAGTTTTGATGATTTCATCATCATAAAAAAAGAAAGAAAGAAAGAAAGAAATTGATTCAGCATTTTTGAAAACATTTCCCTAGGTACTTAGGGGGTAAAAAGAATACCATCACTTTGTATCCTACAACACCTTCATTGGGAGAATGACCCTGCACAAACTTGTTCACACCTAGTTAGCAAACCATCAAAATGAATTGACATTTTTTTGTGTGTTCTTTGTTACTACACTGTCTATCACTGCTAGGCCTCCAATATTCCATCTCCCCCTCAGATCCTAGTGATGACAGGAAAGAAAGAAAAAAGCAAAGAGAAGGCTGATAAGTCTGTCTTCTAACAGAAAATGACAACGCGTTAAATCCTGAAGACTTTTTAATTAGCTCCAAGGTAGGCAAATTATGTAGCCTGGATGAGTAAATATTGTCAAACAGAAAGTGAATCTATAATTATAGTAGTACTCTGACTGGTAAAACACCTTATTTCTCAAGTATTTGTAAATTTATAATTTAATTTTAACCTTATAGCAACTCTGCCTAGTGGGAAGAGAGACCATCTACATTTTACACAGTGATGCACATGGATGGTGAGTGACAATGAGAGCAATTGAACATTCTCCCCTGAATAGTGATAGGACCAAACTTTAAATCCAAGTTTCCTAGAGAAAAGAAGCAGTGGGTAAAACCACTAACTAGTAAGGAGGAGGCTGACTCATTTTATCTGGTGTTTAAATACCTATGGAGTTGCAATATCTTACTGTAATATGTTCTGAGTTGTAAAAAGAAGTTTTTGATTTCTGGCTTTGCCTGGCTCTATAACTCATTGCCTTATCACATTTCTGTTGAACTTTTCTCTATATCATATAAATACATATTTTAGCAACTTGTGAGATTGGGTTGCAGTGGTCTGATATAAAATTCAGAGCCACTAAAATATAGCCATTTGGAGTCACCCTCTATTTTCTTCTAGAATTATCATAGGAAAACGTGGGTGTAGCTTATACATTGATTTTTTGGCAAACAACAGAAAATTGAAGTGGCCTTTGGATACAGTGTTTTCCATCAGATAGAAGATGCATTATAAGAGTTAGAAGAATCATTTGTACCAATTATCTACTTGATTAATTGTAAATTACTAGGTACCTGTTGGTTATACTAGGCTACATTAAATATAATTATTATTATTGCTGTTATTATTTAGCTTAATGAACCAACATTTAGAGTTCTTGTAATTGAGATACCTTGACTGCTGTTTACCTTTCTAGGAAGCTGTCACTGTACATCCCAGCAAAATAATAGGAAGCTTAAATTCTTTCTTAAGTAGCCAAAATTATATACTATTTGACTGATCCTAATTTAAGATATTGCAGGTGATATTTCTATAAGAATTTAAGACATTTTCTATATCTTTCCATTTCACCAAATGGTATTTGAATTATTTTAAATATTTTACTACCATATCACTCATCAGAATTACTTAATGATTTTTACTTTTAGCTTGAATACAGGTATAGTCTGCTTTGTACAATAAATTTGAATCTATAAAATTGCATGCAGATTAATTCTTTTAAAATATTGCATAATTTAAATTCACTAGACTATCATACTTTTTAACACACTTCCACTCTAATCTTTCTGCAAAATAAAGACACATTTTATCAATTTTTTGGAAGGAAAGTTTCATATGTAAGGTTTGCTTCAAGCAAGATGAAGCTATATATTCTGTTATACCTCAGTCAAAACATAGCGACCCAATGTTTGGACTCAGAATTTTCCAGATGAGTCTCTTCCTCTTTTCATTCTTCTTACCTTCTTATTTGTGAAGAGCCTTACCATTTTCCTCATGAACCCAGAAATATCATTGCTATAACACCCCAGTTTTCCCAATCATCATAATAAAATAATAGTAGTTACCATCTCACGGGACGATTATACCTGGCCCATAAATCCCATAAATTATTATTATTTTTATTTGTAATAACAGCTTTAGTTAGATATAATTTACATACTATCCAATGCACCCACCCACTTAAAGTGTACAATTCAGTGTCATTGTGTTTTTTTAAGTTTATTCGCAGAGTTGTTCAACCATCGCCATAGTCACTTTGAGAACATTTTCATCATCCCACACCTCCTACCAGTCACTCCCCATGTTCCTTCCACTCCCTCCCACAGACCCTAGCAACCACTAATCTACTTTCTCTCGCTATAGATTTCTCTATATTGGACATTTCATATAGAAGGAACCATGTAAAGTGTGGTCTTTTTGACTGACTACCATAATATTTTCATGGTTCATTCATGTTGTAACATGAATCGGTACTTCACTTATTTTTATTGCTGAATAATGTTATTCCATCACATGAATAGCCCACAATTAATTTGTCCACTCATCATTAATGGACACTTGGAGTTTTTTTCTACTTTTTAGCTACTATGCATAAGCTGGTTGGTGTGAACATGCCTATACAAGTTCTTTTCTTAAGATATTTTTAATTAAAAATATAGTTAGTATGCAATATTATATTAGTATCAGTTGTACACAGTAGTTATTCAACATTTATATACCTAAAGGAGTGATCACCATGATAAGTCCAGCAACCATCTGACACTGCTACGCTATCACAATATTACTGACTATATTCCCTATGCAATACGTCCCATGCCCATGACTTATTTCTTTTATACTTGGAGATCTGGACCCTTATTGCCTTTCACTTCCCCCCTTTTAATTTTTCAGGTACAGTTGACATTCAGTATTACTTTACATTAATTTCAGTTGTACAACATATGGTTAGATATTTATATAATTTACGAAGTGATCCCCCTGACTAGTGTAGTACCCACCTGGCACTATACATAGTTATTACCATGTTATTGACTATATTCCCTATGCTTTACTTTACATCCCCATGACTATTTTGTAACTACCAATTTGTACTTTTTTATCCCTTCAACCTTTTTCACGCTGCCCCCCTCAACTCCTTTCCCATCTATCAACCTGATGAATCTAGTACCCATCTGATACCATATGTATTTATTACAGCATTATTGACTGTAATTCTTAAGCTATACCCTAGATCCCCATGGCTACCCTGTTTCCCTGAAAATAAGACCTAGCCAGACAATCAGCTCTAATCGTCTTTTGGAGCAAAAATTAATATCAGACTCAGTCTTATATAGGACTGGGACTTATATTATAGTAAAATACCACTGGGTCTGATACTAACTTTTGCTCCAAAAGACTCATTAGAGCTGATTGACTAGGTCTTATTTTTGGGGAAACACGGTACTTTGTAACAACCTATTTGTACTTCTTAATCCTTTCCCCTTTTTTCACCCACCCCTCTTCCATCTGACAACCATCACAATATTCTCTGTATCTGTGAGTCTGTTTCTGTTTTGTTTGTTTATTTTGTTCTTTAGATTCCACATAAAAGCAAAATCACATTGCATCTGTCTTTCACTGTATGACATACTCCACTCAGCACAATGCTTTCCAGGTCCATTCATGCCACCTCAGATGGCAAGAAACCATTCCCTTGCCTGGCCAAGCAATTCTCCATTATTTATACACACAAATATATATATATATATATATATATATATATATATATATATATATTCAGGCTACCTCCACATCTCAGCCATTGTAAACAATGCTGCAATGGACATATGGATGCACATGTCCCCTCAAAGTAGCATTTGGGGTTTCTTTGGATAAATACCGAGAAGTGGGATTACTGGGTCCGTTTTTGTCTCTTGTTAGAACCTTTGTTTTAAAGTCTGTTTTGTCTGGTATAAGTATTGCTAATACAGCTTTTTTATTATTTCCATTTTTTTATGAAATAACTTTTTCCATACCGTTACTTTCAGTCTGTATATATCTTTCAACCTGAAATGAGTCTCTTGTAGGCAGCATATGTAAGTGTTTTATTTTTTTATCCATTCAGTCACCCTGTGATTTTGATTGGAGCATTTCATACACTTATATTGAAAGCAAGTGTTGATAGATATGTAGGTATTGCCATTTTATTATTCATAATTTTGATTTTTTTTCCTAGCTTAAAGATGTCCCTCTGACATTCCTTGTAATACTGGTTTGGTGGTGTAATACTGGTTAGCTTTTACTTGTCTGGGAAGCTCTTTTTTCTGTCCTTTGCTTTTAAATGATAGCCTTGCTGGGTAGAGTGCTCTTGGTATAGGTTCTTGCTTTTTATCATGTTGAATATTTTGTGCCAATCCCTTCTGGTCTGCACAGTTTCTGTTGAGAAATCAGTTGAAAATCTTATGGGGTCTCCCTTATAAGTTACTAGTTGCCTTTCTGTTGCTCCTTTTAAGATTCTCTCTTTGTCTTTAACCTTTGTCATTTTAATTATAATGTGTCTAGGTGTGGGCCTGTTTGGGTTCATCTTTTTGGGGACTCTCTGCTTTATGGGCTTGTACGTCTATATCATTCACCGGGTTAGGAAAGTTTTCAGTCATTATTTCTTCAAATAGATTCTCAATCCTTTGCTTTCTCTCTTCTCCTTCTGGTGCCTCTATGATGCAAATGTTGTTATGCTTGATGTTGTCTCAGCGGTCTCTTAAATTCTCCTCATTTTTCTGGATTCATTTTCTTTTTCCTGTTCTGATTGGGGGTTTTCTGCTACCTTGTCTTCCAAATTGCTGATTTCATCCTCTGCTTCATCCAGTCTGATGGTGATTCCTTCTAGTGCATTCTTTATTGCAGTTATTATATGTTTCACTTCTCTCTGGTTCCTTTTATGGTTTCTACGTCCTTTTCTTATGCTTGCTCTCTCTCTGTTGAAATTCTCACTATGTTCCTCGAGCATCCTTATAACCATTGTTTTGAACTGTCTCTGGTAGGTTGCTTGCCTCCATTTTGTTTAGTTATTTTTTTGGATTTTTCCCCTGTTCTTTTATTTGGGACATATTTCTTTCTTTCCTCATTTTGGCTGCCTCTCTGTGTTTGTTTCTATGTATTAAGAAGGGCTGCTACATCTCCCACTCTTGCTGGGTGGCTTAAGTAGTAGAAGTCCTGTGTGGCCCAGTGGCACAGTCTCCCTGGTCACCTGAGTCGGGTGCTCCAGGAGTGTCCCTTCTGTGGGTTGTGTTTGCCCTCCTGTTATAGTTGAGCCTTGATTTCTATTGTCATGTCAGTGGGTGGTATTGACCCTCAGGCTGACTGGCTGTGCAGTTTGGCCACATCCACAGATTATGCGCTGCTCTACAGGGAGCTTACCCCGTGGAGCAGGGTGCCTGTTGAGACAGCCCTTTGTGTGTGCCATTTGTGGGGCTGGTTGGGTGGTGCTCTGCTGTGTCCTGAAGCCAACCTCCAGGTATGTTAGTTCTGGGTCCTCTTGGGAAGAGTTTTGGTACAGGCCTTGGTCAGCCACTGCTTGTGACTGGTCGGGGAGTACCTGCTGGGAGGTACAAAGTCATCCATGGTTGGTCTCTGTCTGTGCTGTATCTGGAAGCATGTGGAAGAGGTCATGCTGTGAATTAAAGATGTCTGCCACCAATACCAGGTCTGGGGTAGCTCCACCAAAAGCCAGGACACTCTGAGACCTAATGCCACCTGGCAGTTCCTGTGAGTTCAGCTGCTGATTAAGCTCCTGCAGTATTTAAGTTGAGTGAGGCAGGGTCTCAGTGAGTCAGCAGGATGGAGCAGCAGAGCTCACCAGGCCAATCAGATTCAGATATGACCTGGGGGGAAGAGCTCAACACAGGAAAGATGGTGCCTGCCTGCCACTGCACGGGAGAAGGGTCCCACACAGGGAAAACTGGGACTATCCCTCCAGTCCTTGCTCCGAATTTACACAACTCAGTCTCTCTCCATATGTCTCTGATGTCCTCAGAGTCACCATTCCTTCACTGCAGCCCAGGGTTAGTGTCTGTGCAGGCCCTTTCAGAGGATGTCTGGGTTTCCCAGAACCTTCCATCCCACCCAGATGGTCAGGATCCCCACTGTTTTTCACAGCCAGAACTTGTGGTGACTCCTCTTCCCAGCACCAGTATTCCAGGTCGGGGAGCCCCATGTGGGGGGCTGGGATACCTAGTTCCTTCATCGGGAACATCTGTGGCAAAGATATCTCTTCCAATTTTCACCTGCCACCCGTGGGTGTGAGATCAGCCTGTTTTGGGTCTCTGGCCCTCCTACCAGTCTCAATGTGGCTTCTTCTTTATATCCTTAGTTATAAAAGTTCTGTTCAGCTAGACCTCAGATGGTTCTACAGGTTGATCTGTAATGTAACTGCAATTTTGATGTGTTCATGGGATGAAGCAAGCACAGCATTTATCTACTCCACCATCTTGGCTCTCCTCTTATCAATTCCATAAATGATTAATTTTAATCATTATACATGGACTATGTGCAAAGCCCAGGCCACAACCACAGGTTTACAAACTGTGGCTTGCTGTCTTATACCTGATCCTAATTATTATTTTTTGATGTGCTTTATTTTATTGAAGATGGAAACTTAATCCCTGTTTATCCAGGAGCAAAGGGTAGGAGGAGCAAAGAAAAACTTACATATTTCCAAGAGCAGGAGTAGGAAACCTGGATCGTCATCTGGGTATTGTCATCTCTGCATCACAACAGTTAAGGGCACCTCTTGATTTCTAGCTGGTTTTCTGACTGTGCTCTAAAAAGGCAGCTGCTATATTGTCTTTTTTTAAATATCCTAAGGGTCTCTTCAGGTATAGTGACTATCTACCCTTAACCACTGTGCTCAGGACACGTGGACAGGGATCTAAGGTAACCTCATTTGCCCTCTGTTCTTCCCAACCCAACAAAGAATCATATCTAGTAGTCAGTGCGAGAAGGGGCCTGGAGTTATCATGCTGTTGTTGTTTGTGTTTTTCTCTGTCCAAAATCCCTTGAGCTCCTAGCCTATTGAAACTCCAAAGCTTTTATTTGCTTTTAGCTGAAATATCCCTTCCTTGAAGTAATAAATATTTCACTTTCTTGATAATCAAACTCAGAAAGGACCAGGAGGTGGTAGAGGAAACAAATCAGCTAATATTTCAGAGTAGTATCCTTCTGCATTTCCATTATAATTCCCTGGACTTGCAGGAGTGTTTCGTACTGCCTGTTGTGAGTAACTTCGGTTGGGAAGTTTTGTCTGGTGGTAGTTTAGAATTTTGCATGGCATGTTCCCTGAGAAAACATTTCAAGGCTATAATTTATGTAGAACGCTCTCTTACTTTTATTACTTAAACAGGCATGTGGCATATCTAAAAACACAAATTTTCACTAGACATTCCAGAGCAACATTTAAAACTCAAATATGATGACATGTGAAACAATTAAATCAAACCTTGCCCAGTGCCACTAAAGATACACAGCTACATTTTGAAGCAGCGCGTTCGGATGGTTTGGTCTGAGAAACACTGTATGAGGCAGGCGGTGATTTCTTTTTCAAGGTGGGCTGTGCGTAGTGGGAGGAGAGGACCAGTATTCAGAGAATGGAGGACTAGCAGGAGCAGCCACGCGACAGATGCCAATATATGTGGAAGTGGCTGCATACCAAGAACCTTAGAGAGAGTGAGGCTCAGATCCTCTAGGAGAGAAAACACAAGATCAATGTTTTGTAAAATGTTTAGGTATGTAGGTATTTGGGGACATCTGGGATAGTTGCTCATAGCCTTGACCATTTTCAGGTTATCTTATTTTCCTCTCCTCTGTCAGCTTTTCTTCCCTTCCTTTCTCTCTCTCTCTTTTTTTTTTCTCTCTCTCTCAATTCCAGTCTCCAACTTTTTTACAACTCCACTTCTCCCTTTCCTACTGGTGTTAGCATTCACCTGCCCATAGTTTTGACTCATAGCCAAAACAGATATAATTTTTCCATTCTAATCACCTATGGGCATCTGGCCAAGGGCGTAGCACGCATTATTAAGTGAGGGATCCCTGGCTTCCTATGAGACAGTAAGATGGTCTTAGAGTTGAGGTAGAGGCTGTTTAGCCACAGCAAAGATAACCGTAGAGGCTTGAACAGTAATACACTGAGAAATCCTGATAAAGACATATTAAGAAATATTTGAAGATAATCTCCTAGCAATGGTCAGTAAGGCAAATGGACATCTTTTATCAAAACCCTGGTAGCGAATCTGAAATACACTGTGTGTGCAACTTAATAGCATCCTAGAAAATGCATTGCTCATGTTGCCTCCACAGGAAAATACAGCTCTGTCAAATAATGGTATAAATGGATATTAGGAGGGCTAGTATCCAAGTCAGAGTGTGCCTGGGGTACCATTAACAGTGGGATTCTCTTTGTTTTGTTTCCTTTTTTTGTTGTGTGTTTGCTTTCTCAACTTCAGAATTGACCTTTTTTAATTAAAATTAGTCTTGCATTTAAAAAATATTTAATAATAACATTTTTCTCCCAGTCAATTAATGATGCTTCTGTCCCCCAACTAAATGTCCTTGTCTGTTTTCCCCAATTAATTACTAAAAATGGAAATAATATACAAAGAGCTTTTCCACTGCATAAAATTATCCTATGTATGCATAATATTTAAAAACCCTTGCCAGAAACAATATAGTTAAACTATTATCAGTCACATTAGGTAGTTGTTAAAACTCAAATTGCATAAATGATTATTTTAATCTAGGCTGACATAAACCTTCCGTAACTTCTTAGCCTAATAGTTAATAGCATTTTATTAATCATTGGTAAAGTTGATCTTTAACCATTTCTCATTGCAGTGTAATATGAAAATTCGCAGAAAACACAATAGTCTCAATATTAAACAACAGAAAATAATTCCACTGGAGTTTTAAAGACATTCAAATATACCTCATGACCCACCTTAGTTGGGCTACTACTGTTGTGATTACATCGTGTTGCAATGATGGAAACAATTACTACACTGCTATTAAATCCAAATTTAATTCTTATTTTTGCTGTCATCATACAACCTTATATTCAGTCATGTAGTGTAGAATTTTGGGAAATGGAAAAAATTATTTATCCTGGAAAGAGTTTCACCTATTTTTCTTTTCTCTTCGAGTTATACCTCAATTGAGTAGGAGGAGGGGGAAATGCATCTGAGCCATATGTTCTGTCTTTTTCAATTAATACATAAAGAAATAAACTAAAATTCCCCAAATGTGGATTTTTAGATAGCTGTAAATAGTTAGAAACATCAGTACTTGGTTAAGAATGGGAATTCAGATATGTAGACCATGAAAATTTTCCTGTGTGAGGTAAGAATAGCTTAAATAAAATAAGCCTCTTTTGATGCTTTGTTATAAGTCATCTGACCATAAGATCCTGAAACTTGCCTTCATTTAATACAATGGAACAAAATAAATATTTATTACCTGTCTATCATATGTAAATCATTCTAAGGTTTTTTTTTCTAGGTACATTTACAGTAGAAATAATCATTGGGCTGAGTCTATCATACTTCCTCAATATACCAAAAGGAACGTGGAAATACCTGATTTGTAGCCTTTGCCATATTCTATGGAAATTATCTACCTCTATTCAATTGTGGTGACTAGATTATGAATAACCTGAAAGCACATACTATTTTTGTACCTTCTTTATCTTTGTGTAGCTACACAAACTCAGAGACAGCGCAAATATCACATTCCTTTATTTCTCTCTAATCATATTAACTTTTAAACCCTCTCCTATGAGATTAAGGGACTGTTCAAAGTATGACATTATTGGGCCTCCGTCTCCCCCCAGGGTTACTCAACAGCCCCTAGGGGCTAGGTAAATCAGAACATCTAGAAAGAGCCCGTTTATCTTATCCTTCCTGATCCCCTTTCATTATCTGCCCAGCTTGCCTGAACTTGTAAAAGTGGGTAGCTCCCTGGATTTTGAGTACTGGCACATTTTCTGAAGTTGAGAAACTTGAGCTCTAGAATCCAGCCTACCTAGATATTTCATGGAACCATTCATTTCTCAGGTTCTGCCATCCTCCCAGAGCAGAAGAGGGACAATTTCAGGTATTGATGAATCTTAAATTATTTTCCTAGTTTGGCCCAGGTCACCATCAAAGAAATTCCTTTTCTTTCCCAGCCATGTTGGAATGTCTACTACAATCCAATCAAATATAGGCTTTAAACAAAGACAAGAAAGGAGATGGTCTTAGGGAAACTTACACTTTTGGTCAATAAGTATGCTCCACTCTACCCCATTGAAGCAGGAACCACAAAATTTGACTACCTTTCTAGAATAGGAGAGACAAAAATATGCAAGGAATAAATACACACTGGTATTTCAACATATTTTTAACCATATTAATATACCTAGTATGAAGAAAATTCTTCTACATAATAGATACTCAATAAACAGTGTTGAGTAGCTGAATAAATGAATGGGACTTTCTGATGTACTGAACAAAGGCACTTCTGTTTTCATTTTCATTTTAATATTTTACCTGGCACTCAGGATTTGCATTATGCACCATAGGAGGCACTCTTCTTTGACCAATAAATATTCTCTCTAATTCTGTCAAGACCTGAGCTATTTTTAGACCTATTGCTATGGGTCCCTATCCTATCATGGTAATAGCCAGAGGCTGTTATAATAATTGTTCTCTAATATATGCATTTTATTTCTAGGCAAACTTGAGTGCATATCACATTCTAACCCAAAGGAAAGAAGTTTCTGTTGGGAATGTTAGGTATCATACTAGTGGAAGATACATTTGATAACAGCACAGTGTTATTTTCCCATTCCATCACTTCCCTGAGACCTACCAATAGCAACTGTTGAAATGCGTGCCTACGAAACACAAAGTTTTGAAATACGTATATTAACACACTAGAAATCAACCCTAGAAATCAAGTGGCCTGGGTTTTATCTCTCACGCTTTTAAACAGTAGTCTCACATCCACAAATGTGGCTATGTCATCATGGGTCTCTGTTGAAATCCTTTTCTGCCATTTGATCATTTAGAATCCTGATACAATACTTTCTTAGGCTAGATACACTGTGACCTCATTTTTGTGTCGTATATTAGTTTCCCAACTTTTATTATTAAAAGTAACTTTTGTTCACTCTGAAATATTATCTGGAGAGTTGCAAGTTTCTAAAAGTACATATATAAGGTGCTAATTATCTCCTGTTATAAGAGAGATAACTGGATCCGATGGAAATGAGTTTGATATATATCAGTAGAGCCAAATCAAGCATTTGGTTTATTCAAATTTTGAATAAACCATAAAGTTTGAGATGAGAAGAAAAAATGAAAGTTAACAGAATAAGTAAATTAAAAAAACAATTTTCAGGGAAAAATAAGATGAAATGCATGTAATGTTAGGATTTGCCAAAATGATATACCCTAGATATCAAACAAAAATTATTTTTAAAGAATTGTGCTTTTTTAGTAGGTTAAAGATGTTTATCTGGAAAGGGCTCCTAAAAGGGCTTAAATTTTTCTGAGTCCGTGTTTTTTCTCATATTGAGAATTATACATCAGTATATAGGGATGTGTGTATATGTTTGTGTATGTATGTATGTGTGCAGGCTTAACTCATTTTAATTTTTGGTTAAGCCATTTTTCAAAATTGGACAATTCAGTATATTCCATGGAACTACTTTGGGGATACAAAAATGATATTCTAGTAAATATGCACACTAGTTGGCAACACAACGTTATTTTGTGAAATATGCAGCCTGCACTGGAGGCCAGCCACAGACTTTCCCATTGTTTGGATACCAGAAGAGAATGTTATCATGGAAAAATGATACAAAACACATTTTCATCTTTTTGAAATCCATTTTTTAACACTATAAAGGCCTAGAATTCCCCCTTCCCCTGCCAAAGTCTAGTAGAACCAGAGAAGGAGAGAGAAAGAGAAAGAAAATCACTTCTGATTTTCTCTGTATAGATTCATTTTCAGGAGAAATAGAAAGAAAAGAAAACATGTTAGAAACCCCTTTACTTGAGGGAAAGGTAATTTCCTGGCAAACAGTTAGACCAAGTGTATATTTTTCCCATTTGATTTCCTTGTTGTCAGTGCTTTGGATGTGATGCAGGCACTTATTGATCTAACCTTTCTCTCATGATACATGGGGCTGTTTGTTGTTTTGAGAAACATATTTTGCGTGCATAGCATGAATCCATTTTGAAGAAAAGTTGGATTTATAGGTGCTTTAGCTTTGGTGTAAAAATGTTTCTAGAAGTTAGGACTCTATGGTGCTATACTTTGGATCTGTGAGGTTACTACCTCTCATCCTATTTTATATTGGTGAAAATAGAGAAATTCCAAGTTCCCACATTTAATATTTTTGCATTCACATGTAAAAATAGGTCAGGAAAACATGCACACAGTAACCCCTCAGGGATAAAGATCTAGTGTTCCGTGGGCTCCTGTAAGAGCCCCGGGGTACAGAGCACACAGAACACACAAGCGTTCTTTTATCAGCAGAATGGTGAGCATTGACGCTGACTGCTGGGGAGAGCAGTTAATAATAAAGAGGAAAACTTGCAGTTCAAGTCAGACTTGTGGTGGAAATGGGGACACCTGGAGATAACTCCCTCTGGCTCTCAATCTGACTTTTCTCAGCAACCCACATAAAATTAAACTATATATATATATATATATATATATATATATATATATATATATATATATATATATATATATATATATCCACTTCACATAAGGTGTCTTAATGAGTTGAGAAGCCTCTGTTTACATTTTACATACCAGTTAAAAAGAAGTAGCGTCTCCATGAAAGTTAAGACTCATTTCTCATTCTGTGTCAAGTGACGGAAGGCTCTCAAACCGACTTAACCCCAAAGGGAATGTACTGCTTTATAGAAATAAACAGGTTATGGATGGGAAGGATTCAAGTGCTTCAGAATGAAGGAGATCAACTGGCAAATTCCGCCTGCAGTGAAACCTACTATTTCCCCACTCTGCATTTCAATTCCTGAAGCCAAACATGAGCAGAGCAAAACACTGGACCTTGTTCACTGATCTCTCTTGATTTGTATCATGACTGCGAGTTTCAAGTGGGCCTTAATGGTGCTTGGTGAGCTGACCATATTCTCCTGTGCCATTTGATTTGCCAGGTGCCTGTAAAACTATTTCACAATGTTTCCTTTCACTGTATTTATCCACTACTTTTTTCCCCCGACCTCAGTCTCAGCTGATGCTGTTGCTTTCCATTTCACTGAGGAAATAGAAACCATCCCAATAGAAGAACATCTGTGCATTCTATGTTTGTCAGACCAGTGTTCGTGCCCCAGACACTCTTGCTTTCCTTCTCTATGACCTGATCTAAACCAGCCCCTCCATCCATGCACTGGTTCCATCCCTTCATGGGTACCTCAGGGCATTGCTTCAGTATTTGTCCTCGCTTTTTCCTACATCATCTTCTCCTGTCTGCAGCTAGATCATCCCCAACCATGTTACAAACATGCTGCAGTTTTCCTGTCTTAAAAAAACGAACTTCATGAGCCTGCATTCCCTTTAGGCATCACCTTGTTCCTCTGGGGGTTTTTGTTTGTTTGTTTTTGTTTACTGCAACACTTCTCTAAGGTGTTGTCTTATAGAGTCTGTCTCCATTTCCACTTCCACTACTTCAAGAAAACCTGCCTTCCCAAGGTCTCTGATGACATTTATGGTTATTTTTCAGGCCTTAATATATCAACTTATTAGCAATATTTGACATGGTTGGCATATCCCCCTTCTAAACACCCAATCTTCATTTCTCTTTTGGAACACCTCACTGGCCCCACATTTTCAATTGCATTTTCTGGTTTCAATCGCATCTTCAGCCTATCTCCCAGGTGACAAATGTTGAATTTTTCCAGCTTTCAGTTCTCACTCTCTTTCTTTTACTACCTGGATGATATCCACCAGTCGTGACTTTAAATATTATGTATATATTGATAGCTTTCAAATGATTTCTATCCCAGAATTCTTCCCTAAGCTCCAGACTTTCCTTAGATATCTAATGCTTACCACGATCACCAAGTTTCTCATCTCTCCCCAGAAACTTTCTATCCCATCATATCTCTCCAGAAATTTTCTCCATCTTGGTATACAGCAAATGCTTCATTCTAGTTGTACAGGCCAAAAAACCACATCACTTGGAACTTGTTTTGTGTGTGTGTGTGGCTATTCAAAACTTACCTTCAGGCTATCTACAAATCCCGCTGACTCGAACTTCAAAATGCAGTCAAAATCCAGAACCCTCACTGCCACTGTGCCACCCTGGCCATCGCAATACCTCCCAACTGACCTCCTTGTCTTTCCTCTTGCTCCTCTGCATTCTATTTTTAACTCAGACACCAGAGTCATCCTGATGAATCTAAGGCATGGTAGCTTATTTCTCTGTTCGAACCTTTTTAATGCTTTTCTCACTCTCTCAGAGTGGAAATTAAAGCTCTTAAAAGAATCAACAAGACCTCAGAGCTCTGGCCTCTGTGAACTCATCTCCTGCTCTCTTCCACCTTGCTTATCTGCTACGGCCATGCAGACTACCTTCCCTGTTTCGTGGACACGTCAAGCACACTTCTGCATCAAGCGTTGCTGCTCCCTCTGCCTCAAGTGTTCAAATCCCCTAAACATTCCCTTTTCTGTAAACTAGTGAGTCCTTCCCACTCGCCCACGAGGCTCTTCAAGCTCCCTTTCCACCTTTACATACTAATTTGTTCTTTTTTGTAACACTTGCCCTCAGTCATTTTATGTTCTCTCTTACTAATGGAGAATGTAAGTTCCCTGAGAGCAGGAACTTGTTTTGTTTTTCTTTTTGTTTTTTTCCAATGTATCTCCAGTGCCTAGAGCAGCGCTGAGAGCAAAGCATTAAGATTCTTCATTTCAGGTTATTGAATTCTGTGGCACGGAGTCCTTCACAATATTCTCATGTGACCCTTTGTAATTCTGTGGAATCCATTGTAACTTCTCTTTCATTTCTGATTTTATTTGTGTCTTTTATCTTTTTTCCTTAGTGACGCTAGCCAGGAGTTTGTCAGTTTTATTAATCTTTTCAAAGAACCAGCTCTTTGTTTGCATTAATGTTTCCCGTGTGTGTGTGTGTGTGTGTGTGTGTGTGTGTGTGTGCTCTATTTCATTTAATTCTGCTCTGATTTTTATTATTCCTTTTTTCTGCTGACTTGGGTTTCATTTGTTCTTCTTTTTCTAGTTCTTTAAGATGTAATGTTAGGTTATTTATTTGGGTTTTTTCTTATTTCATGAGATAGACCTGTAATGATATAAATGCCCCCTTATTGCTTTCCAGGATCCCAATAATTTTGATTTGTTGTATTTTCATTCTCATTTGTTTCTATGTATCTTTTGAGCTCTCCTTTGATTTCTTCCTCAACCCAGTCATTCTTTCACTATCTGCAGTATTATTGGGTCAAAATCGATATAATTAGACTCTCCAATACTATGTGGAAAATGGAATTAAGTTTATTGTATAATTAAAAATTCAATAAAATCATGACTTGGGGGATATGAAAAACTCAATATTTGTTTCTCAAATAAGCTTGTACTCTTGGCTCCAAGGGCAACATTACAGCAATGTAAGGAAAAACAGGAAACAACATAAATGAACAACAGTGGTGCTGCCTCCATTTTTGGGTACATTTATATAATGGGGTACAAGGCAGCCTTTACAAAATGTCCCATCATTTTCAGTGGCTTCATATTCATCCACAATTGATTTAAGTAATCCAGTCATTATAACACACATTGTGTCTAATTTTTCTTTTGTAAGCAATAGTAACAGACAACTCTATACACACTTCTTTTTGTAGTTGCCTAATCATTTCCATGGTGTTCATTCCTAGACTTTTTGCCAAAATTGGTTCCAAGCTTTTGAAAAAAAAATATGCATCATTAGCTTGAATTTTTTTCTACAATTTATTTTCTTTTTAGGGAAGGGGTGGGATTTAGCCATTCTTTTCTTAGACCATTTAGTATTTCACTGTTACAAATAACACTTCAGTGAACACCATATTCATAAATCATTGTCTCCAACTCTACTCATTTCCATAGGCTACATTCCTAGATGCTGGATTACTTAGCAACTGAGAATACAGACATTTGTAATCCTAAAAAGTTATCCTTATGAATCTTACAAAATCACCTTATAAGAAAAGAGTATCAATTTATCTTTCCTTCAGAATTGTATAGTAGTGTAGGTTTCATTTCAACCTTACAAATAATTGGTATTTGTATTATAAAAAATACTTAGTTTTTGAGATTTGAATATATTGAAAAAGGTTTACCCAAGTCAATTGGGATATGTACCTACACAATTTGGGGTAGAGTCAGTTCAGCTATAATGCTTGTTTTGAAAATGTGAACTTATTCAAGATAATTGATGTGTTAAGAAACAATTCGAGTATATTGGAAATTTTGTGTTTTTATATGCGATTTTTATCTGCAAGAATCAATAGGTGAATAGAGAAAACTGCAGCCAGCTGAACCAAGCCATGTAGAAATATAAACCCAAACATTTGCTAGCTACCTTAGTTCACCATCTGTGTTATGAGCCACACCTATCCATATATGATTTTATAACTTTCTATCAGATTTTAGACAATACTCCTTCTACCTCTTGATTATAACATGGTAATTTTGAGAAAAAAAAGGACAAAACACATACACCTCATTCTAGCAAACCTGATATGTATGAATTCAACATATATCAGTGGTTACATCTATGCTGCCTTTATTTGTGTTTGTTTATTAATACCCCAGATAAGTAGCATGCTATTTTAGAAACTTCCTGAGTCTCTAGTGAAGTCACTGGTGAATCTGTTATTCAATATGTGTCCCTCGTCCCCTATCTGCTCCTTAATTGTGCGTGCACACAGCGAATTTGAGACAGCAGAAACTGAAATGGAAACGGAAGTGTTTAGAGCATTTGGTGTGAACAGTATTGGAACTGAATATCTCTGTTTGAAAAATGTGCTTTTCAGTCTGCAAGATGAGTTCTTTCAAGCGTTGCTTCTCATCGCGGGTATAATTGAATCCTTCAAATCCTTAGAAAGATAAAGATTAGTTCAAACTTGATATGCATTTTCAAAGTAGCAGGGACATGCGTGTTTTTCAAGCCAGTAGTAGAACAGCGTATGTATCAATACTTCAGAACTCAGCAAACAGAATTCTTTTCATCAGTTTCAAGCAAGAGAGCTGGCATTCTGTTTTTAAACAGAGCAAATGATTTGGGGAACATCAGAAAAGACCCTATACTCAAAGAAGCATTGCCAATTCAATCAATCGTTCCTAAACAGTTCCATCTGACAGAGATTAAACTTCAAGTACAGTCATTTTTGGATTTGATTTCTTTGCAGTCTAATTTAGATTAAGGAACAAATGTCATCAGGTCCACCTTGGGAAATTTTAAGGATAAGGGAACTGGCAATGAGTAGGTGAAGAAGAAAGTTGAGCGGGATTCAATTGGAAATAAACATGAGTACAGGAAGAAATGACATATATTGCCTACATAACAAAGCAGACCGTGACCTGGCCTTTTAATATAGCACTACACCTGTTTGTGAGGGTGCCAGAAAAAAATGAAACCTGTGACGGTTTTATTGTTTATGGTCACTAACAGTATTTGCACAGCCTGCTTTATTAACACTTTGCATCTCTTAAGAAACTTCTAGTCTCTTAAGCACCTTGAGTAGAAGAGTGGAGGAAGGTGTTACTGAGAAGACTGAACTACAATTTACCAACTCTGAAGGAATGAATCATGAGAGTGTGGAAAGTACAATGAATAGGTAGCAACAGATATAACCTCTGATAAGGTAGGAAAGCTATCTGGTGTTATTTAAAAGCATGGGCTTTGAAGTCAAGACGATCTGTGTCTCATCCTGACCCTCCACTGATGGATTCTCATTATGAAGGAAATTATTTAGCCATCATGAGCCTCACTTGCTTCATCTGTAAAATTAGAACTGATGAGAACATTTCAAAATATTTTTTTCAAAGATTAAATGAGATAAAATTGTGTGAAAATATTCTGTAATGTCCCACTTGGAAAGGGTGGGAAGTGGAGGCTAACAAGAATAAAAAGAAACAATGAAAAAAGAATTGTGTCACAGTTCAAGCTTTGGAAACAGATCTATCTGCAGAAATGGCCAGGCCATAGAATCCCAAAGCAAAAACAAACAAATAAATTTGAGATTATTATCACCGTTTAATGTTATTATCTTTTGATTTATGCATGTACGTGTTTGCCCCTCAACAAATAATTGAGTGACTATTTATAAGGCACAAGGCTAGGCTCCAGGGATAAAACAAAGCAACAGACCAGTCCCTCTCCTCCATGCCTTCATTTGTAAAGTGAGGAAATTGGGATGCACAATCTATTCATTCTCTGTCTTTTTTTGACATTTTAGGGTACTGATTAGTATTGGTAGTAATAATATGTATGCAATTGCTATTGTCTTAGCTTGGGCTGCTGTAACAAAATATCATAGACTGGGTGGCTTAAACAACAGACAGTTATTTCTCACAGGTTGATAGGCTGAGAAGTTCAAGATCAAAGTGCCAGCAGATTTTTGTCCTTGGAGAGGGCCTGCTCCTGGCTTGCAGATGGCCACCATCTTGCTGTGTGCTCACACGACCTCTTCTCTGTGTGTGAAGAAAGACTGAAATCTCTCTGTCTTCTTCTCATGAGGGCACTAAGTCTATCATGATTGTCCCATCCTCATGACCTAATTTACACCTAATTACCTCCCAAAGTTCCCCGCTCCAAATACCATCACTTTGGGGGTTAGGGCTTCAATATATAAATTTTGAGGAGACACAGGCATCCAGCCCCTCACACCTATATACTATCATCAGGGCAGGAGTTTCATAGGGTTTTCTCTCATTCTCAAAAAACCCTCCATTAGATAGTTATCAGTATGCTCACTTTACAGATAGAAGCTGAGGCTCTGAGAGGTGAATTGATTGACCCAAAGCCTCATAGCCATTAAGTGGCAGGGACAGAATTCTGACCTACAGTTGCCTGTGTGATTACTCAGCCTGGGTTCTTTCAACCATTTAACACTGTGCCTTTTAATACCATTAAAGTAAGATTCACAAAGCATTATTCAAACGAGATGTTGACAGAGGTTAGTCAATTGGTGAAGTCAGGACTGTTCTTTGGATCAAAAGAAATACATTTTTTTAAAAAATCAAACACGTGCTTTGTAAGGGTGCTTTGTATTAGAAAAGATGACATTTCTGGGGATGCAATTGTTTATCACCCCATCAGCTGTCACTTCAGGGAAAAAAAAATATCTTGAAGAAATATTGAGGTCACTAAAACAGAGAGCTTTTTAACTGATCCATTCCATCTTGCATGCATCCCATTAGCCTCTGAAGCTCCTGGATAGATTTATTATAGAATGTCTGTGTCTCTAGCAATGTGGGATTTTTTTTTTTCCTTCAGAGCCAATTGATCAAATTCTGTATAAATACAATAAAAGTGTATTTTACCT
Source organism: Rhinolophus sinicus (assembly GCF_057876585.1). Lineage (NCBI taxonomy): Eukaryota > Metazoa > Chordata > Mammalia > Chiroptera > Rhinolophidae > Rhinolophus > Rhinolophus sinicus. The sequence continues at coordinate 101,362,369 of NC_142504.1, forward strand.
GTATAACATATTTTAATATCCGGATCTCTGGACAATACCAAAGGTATGCAATCATAAGGAGTTAAGTTAGGAATTGTGTTCTCACAAAGTACTCTCTAGTTTTTAATGTTCATGCAAATGGGAATATTTATACACATTCTGCCATTTTTCACCTCCCCACATGGGAATTGCAAAGCTCCATCTTAGAATTTCCTATATCCCTCAACTTTGATTCTCCATAAGGAATATTGGCCAAAGGAAGGTCTGTGCTGTGCTTTCTTAGTCAACTCTATTCTTAGAGGATGGAGAGGATATTTAGTTCCTACCTGTGATTCTTGTTGTGGTGTGTGGTGGGGTCCCAAACTCTTTATACCAAGTCCACATTGTGGCAGAGATTGAACAGAGGCTTCCTCACTCCGTTTGCAACCAAACCAGGATGCAGACACTCCCTTGCCAGGACCCCTTAGGTCTCACCACCACCTTTCCTATCACAGGCATGGGTCATCAGTCACTTTGTCTTTTCTTACTTGGTGGGACTCCAGAGAATTTCAGATCCTAATTACTAGGGACAGCCAATTGACAAATCCTCTGGGTCCTTTGTGTTTCTCCTTTATGTCTACTGTACCTGCTTCTGTTACAGCAATGATCACACCGTGTGGATTTTACAAAATATACCCCCCTTACCCATAGGACTGTCCATTCTTCAAGGGCTGACATATTGTTCTTGCATTCTCAATGTCTAACACAATGTCTAACATATAGGTACTCAATGAGCATTTGCGAAATTAAATTATATTGCCGTAGTAATGGCAATAGCAGTAGAGACAGCAAAAAGACAGCTGGTACTACAGAGATGGAATTCCAAAGCTTGACAATGATTAAATGCAGGTGATGAAAGAGTAGAAAGTCAAGTGTGAAAAATATATAGTTGCTCTTCAATTTACGATGGGGTTACATCTCGATAAACCCATAGTAAGTTGAAAATATTATAAGTCAAAAATATATTTAATACACCTAACCTACCAAAGATTATAGCTTAGCCTAGCCAACCTTAAACATGCTCAGAACACTTACATTAGCCTACAGTTCAGCAAAATCATCCAGAACAAGCCTATTTTGTAATAAAGTGCTGAATGTCTCACATAATTTATTATGCATATCGCTTTTGCACTATCTTAAAGTGGAAAAATCATTAAGGCAAACCATCGTAAGTCAGAGGCCATCTGTAGATAAACTGAATGACAGAGATAAAACACAGCGGTAGGTTTAATGAGATAATAATAATAGTTACAGTTTATTGAGCAATTACTATGCACTAGACACTATGCTAAGTGCTTTACATTTATTATCTCACAGAATCTCCATAAAACAAACTGTTCTACAAATGAGATACTTGATCACAATGCTAAGTAATTAGTAAGACCAGAAATTGAATTAATCCCTATTTCTCTATATTCCACAAAACCAGTTTCTCGAAGTGTGATCCAAGAACTCCCTAAATCAAAATCACAGGGGTGGCAGCTTAAAATCCATATTCCTGGGTCCCACCACAAATATGCCACTGCAGAGCCAAAGAGTCTACATATTTAAAAGTGCACCAAGCAACTCTCATGCCAACTAAAGCGTTATAAATATTGTATTTCATTCAATTTAGTAAATTTTTATGAAGGTGCTATAATGTTGTAGAACTTGGCCCAGACTTTGCAGATAGAGAAACTAACAACATAATTCTTTTCTCTAGGATCTTGTAGACTAATGGGAGAAAGAAAGATGAAATAGACCATGAAAAAGCATTGTAATAAATGCGTGTGTGGCGATGGGAGCGCCTCACAGGGGACCTAGTACCGGAATACTGGTGGTAGGTTTGAAGTGACAGGCAGAAACACAGAGTTGGAACCAACGACCAGTTAGTTACAAATTTGGAACTCATGAGATAAGCCAGGATTAAATATGGTGGTCATCCATTTAGAGATGAAAGCTGAGAGGTTCAGGAGGTGAGAATGCCAAGGAAGGGATTAAAAAACACAAGAAGGGCTGGCCTGGTGGCTCAGGTGGTTGGAGTGCTGTGCTCCTAACGTCGAGGTAGCTGGTTCAATTCCCACATGGGCCAGTGAGCTCCGCCGTCTACAGCTAAGATTGTGAACAATGGCTCTCCCTGGAGCTGGGCTGCAGTGAGCAGCTGGAGGTTGGCGTGAGCTTCTGTGAGCTGCCGTGGGCTGCTGTGTGCTGCTGTGGGCTGCTGTGTGCTGCTGTGGGCTACCATGAGCGTTTGCTTGCTGTATAAGTCAAAAGCAAGATAGTCTCTGTCTTAGTTGGAAAAAAAAGGAAAATTAATCTTTCCCTCCCTGTCCAGGAATCATGAAGTGATTATATAGGCCATTAAAGTACATTGATAATATACTTGATATGTATTTTTAAAAGTAGTTTGGTAAAGAGTAAAGGCTGTTGATTGGAATTCAGGAAGCTTGTGTTTCTGATATTGCCTTTGATATTTATGAGCTGTGTGATATCATAAAAATGCCAGTGGGCTACTGTGGTGTGATCCAAGAACTCCCCAAATCAAAATCACAGAGGTGGCAGTTTAAAATCCATGTTCCTGGGTCCCACCACAAATACTTTCTTCGTCTGTAAAATGTCAGGGATGAAGTAGATCTATAAGACCTTTTATAGCTCCCATCAATTAATAAATCAAATCACTGCTTATTCAGTACTCAATATGCTTTAGGATATAAAGTAATAACTAAGTAGGCATAGTCTTATTTGCAGGGTACTCACAACCTGCATTTCTACTCTACCAGAAGTTCAGGTTTATTAAAAAAGCAAAAGCAAACAAACAAAAGCATCGTTTATGTAACTTGTAACTTGGTGGATTTATGTTTCCACAATGCAGAAATTTTATATCAGCTTTAAAAAATATATGTACAGAAAAGCAGAAAGAATGTTCAAATTTCAGGTTGCATTTTTTTTGTTACATGCATTTTAATGAATATCAAAGCATTCAAGGGCACATATATGGCGATAGAATATAGATGTTTGCAGCTAATATATATATATATATATATATATATATATATATATATATATATGCATGGTTAGTTGCAAAGTAAAGACTTGTGTTGATTTCTATGACGGCTTCTGTTCATATCAAAAGGAATTAAATGTATATAAAGTAGCAAACATGAAGTAAATGCAAAGGTCAGACAATTAAGATCACCAGCTCATCCTAGAAAAAGTGCTATATACCTCATTGCTGAATATCACTATGGTCACCTTCCAAGTACTCCCTTTGGAAAGCTATACAGTGATGTCAGCATCTAGTCCACCCTGCAAAGCAATTTTGGAACTTTTTCTGGAATGGCCATCAGAGCTGTCATTGTATGACCCTTGATGTCCTGAATGTCATCAAAACATCTTCCTTTCAGTATTTCCTTTATCTTCGGGAAAAGAAAGAAGTCATTGGGGGCCAGATCAGGTCAGTAGGAAGGGTGTTCCAATACAGCTATTTGTTTACTGGCTAAAAACTCCCTCACAGACAGTGTCTTGTGAGCTGGTGCATTGTCGTGATGCAAGAGCCATGAATTGCTGGTGAAAAGTTCAGATCATCTAACTTTTTCATGCAGCCTTTTCAGCACTTCCAAATAGTAAACTTGGTTAACTGGCCAGTTGGTACAAATTCATAATGGATGATCCCTCTGATAACAAAAACAATTAGCAACATCATTACTACAAGTTTGTTATCTTAATTGTCAGACCTCATATGAATGGCAAGTATGAAAACATACCAAGGACTTTTTTGAAGCTTGAGAGAAGTACATTTGTTTTTCATCAGAATCAATGAATGGATTATAACCTTTCTAACCAGCTTGATTTTAATTGACAAGTCATATGGTAAATAAAATTATTCAAATACTTGGAGGAATGAGAAGGGATTGGAAGAATTCTGTAATATTTGAAGAATTACATACAATATTTATTTAAGCTTTTCTTTCCATCTATTAGGTTGCTGCAAAAGTTATTGCGGTGTAAAAGGTTAAAAATAATTGCAAAAACTGCAATTACTTTTGTGCCTACCTAATATTTCCCAGTGTACTTTGGTTTGTAAGATTTCATCATAAAATGCAAGGACTAACATGTAAGAATGCAGTACTTCTTAGTCACCCTTTCATGTTGGCCCTTGTGTTTATTGAGTGTCTGAGAGGAAGAAGTGTTTCCCTGAGGTTTGAAGAGTATTAGTCACCGTAGAGAATGTTTAGGGTTACAGATTGTTCTGTGCCAAGACTGAGTGCCAGATCCCAAATGACAAAAGTGGCCAGATATTCCTTACACACACACACACACACACACACACACACACACACACACACACGTACACATACATGTACACATACATATACACACACATATACTGGGGGTGCCAAAAATGTATACACATGACTTGTATTCATCTTTTGTTATCGGTATATATTATTACAATTTTCATAGTTTTTTCCTTTCAAAAAAATGTGTATACTTTGTTTTGGCTCCCTCTGTATTTGTTTATGATATGTAGGGTCCTCTGAAGTGTAAGACCCAGGGAAGGGGTCTCAGAGTGGAATTCTTAGCTGTCAATGAAAATTCCTAAATATCTTTTGATAAATTACTATCAAATACTGCTGTGTTTCTAATTTAATGCATGCCTTTATCATTTACCCTTAATACATTACATTTTAAAATTTGATACCAATTCTTTCCAACTAAAATTAATTTTATGAAATCTGAATTTTGAAATCCAACTTATCACTATGAATGACACACAAATTTTATAAGCATTCCTTCATGATGTTTAAATATTAGGCAAAATGCCCCAAAACCCATTTTCATTTATTATACAAGAATCCATTCAAGTCGATAAATGAGTTGTCTATGTGGTGGGATTTTATGACTTCACACACACACACGTGCACACACACACACACACACACACACGCACACACACATACACACACACATACACACATACACACACACATACACACACACACACACACACACACACATGCACACACTTTTTCCATGGTTTCTGAAATCCGTACTTGTAAAGCAATTAAATTACCATGAGGATTTGTCTTACCTGTAAGCTGATAGCTAAGGTCTCTTGAAGCCAAAATACAGGAATGAAATAGGCAGATAGAGTCTCAAAATTGGAATATAATCAATGCTGGAAATACTTTTTTCGGTAAGTAATCTTAAAAGTAAGTCATTTGTGTTAGTATGAAAGGAATACTGTCATTTTGCAGCAAGGTGTTGAACTAATTACCCTTGACCTGTCTTTGAGTCACTTTCTAATTTTATGAGATGCTTACGTTGGTTTTTATTGTGTTAAGCGATGCATTAATGCCAGCTTAGTATTATTTTAATGGCAGAATAAAAAGCAAAACGACAATTTTATTACTCTGTTTTTGTTTCTTTCCCCCCCCCTAAATCAACTCTATACAAATTGTTCATGCAGAACAGCGTTGGACTGTCTATGTATACTCACACGTTAGACTCAGAATTTTAAAGCTGGAAAAAAGCTTGGGGATAGTTTAGTTTCTTTGTTTTTGTAGCAGAGAATGTTTTCATGCAGCTGTACGTTAATACGGAAGCTCAGTATAAATTTTCATTTGAGAAACAATTTTGAAAAGTTCAGTTAGTTTCCCAGTGTCCATAATCTGCCCCGCAGTAGAGTCAGAACTGGGAGTCAGAATCCCCGACTGTGCTTTGTCTCATACAGTGGTTTTCCCTATACAGACGGTCATCCTGTGTACCATCTCCCCTCACCAAATTTGAGGTAGAAAACCTTGTCTCTCTTTCCTTCACATTTCCCTTAAGGGTTTATGTGCTCTTCTCACCAGCAACAAGAGTTTCTCTGAAGTAGAAATGTATGACAAAAGAAAAAGAAAAGGAAGGTAAATATGTTTACCTGCTATTTTTGTCTATGTATTGTTTATACAAACTCTTAGAATTTCTAGTGGGTTCTTCTATTTAAAGCTAGAATGGAGAGCCCTCCCAGAAAGGAGATTTTTTTAGTTAAAATCTTTTTAATCATTGCAAATTTTAAAAATACCCAAAAAGGAAAAGAGACATATCCATATTTCCATAACCACTATGACATCTTAGGATATTTGCTCCAGAGCCTTTTTAAAATTGTTTTAGAAAATCACTCTATTAAGTTTGTGCAAATAATCCATGTAGATTAAAAATCTACCAAATCTCAGCATTTCATACAACCTACATGAATAATTGGATGGTTAGGGAGAAATACATTTATAACAATGTGATCATGCTGTAAATACTGTTTGTAATCTTTTTAAGTTCATGTTTAATTTAAGGGCATAATTGAGGAAATTCCTACTTTTCAGAGCAGGAATTCCCATTCTCATTCATCCTCTCATTTCCCCACCTCCTGATTTTGGTGTGATAATATTAGTTGTATCTTACTCAGATTTATAGCAATTGAATTATCTTCAGTAACCCTTATTTCCATTGTGTTTACTTGTATTACTGTAGAGAAATGTATTCTATACTCCACCAGTCCTTTTATCACGATGCCTAACGTTTTATTTTGATTCTATTATTAATTGCCTGGATTTTGTTGTCCGATTTACTTCATAAGTGCTATATTTTCTCAGCACTTTCACAAATGAGAATGTTGCATTACACATATATAAATGATCATGTATAATATCCTTGGGTAGTATTGCTCCATTGTCTTCTGACATTGGATTTTACTATATGGGAATCCAATTCCCTCTTACCCCTCATAGATGTCTTTTTTCCTGTCAGGGTATTCAAACAATTCTTTATTCTTCAGAAGCAACAGCTCAAATATGACACGCCTCACTATTAAGAATCATGTATTCAGCTTCCCAGGAACATGGTATAATCTTGCAAAGTGAAAATGTAGATTTATTTTTCAGGGAAGATTTTCTATTATTTTAGCTTTGCATGTGTCTTCTGTTTCCATGTGGGCTTTCTACATCAAAAATGCCAGTTATCTTAATGTTGGCTCATCTTTTCTAGTCCTCTTTCTATGCAAGCTTCGCCCTAATTACTTTCATTCCTTTGCCTTTTTCCTCTACAGTCAACTGATTATCTCAAGTCACCTCTGTGTTGGTAATTTGATTTTTACTGGCATCAGTTATGTGACTTGTGCTTTCTAATTTATGTATTGGCTCTCTAATGATGTTGTTTCGGTCCTTGATTTGTTTCCTTAGGTCTGCTACCTCCCTTTTCATTCCATTCTGTTGTTTTATCATCTAGGCTTTGACCTCTAGTTTTATGGAATTTATTTTCATGTCAAATGATTTTTTTGTGTGAAGCAACTTGAGGAATTTACTTCTGTTTTATCCTTTTACCCTTATATTTTCTTCTGAGTTGAGTTCTCTCTCTCTCTCTCTCTCTCTCTCTCTCTCTCTCTCTCTCTCTCTCTCTCTCTCATTATTGTTGGTTGTAGTATATGTCCTCATTTCCCATGTATGTCTTTTATCTTTCTCACATATGGGTAGCTCTGTCCAGACACTATTTGCTCAAATAAAGTAGAAGTCACCTCTAGACTTATTTACCACCCTTGCTGAGACCCTTTGGGCCATTGTTTGAAGGCTGGATATTTCAGGTTTATGCATTTTTTAATGCCCAGCAAGAATGGTCAGGGAGTGAGGTCAATTGAAGCAGCACTCAGCCTCTTTGAGAACACCCAGCTTTATTGGCTGGTGCTGTACCCTGTTCCCTGTCACATGAGAGGAGCTTGTCCTCAAGTTTCATTGGTAGCCCAAGAGCCTTGACCTTCATCTTACCTCCTGTGTGTCTTCAACAGCCACTGCAGCTTCTCCTCACTCAGAAAAGGAAAAACATAAGGCTAGTCGTAGGTTTTGTATTGCCTCAGGTTTGGAGGTATTACTGAGAATACTTAGCCTTTTCCAAAAACTCCGGGGCAATTTCTGGAGTTCAAGGACAAACAAAGAACTAAATCCTACTCTGCCTTACTGCTCTACTCAAGAAATGTCTGTTTTGATTTTTTTTTTTTTCAATCGACTCTACTGTCTTTGTTTGGTTGCTGTGGTTGAATTGTGTGTGTGTGTGTGTGTGTGTGTGTGTGTGTGTGTGTGTGTGCGCGCGCGCGCGCGCATGCATGCATTGAGACTTTTTATTTTATTAGGTATTCGGGGAAGGAAATTAGTTATATGTTAGAATCTTTTCATTTCAATGTGCTGAAGGATTCCGTTATAGAATATCTACTGCTTAAAAGCAACTCGAAGAATGAATACCCTACTACTGTAACTCTTCAATGTGCATTTTACAATACACAGAAACAGCTCTCATGCATGACAGAACTTTTTTTTGTTCAGACTTTTAGAATACCCACATCTTTTACATCAAATACTAAGAAGGCATACTAGAAAACATTTGAGAGAAAATAATAACTCTCAAATTTCTGTTCGTATAGCGTGTTAGGAACTGGATAAATTCTTTTATATAGTTATTGTTTCTGTCGTTACACAACACATGTGAGTTAACTTTTTTATCTTATTTTTCTTAACATGTTTTCATTTCTTTCACAGCTCAAATTGAAAATTGGACACAGAAATATGTTTCTAAATTGCATATATATATAATTTATTGGGGTGACATTGGTTAATAAAATTATATAGATTTCAAGTGTGCATTTCTGTAATAATCGTCTATATATTGCATTATGTGTTGACCACCCAGAGTCAGTTCTCCTTCCATCACCATATATTTGACCCCCTTTTTCCTCTTTTACCACCTCTCTCCCCCTTTACCTTCTGGTATATGTATATTTTTGTGTGTCTATGTATATATGTGACATTTTAAATATAGGTATTCTATGTGATTATGTCATTTACATAGAAGCATATAGAACACAGATATATACATGTATATAAATACATATTTTAAAATATATGTGATTATACATATTTGCACACATGTGCATGCATGTGTGTGTGTGCGCGCGCACACACACACACACACACACACACACAGAAATAATTGTTGGAGAGTTCCTACTAACTACTGAAGGCCCTTGCTACCATGAAATCAAGTCTCCAAAGACATGGCAGTAACACCAGCGTGTAAGTAGAAAGAGGACTTTGAAATAATTCTCCTATAATTTTTATCGTTGGTTTGAGCCTCACAATAGTATTCTCCCAATTTGGTCCTAGGCTCCACAATTAAAGAGAGGAAAGAAAAGCTCAGTCCTGACTTAGAAAGAAACAACCCTTTGTGTGTTAAAGAAAAGCTGGAACTCAGGAAAGCTAATGCAATGATTTGTCTGCACGAAGACAATTGTGCAGAGAAACCTACAATAGTTTCCAAGCATATATAAATACTATAAAGTAAAGGTTGAAGATCAGATATTCTCCATCTCCATAGCATGCAGATGAGCATTTTTAGATAGAAGGAATCTCTTTTGAGCATATTGTGCTCACAATAACAAGTACTAATGGGGTGTAGAAAATAAAACCATTTTTTCTAAGATGATTAAAATGCCATCATTCCCAGTGATAGCATAAGAGCTTATCATTTAATGCTTCTATATTTTATTATTATAATTAATTTTAGGAAAAAAGTATACCTTTTGTCTTAAATGTATTCCTCACCTAGCTTTTCCACAGCTATCACTAACTGGTAGCCAGAAAATGACTGAATGCTAAGGGTTTGGCCTATGAAGACTGAACTACACTCATGCTTGTTTATATAATACATATTTATTAGTATCTATCCCCTGCTCAACCTTGAAAACACAAAGATTGATAAGGCAGTCCCTGAACTTAAGAAGTTAATACCATAGTAGATTCACATTCAGATTGATGCCACAATGGGATGAGTTGCTGTTGAGTCACCTGCTTTTCTGTCATGTAATTTTGCAGTAATGATATATTTACAACTTAGGCTAACCAACATGTCAGCAAAAAAAGAAAAAAGATAGTGCACATTCTGGCAGTGTTAAGAGGACCCAAACAATCTCTCTCTCTTTCTCTTTCTCTCTCTCTCAATGGTTACTATCAGACTAGATTGAAATACTTCTTTGAATCGAAATGCTAAAAATAAAGTCTACAGCTTCAAAATATTATTTCCTGAACAATGGGAACTCCAGTCAATATTAATAGTTAGAACAAAACTCATGTGTACTTTTCTTTCCCATGGGGAATACATTCTAGTCATTTAAGGGTACAACCCAACTTAACCCAACCTAATTTTGTTAGCATAGTACGGACAAGTATGTGTGAGAACTCAAATAGAGAATGAAATGCAGGTCTCAATAACCAGTCCTATGGAGTACATAGGTACATATATACAGGTATATATGTAGAGAAGAGCAAACTAGAGAGGAATATTCAGCAGATATCAAGTGACTTGTCACGTAAGAGTAGGCCTGGAGGGAAGTGTTGGATTGGACAGAGATATATCACACAGCACCTTGTTAAAAAAAGAGAGGGAGAGAGAGATAAGAGGTTTACTGTATTTGCTTATTGTTTGTAGTAGTTTTTTGGTGGAGTCTTTAAAATTTTTCTATATAAAGAATCATGTTATCTAAAAAAAAGTGACAATTGACTTCTTCATTCCCAATTTGGATGCCTTTGATTTCTTTCTCTTGCCTGACTGCTCTGGCTAGGACTTCCGATACTATGTTCAATAATACTAGTGAGAGAGGGCATCATTATCTCGTTCCTTATCTTAGAGGAAAAGCTTTCAGTTTTTCACCATTAAGCGTATTAGCTGAGGGTTTGTCATATTGTGCCTTTATTATGTTGAGGTACTTTTCTTTTATATCCAATTTATTAAGTGTTTTAATCATAAATGCATGCTGTATGTTGTCCAATGTTTTTGTTGCATCTATTGATATGATCATATGGTTTTATTCTTTATTCGGTTTATGTGACATTGGTATCACATTGATTGACTTAAATATATTGAACCATCCTTATATACCTGGAATGAATCTCACTTGATCATGATGTATAATCTTTTTAATGTATTGTTTTATTTCATTTACTAGTACTTTGTTTAGAATTTTTGCATCTCTATTCATCAGAAATATTTTGTAGTTTTCTTTTTAGTCTGTTATCCTTACTAGGTTTTGGTATCAGGGTAATGTTGACTTCATAAATGAGTTAGGAAGTATTTGCCATGGGTGGATCTTGAGATGATCATGCTAAGCGAAATAAGTCAGACAGAAAAAGTCAAGAACCATATGACTTCATTCATATGTGGGATATAAAACTGAAAGCAACAAATGAACGAGGAAGACAAACAAAAACTTACAGACACAGACAAGAGTTTAGTGGTTACCAGAGGGAAAGGAGGGAGAGAGGGAGATAGAAATGGGTAAAGGGGGTCAAATGTATGGTGACGGAAGGAGATTGACTTTGGGTGGTGAACACACCCTGCAATACACAGATGATATATTATAGAATTGTACACTTGAAGACTATATAATTTCATTAACTAATGTCACCCCATAAATTTAATTAAAATAATAAAAGCAAAAGAGAAGGAAGATTATACATTTAATGATCAAGTTAGCTGAAAGTTACTCTGTCAACAAAAGCTGGTGCAGGAAGAATTTAAACTATGAGGTGAAAGAGCAATTTCTAATCTATAGATTGAGGAGTCCATTATTCTGTAAAACTGGGGATTGGTTGAGGTATGTTTAACATGGAAGCCTGAATTTACATGGAATCTTTTCTATCCTGTGATATGCTATCTCTAAACCTATTCAGTGCCAGATGGCTTCCTCTGTAGTAACATGAATATGATTCTCTGTGAAACTCTGACTCCTTAAAGTAAAATTATCCATTGATAAAACTGCGATACTGAACTTAGAAGAATCCATTTGTTTTGGATATAGAGATAGCACAATTTGGCAGTAAATATGTTTTAGACCTTTGGTGTGGTCTGTCTCTTCATATATTTCCATTCAAGAGAAGATTAATTGGCTTAAGTTCACTGATTAACCACAAATTAACTAAGGGCCTGGAGAGGCAGAAAAAAATTCTCTTCCAGGGAAACTAGCTGGCCCTCCATTGTTCTCAAGGTAGAAATGTAGCCACCCAAGAATCATGCAATTTTTATATTCCTCCTAATAAATTCTCACCAATCTCTTCCTTTACTTGATTCTATTCCTCATTCACCAGAGTGATTTGTTTTGCCTATTGTTCATTTAAACCATCGTATAACTTTAAACATCCATTCTTTGCAAATTCAAAGAGCTGTAGTAAATCTTTAAAATGTAGAATCTTCTCAAAGTCAAGGTAATACAGAGAGTATTAATGATGTGTATTAGAGCCATACTGTAAAATTGACGCACACTTAGTATATATCTAAATAACTGGGAAAGAATAGCTAAATAACTTACCTAACCGTAAAAAGACTAGAAGCCAAGTCTAAATAAAATTAGGGAGTAATATGGAACAATACTAAAAATACTTGTGAGACATCTGTTATGTTCAATAAAACCCATCATACTAGTTAAGTTGTTGGTGATAGCTTTGGGGCTGAAATTACAGAGAAAATTTTACTTTACAAAATTCAAGTGATCAGTCATAACACAGAAAGTTCTTTTAGAAAAAAACAAAGAAATAAATTTAGAGAAAATGTTTACCCAAATTTAAGGTTTAGTTGTACAACATTAATGATTATATTATAGAGGAAGGTCTTATCTATTAGTCGTTTCTAAGTATAATAAGCACTTTCAGGAACAGAATTATATTTTGTCTGTATTTTTGTTGCTTATTAGTCATTATTCCTACATCCCTCAGCTCCCAAATAATTATATATATATATATATATATATATATATATATATATATATATATATATATATATACTATAAGTACATGAAAAGATCCTGAGAAACCAAGATCTGATGGAAATATGGGTAACTTATTTCGGGTCATAAATGTGTTTTATCTAAAGGGAAAGTAAAACAAAATCTATATCTTGCTTGAAATTGTAGCACTGTCCGTGTTTCTTAAATAATTATCTGAAGTGGATTAATACCACATAAAAAGAACAATATGATAAACTTGAAAATTCATGGAACTTCATTTTTATTAAGAAATTGCTGCTCCACAAACAGTTTAAAGTAGGGAAATTATTTCTTCCACCAGAGTGGAAGGGATGGGGAACTATGTAATATTCAAAGTGAATTAAAAGAGAAAGTTATACTTCAGGCCCCATCTTTAAGAGTTATACTGTAGTTGGTAAATAATGATATAGGTGAAAGACACCTTATAACAATAAGTGGTATAAAAATTGGGCACAGAGCGAGAACATGACAAGAAGCAGGAAAATCCATCATCAGCTTCATGAAAGGCAAGACTTTCAAAAAACAGGGGGTATTTGAGTTGTCTCTTAGAGAACAAATAGAAATTATATTATCTGAGAATGTAATTCCAGGCAGGGATCCATGAGCAGAAAAATGCTGAAGGCGTGTATCCATAGCCATTGGTAAGTCGTATTCATTTGTTAGTCCCAATTTCAATTTGCATTGGGAATACAGCACTCCCGAGTTGTGAAAGGTATAACATGATTGTTATACCTCAGCTCTTACTGCTGGGAAGCAATTGTGAAATGGGATGAATAGATCCTAGTATGGTCATCACAGAAAAAGACAAAGAGATCAAATAATAAGAAGAAAATTGAGTAAACTTCATTTGTCCGCTCTCTTAGAACAGCATAATGATCAGCTTTATATTAAGCAATGCATTGAATTTATGTTCACATGGTAGAGCCTCTTACCCCCAGGAGTTAAAAACTAATGCTAAGAAACCAGGTTAAATGCCGTAAACCTGCTAAGATAAGCACCACCGGGTTTCTAAGAGGGAACATTTTACAAGGAAAAAATCAAGATGTCCTTTTTGGAGAAATGGATTTATGAAGGACAGGTAGGGTATCTGTACTGAAGATGAAATGGAAAACTGTTCAGGATGAGAAAATAGAATGAACAAAGGTTTGGGATTAGAAAAGGGCCATGTATGATTGTTAAACGGAGCCTTATGTTGTGTAAGGGATGTGTGGATGATAAGTTCAGAAAATTAGGTAGCATTATTTAAAAGCGAGATTCCAAAGCTTTTACCTAATTTCTAATCCGACTCAGGTCTATATAGATATTTTCAAAACTCTCTCCTAAGGTCTGTGACTATTTTCTTTCCTTTCACTCCAAGAAGAGCTTTAAGAATTATTTCTGCAAGTTATCCAAAATAGTGAATAGCCAGTCTTTTCTCCAAATACCCATGCTATATCATTCTTTGTTCTTTATTTTTTTTCTCATCATTCCTCAAGGTTTTATTTTCCAGGACAATAAAATAATATTATTGTGTAGATACATGGTTTCCATGGCATTGTTTAAACTCTTCCTCATCATCGTACACCAATATGGCCACATCAGAGAGTGAAAATGTACATTTTATTGCTCAAGTTCTTATTAGCATTGATTGCAAGCCTTTGTTGAGCATGTGCTGAGAATGAGGCACTGCACTAGGCATTGATCTGTGAAGGGAAATCATTTGCCCTTGTCCTCAGCACATAGACTGCTAATGACTGGTGACACTACCCAAGATAGGCAGTGTATTTTCAGATTTTCTGAAAACATGAGATACAGACCCTCTGCTGACGTGTGATACCATTCTCTCTCTCTCTCTCTCTCTCTCTCTCTCTCTCTCTCTCTCTCTCTCTCTCTCTCTCTCCCCCTCCCTCACCCCTTTCCTTCTCCCTCTCTCTCACCCTTCTCTCCGTTTCTCTCTCTCCACATGCACATACATATATATTTAAAGTTTGCTCTCAACCCCATAAAGAAATTTCAAGATTCACTAATGGATGTCACCCAAATTTTGAAAACTCTGATATATAGGCATTAATGACTCCAGAAATTCTGATGAAAGGGAACGCTAAAGATGGGCAGACTCAGGCAGTTTTCATGGCACCAGGAAAGGACAGGACTTAAAGGGAGAGTAAGAACAGACACCATTTTTTTAAATGACTTAAATTGCATATCTTCATTATCACTGAGGCTCTGGGAATATTACTGCGTTATCCTTTCACTGGAATTTTCAAGTGGCAAAAGAGAAGGTTATGACAGACAAATTCAGTCAGAATGCTGGCAGGAGAGTGAGCCTGCCTGGCTCCACAGTCCGCAAGCTGTACGATTTGGAGAAACTTCCCTAAACACCTTGCACCTCAGTCTCTTCCTTTGCAAAGTGGAATAATAGCGCCTGCCTCAGAGAATTGTGAATATAATGAATATAAAGTACTTAGACTAATAAATTGTGCATTGTCAGCTCTCAATAAATATTGGCTATTGGCTAGTAAATAAACACTTGATCAAAATCTGTGATAAAATTTGAACAAAATCCAAATGAAACAACTAATATGTTTCCTCCAAAAGAGACAGCTAATATATTTGCTGAGAACATTCAAGAAATATTTCTGGTGTCTTTTGGAGCATTGTCAGTGAATTTGGCCCAGGAATAAAAAAAAAGTCTCATACTAATATTATTATCAATTATAAGTAAGTAAATTTAGTCCTGTACACAATAGGGATACACTTCCTTCAGAGTTCTCAGAGTTTTTGTTTTTGTTTGTTTGTTTGATTTTTCATGTCTTTAGTCTGTGAATATTACTGCATCACAGCTTAAAATTGAGCCATCTAAATCAATTTTCCACTGTGAAAGATGAAAGAATTTAAGTGTTGTTTCGTACTAGAGGTCGAAATATTTAGTTAAAAATCAGAAAAATAAGAGGGGTGGGGACTGGAGGAAAGGAGGGAGGGAGGTGGCGAGAAAGAGAGAAATTGATTGAGATTGTGATTAATATTTCCAAGATCATTCAGTAGAAAAACTAGGACTTGAATCCTAGGCACTTTCCACTGGCTCTCCCATTTTTCTAGAAAGTAGTGGCCATCAAAGATTATAAATTCACTTTGAAGTCAGGAGAGTTTTGTGTATGGTGGTTGGAAAGAGCTAAATGGTGATTACTCACAGGGAACGAAAGTTAGCACGCCCTACTCATTGAGCCTAACAATACAATGACAAAACTACAGCCAACTTTGAAAATGGCTACCCACACTGCGTATCTGTCTTATAGGAAGAGATCGAGGCTGCTTCTTCACTTTGAATTTAACCGGGGTCTCAGGCAATATGAATATGCAAATCTGACATCACTTTAAGATTCCCAGTGGAAGAGGATGGATATTAGTTTTTAAAAATTTCTTCTCTAGGCAGACTTTTGAGGGAACCAATCCTGGGAGATGCATTCATTAGCAAAGGTGTGTTATGTTTGTAATTTTTTATTCAATTGCAGATTTACATCATAGAATAACTAGTACTATGGTAATGAAGACATTAAATTAAATTAGTGTATCGCATACCATGCTGAGAAAATAATAGCATGGTATGGTAATACACTACAATGGATAATTGCTAGGACAATAGGAATTTGTCCACAGTAAATATGGCAGTCATTTTTTGTGCACTACAGCCGGTTTCAACAGGCAATGAATTTATCCCATTAACTAAATCCTAATGAAACTCTAGAATTACACTAAGCTTTCTTATACTCTGGGTTGTCTCAGTCCATCAGCTTTCCTTTGTTTACTTCATTATCATAGTTTTCATGGCTTTATGTACTTTTCCGTGTCCTTTATGAAGGTCCACTGGATACAAATACTTGGATATTCAGAATGTTTGTTGTATGTAATGTTTTTTCGTTTTTTTCCAAAAGTGTGTTTTTTCTTTTTTTTCTTGTGGCAACACACCATTAATTACAACTATTTAACTGCTTTCGGGGGGAACAAAATAGATGTATTCTACAGTCGTTCTTGTATACTAAACTAAGGGTTTAGGGAATTACTTGAATTACAAATACTTTCTATCCTAGAAAAGTGTTTCTAACTCAGGGAAGACGTTAGCATACAAGTTCACATCCCCACCCACTCACTTTTTTTTCTGTCTTTGCAGTTCCGCCATGGTTTTTAAATCATCCTTCCAACCTCTATGCCTATGAAAGCATGGATATTGAGTTTGAATGTGCAGTCTCTGGAAAGCCTGTGCCCACTGTGAATTGGATGAAGAATGGAGATGTGGTCATTCCTAGCGATTATTTTCAGATAGTGGTAATTATCTTTTCTCATATTAGCTTTACAATCCCATTCATTGTTTACTATGTTTTCAGTTGTTTTTCTTTCCTGAGAAGGAGGTTCCTGTTGGGAATTTCTATGTGTTAAGAAAATTGTTCTAATAGAGCAAATGATTTTCTAGACTTAGAATTTCTGAACTGAAAAAGAGTGATCAAAGAGTCCAGCCCCCCCTTTTTTTAACAGACAAGGTTTTAAACAAACAAACACATTAAAAACAGAGGGCCTAAGACTATATTTGCAAGCATTCTCATTGCTGGTTCTTGGGAGAACAGAGTTCAGAACCTAGTTCTAGACTATATGAAGCCAGAAGTATGTTACTTCTGTGACTTTTACTTTGTTATAATAAAGTTTCAACAAAATGTGCTACTTATAATTATGATAGTCTTATGATATGAGAGACAGCTTTCCTTGGCTACCCCCTTCCGTATAGGACCAGCTGATCCAATATTAGGAGTAGAAGAAGGTGATGGTGATAGCGATAGTGGCAGTGGTAGAGAAGCCATAAGACCCAGAGTTGACATTGCTTTGTAATTTTGAACCCTGGAAAGAATTAAAGCTAAGAACAATAGTTCCTGTAGTTACTACTAAAAGTTTTAGTACACTCTCTGTCCCAATCCTTGTGGGGGATAACAGGGAAATGGTATTATATTCACTGAGTTGTTGTCCTGGTACATAATAAGGGTTCAATACCTATCATCATTATTGTTTTTTACTGTTATCAGCAGAATGCTTCACTCATTTGAAAATGCTCTGTGAAAACTCATTTAGGTGTAGTTTACCATCAGAGGTTCTGAATCCACATCTATGAACATATGAGAATATGAAAAGTGCTTCCAAATATCAAAGAACTTTTCAGCTAAGGGACATTTTAGGTCCATGTCTCATGTTTACAATACAGACATGACCCTGTCAAAGAAGACCTAAACCAGGTCTTCCAGAAGAATTGGACTAGAGCATATGTGCCCTGCGGGTTTAGACATAAGCCCTCTCCAGGGCCTTACACAGGCTCTCAATGATGCATTCTTCTTCCATGATCAGTCGCCTTTCAGAAACTTCCATGATCGCTTTGTGTATGCATTATTTCATAATATAAGTGTTCTTAAGGAATAAACCCATAAAACATATCTTTATCACTTTTATTACCATGTACCATTTTTCACTTTTGGTTGCATTTGTTCAATTGGTTAGGAATAGAGTAAAAAAGGGAAAAAAATTAACTTTTGAATGCCACACCACTCCATTAGTTTCTTTAAGTATAATGCTATTTCCACTACCACTGAATTAAAAAATGACCTGCCATGGGGCAACTTGTATCCACCTAAAATATACGCTACTTGCACATAAGGGAAATTATTGAGTGCCCTTAAGGACGCATGATAAAATGCAACATTTATATTTTTCTACAGTTTGAATAATCTCTCTCCCAGCATGACTCATTACAGCCAACCTACTTAAATGTTTCTTTTCTTAAGGTGAAAAGAAAATGTATGGTATGAGCCCTATTCACATTCAATTATGCTTAAAAATATTTTCCCAATAGCTCCAGAAATCTGAGAGCCATTGTCTGTGGCACATGTAACATTTAGCACAAGTCGTAACTTATATGAGAATTGTTAATTAGAAGTTAGTCAGCTTTATCTAAGAATTTTACTTAAGCCGAGAGTTGGCTACAAGACACTAAAAACAATTAAGAATTCCCCACGAGGTAATATTTATCTCTTAATGACTTCAGGGAAAGTGATTTAACACGTCTCACTTACTGAACTAATTCTTACACTAATATTGAAGATAAACTGAGTTAGTATAATTAAATGCTATCTCCAGATCATTTTATCATCCATCCTTGAAAAAGATGGTGGTTCAATTTATATAAAATAGGAGTTAACACTGTTGTATTTAATTTATGGATTACTGAAGGTGAAACATTTTGGCCATATAGTAATACTACATGGATATAAACTCTCTATCATGCACCATCACCCCAACCCCCAAAAGAGTACATGTCAAGGCAATTAAAATTTTCAAAGGGTTTTGATACATTATTTGTCGATAAACACTTCCAAAAAATATCCAACCTAGATTTCTTACCCTTTAGAAGCTGCAAAGATCAGTGTTTTTGCTTCTCTCTCTTTTTTTTTTTTTTTTGTCCTCTAGCAGCTGCTAAACCTGAGCTTCCTTCAATAACAAGTAAAAAAATGAGAGTTCTTTTGTCTCTAATCTTTGTTTCTTCCATACGTAATAGAAGAGTTTTCTGTTTACTGCTCATTTTGACATTGAGGATGATGTGTATTTTTATGAGTATATTTTGTTTCATTGCAGAGTTAGGTTAAATTGATGCACATGGATTCAGCAGAGTATTGGGAATCTATATCATTTCCCAGGTGACATAGGACATATCTGTAAAGCTGGGAATCTTCTTGGCCTCTCTTTTTGCTCTGAGAAGTTTTATTAAAATGTCTTTATGTTCATTTTGTCACTTTGAGCTTTTTGCTTTTTAAAATATATCGCCTTGCTTCTTCTTCTCTCTAGGGAGGCAGCAACTTACGAATCCTTGGAGTGGTAAAATCAGATGAAGGCTTTTATCAGTGTGTGGCTGAAAATGAGGCTGGAAATGCCCAGACAAGTGCACAGCTCATTGTCCCTAAGCCTGGTAAGATGAGGGGAACTTTGATGCCCCTAGTTATAATTATTCATGCTACATTTGTAAACTTCATATTGTTTTCTCTATCTCTCAAAGTCAATTGGAAAATATTTGAATTTTTGATTATTTGATTATTTAGTCAATCAAGTTGTACATTTGTGTGTTGGTGGTATATTCTTTTTAGTTATATATATAGTATGTCCATCCAGGAAGATATAGTCATCATGAGCAGTAGGTGCTTCTTGTTGTCAAGACAACCACTAAATTACTACCTTCTTCCCTGTTTTGTGGCCTTCTTTTTTCTAGTGTATATATATATATATATATATATATATATATATATATATATATTAGGTTGGTGCAAAAGTAATTGTGGTTTAAAAGGTTAAAAAAATTGCAAAAACTACAATTACTTTTGCACCAACTGTATATATTTATTTATATGTATATATGTATATATGTATACATATGTATATATTCTATATATATACACATATATGTATGCATACACACACATATACTTACATATATAGTCTTGAATCAATGGAAGTTGGCAGAAAAATAGAAATAATCACTTGCACGTAAAAAATACTTTTCTCCTTTTTAAAAACAGATTTTGATAAATTGTCCTTTTTTCTATAATTGTGAATGTTATAATTTTATTTCTTTGTAGTCCTTTGGAGGTTTAATGTGGTGGTGTATTGATAACTAGCATAAATACATATTAGACATGTCATGTACTATCCCCATAACAACACAGTTCCTATCAGGAAAAAAGCAAAAAATAAAACAGAGAGGAAAAATAAAAAGCTGGTTAGCAGCTCTGAAATGTTATAACACTAAAGAAGGTAAAAGTATTCATTTTTTTTTAAGAGCAGGGACTGAAACATTGTTTATATAGATTCCAATACTTTAAAATATACTTGTATGAAAAGTTTTCATAGCTCTATTGATTATGTTAATTTCAACTGTTTTAGACCAGTTTCCTGCTTCTTGACATGACTCACTCTTGTCTTAGTCTTTTCCAGCAGTAGTTTTAGTAGAAAGCCTTTCTTTGGCTTTTATCATTTTAGTGGCTGTCAAGGCCTTATATTTTGTGCTTCTCTCACCAATTATCTGAAGACTCTCAGATGCTCATAATGCTCATGGTGACTTTCTTTTTTTTTCTTGATTTAAACAAAAAGACAACCATAGAGCAACAGTCCCAGATGAGTAAAGGAACTAAAGGACCTAGGAATTAAAAGGGACAATTAACCTTTGTTCCAGATCACTGATTTATCTGATGGACTTCTTTTTCCTCCATTTAATGTGCCTTAGGTGGTATTGTAATTTCATTTGTGTGACTGCGTACATTCTTTGCTGCTGAAATAGTAATGGATAAGTAGGAGAAAAGGAATCTCTAAATTCAAGGTCTCTAATGTGAGCCATGATTTAAAAACGTACTGTCATCTTGTTAGCAATGACAACAGGGCCACATTTACTTTAATACTGGGTGCTAGTCAAGTCACAAGAACAAGAGAATTCTAGTTAACATTGATTTTCAGCGAGTGCCATAAAGCTAAAGAAAATGCAAGATAAGTAATCCCGTATTTCTAAAGAGAGGTATGAAATACATTCTCGTAGGACTTGTGGAAATTGACCGAACAGGCCCAGTAGTCATTTCCTGCAACTGCCCATAGGGATGTAGGTTTCTCTAAATTCATAGGATTAGAGATTGTCGTGGTGTTTTCTTTCCACCACAAATCAAGTTGTGGAGACACTAAGAAAACCCCTGGAACAGACTGAGTGTGCATGTGTTTGGGTGTGGTTTACTGGGGATTGCTGCAAAAATAGGAAATGACAACTTATTTTAACTGAAAGCTGTCTGCAGCTGCTCACAATGGTAGGTGGAAAAAGGGAAAGGCAACTGTGGGAAAAGCTCTATTTCCACTTTTGGAAAGAACAAAGGTGTGCGTTTCATTTAAAGAAAGCAAGTCTGAGGTCATCTTGAAAGGACCCTGCCCCAGAGGTTCTGCCTGCTGAACCTACTCCAACCAAAAGTCCAGAGGTCACTGTCTGGGGTGGAGCTGAACTGGCGAGCTGAGGCCTAAGGTGAGCCAGACCATGTTTTGCCTGCATCAGGAAAGGATCCATTGAGCTGACTCCTAAGGTGAATGGGCCTTTGCAGAACCCACAGAGCTGCCCTGCAAAAGAGAGGCATGGGAATGCCTTCCATGTGTGTAGACTTTTGAGAGCACAAGCTGAGAAAAACAGCTTTTGTCTCTTTTTTCCAAATCCATTCTCTCCTCTCTGACTCTGAAGAAGCCCTAAGCAGAGGAGCAAAAATAGATCCAAGAAACTGAAGGAAAAAAAAGGTGACAATCCCACTGCCCCTTCCCCATTTCTGGTCTCAGGCCTACTCTAGGACGTGGGAAGAAACTTTAAATTGAACATCAGGTTAATGTTTGATTTAGATCTCACTGGTGTGTGTGTGTGTGTGTGTGTGTGTGTGTGTGTGTGTCCGTCCCATGTTGTTATCAGGGGTAGGGAATAGATCTGACAGCATGTTTCAGAAAGTGCATGATAGGAGAAAATAAAACTGTTTCCTTATACTATTCCAGTAGTTTAGCTTATTCAACAAACTAGTTACAGATATTCAACATCACTTACATCAGGAAGGTCTGATTTCTACAACTAGCCTTTTGTTAGTGGTGTCTTGCATTGCATTTGGGCCCTGATGCATTTGGTCAGTGGGAACCATGAAAGAACAAGGTGCCCCCGGGTGGAAACATCATTTACCTCCTTGCTAGGGCAAACCTCAGAGAATCTTGATAATTCATTCTTCTCCCATCTAGATGGTAAAGTGTTGTCAGTAGATTCTACCCTCTTGGTCAGTGTTGATTGTACTTGGCATTAGATTAGAATGAAAGTAAAAGAAAATGAGAACGAAAATCCGAAAGCATGATAGGACTCCATTGTGAATGTCTCGTATCCCCCTCTTATGAATGATGGATTGCTTTTTCCCGCCTATTTAATCAGTTCTTCAAATAATGCCTCTTCAATTCCTCAGAGATACAGAGTACGCTGCGTGCACAGATGGCAGACAGGCCAGCTGTAATGTAAATTCAGCAATGAGGCTGAACATGGTGGGAAGAACGTAGCCCTCTCTGTTTAAGTTTCAACCATAAACGACCACCATATATTTTGAGGCACATCGTGGGTCGCATTACCCAGCTGTTCAGCTGTGGTCCACGGGCATAGCTGAGTTCCTCTTGGCAACCGTCACAGTCTGCTTCTCACTGAAGCATACACAAAGACCTGTTCCAGCCAGCGCCTGTTGTCAGTGGACATTTGCATAAACCTAATGTAATTTCAGCATAGTCTCTTACATTATATATAGTTAGCTAGTCTTTCTTTAGCAATTAGTGACTCAGAAAATAAACATAACCTACTCAATTAAGTGGAGTTAATGACTTGTTTTGCTTTTCAGAAAATAAGTTTGGGGAAAATATTGAAATGGGTGCACTGTAACATGTGACATATGTACTTGGTTTCCCTTCCCTCTGGATAAAGATCAAGATCAATGGCATTTTTAAAACGTCATTATACTCTAGGAAGTTTTGTCAGTAATGGTGTGTATCTAACACTGTAATACCATAGACACAGTTCCAGACTGCTGCCTGTCCCTCTCTATACCTAACATGCACACACACACGTACACACACGTACACACACGTACACACACACACACACACACACACACACAATGACCTCTTACATACTTAAGAAGACCTTACGGATACATCAAAAAATGCTTAGCTATGTTAGGTAAGTGCTGTTGAATACAAGTTAAAAATGATTCGTAGCACTTGAATTGTCTATTAATCTGTTTCAAGAGCTGAGGAAAAGTTTTATTGTTGCTGTTATTGTTTGTTTTATTTTATTTTTAGTGCAGGGGGGCCACTGGTTAAGATGTCACTCTTCCCAATAAAAGAAATTAACTGTAGCTCCAAGTCTACCATTCAGTGACTAGCCGAGCCAAAGAGTGTCAAGAACCAATGTGTTAGTTATCACAAGAATAAGAAGTTTCAATAGACAGATGTGCAAAGAGGTAAGAAGTAAGTTAGGGTCTAGTTGATTAATTAATTATGTTCCAGTTACCATCCAGTAAGCTGCAGTTTGGGTAGGTGGTAATCAAATTAAAGAGACATATTGGTAGCTAGGGAAAAAAGTTAGTGATTTTCTGGTGCTGAGGAGTAGGAGGTGATTAAGGAGCAAAGCAGAGAAGATCCGTAGATATAAGGTGTCAGCTATCTCTGAGTCAGTTCTTCTGGGTTCCTGGCAGTGGTCTGCAGTGGAAGGTAACTAGAAATACCTAACTGTTGGGTGGGGAATTTGAGGGCCAGGGAACTGGGAATACATGTATGATTGGGGCATACGTAGTCTGGAATATTTTTAATTTAATGGTAGAAATGGGAGAAGATACAATAAAGTTGCTATGGAAAGAAATAATGTATTCTTCATATTCATATGCACAAAAAGGCTATATGATTACAAATGAATAAATTCAATTATAACTATTTCCTAAATGTAGATTTATATGGGCAATATGCCATATTATGCCTTCTATAGAATAAATAAATATGGGGTATGTAACTTATGTTACTACTGAATATTTTCTAATGCTGTTCCCCACCACCCCCTCCAACGTTGTAACAAAATAGAGTTCCCAAGGTAGGTGGGGAAATATATTGGTTAGGCATTTAGAAAAATGTGAGCTGTGATTATCAATTACTTGTCCTCCCCTAGAAAAGACTACTGATTAAAAATGATGTTGAATTTTAAACATTTTACTAGGCAGTATATCATATAGCTTAAAATTAGCAAAGTATTTAAGTCTGGTCATGAACATAAAATGTCATGAGCATAAAATCAGAAGTCATTTGGATCTATTTTTGTAACTTGTTCCCGATCAATATGAGAAGAATACCTTGGACTCCAAATGGACAAGAGAAATATGTGTATACATACCCTATAAATGTATATTAACTGCAACTAATTATAGTGTTTCTTACTAAATGTTGACTTTTAATATAGATTCAATGGAATTGTGTGAAACAATGAAAAATTGTACAATTGGTCTTAAAACCTCCAGATCTGCTAGAATTTAATTTGTCAGTATAATAGCATGCAAGCAACTCTAAAAGAGAGATTGTAACTAAAGCTAAAAGGATGTACTTCTTAGTCTGATAACAGTCACTAGTGGCCAATTAAGTTGAATTTTTGTCTTTTAATAGGAGAAGGATTACTATGATTTAAATGCTTAATTGTATTTAGTGTGAGATCAAATTGTTCCTGGAGTTCTGTAAATAATTTAGAAGAGCCAATTCCATGTACTACTCTAGTATATTGATGGACTCAAACTGGAAAATGAGTCATTAGACAGTTTCCTCACACAAACTGAGATATTCATTGAAACTACAAAAATTCTCTTTAGCGTTCCACCATTGAGTCTAAATGAATAAAAGTACAACTCAATAATATTTTTGAAACATATTTCCAATGTGGTGATATTACAGCTCATACGTTTTCCAAGAACATTTTCCCTTATACGCCTTAGTAATTAACTGTAGCTACTGAATGCACAACCTATTTCTTCAAGGTAGTTATTAATTTCACTGGCTATGGATTTATTCAATCTACTAAAAATATTTGTGCTTGTCAAGGTAAAGATAAAAACAAGAGAAAGGTAATCTATGCTCTTTTATTCTCTACCTCAAAGTCTTTCTTCCCTAAGAGAAATGTTGACACTCAAACTAACACATTCCCTGAGGAGTCAATACTGGCCCAAGTTTGTCATAAATCAGTCATTTGATCTTTTGCCATATAATATTTACCTAGTATATGAGATGTGCACATCTAATCTCTACATCCTTCTCTCGTTGACCTATAGAGATTTTAAAACATTGGAATGTATTTATATTCCAGAATCATAGACAATATTGCCTACTCTTTCCAAGTCTCCATTTCCTCAGCTATAAAATATAGTAGATAATTGTGTAAGATTTAGGGCAATAAATGTATATAAAAGGGATTTGTAGGCTGTAATTGCTAGAGAATTGTTAGCTATCATACCACTGTTTTGTTTGGTTTCAAGAAAAATAGCAGACATTTATTGGGATGGATACAATGATAGTTTTGTTCCCAGCTATTCCAAGGAAAAAAAAATTAATAAGTATTTCAACGACAGTTCCCATTGAAGTTTAGGTTTTTAGCCCAGTGGACAAGGTTAGGGAAAAGATCTGTTTCCAAATGTCTGCTAGTGTAAAGGTTTGCAAGTTTTCCAGTATCAGTTTAATGACTTGTTAATTTCATTTATATGTCTGCAGAGGTTTCTCAGCAAATTAAGCCTTATGATTCACCATGTCTTTAATTCAGCATGTGCTTTAAGTTGGAAGCTATCTCAGTACTAATCAAGAGGATATGGTTGTATGGCAGACTTTGAAATTAGAAAAGAATTCTACAGTAATATGAAGTTTCCTGAGACCGCTGATAACTATAAATCCATACATTATGAAAAACGTGATAGATTCATAATTATTGATCACATCAGACTTTGGTGGTAAATACACCAAAGGGTGTTATTCTACATCTTTAAAAAAAAGGAAAGAGAGGAGAGAGGGAGGGAGGGAGGAAGGGAGGAAGAACTCTCAATTGTTTAGTGACTCTTTAATGGAGGATATAGTCTGCTGTTTAGATGTGATTCAAAGATCTTTACACATGGTATTCACTCCCAGAGGCCCATCCACATTCCTCTTCTCCAAACCTCCTGTTCCTAGTCTTCCAACCACTCTCTGTCCAGACCCCTGGTCAATCAGACAAGCCATCTGACTTTGCTTATACTCTCTCTCTCTCTCTCTCTCTCTCTCTCTCTCTCTCTCATCTATCCTTACATTGTGCCTCTTTTTTTTTTTTTTTTTTTTTTTTTTTTTCACATATAAGGTAGATGACATAGTATACCTAACACTCTACTTACTGGGAAATGTTCTCTTATTGCTCTCTTTCAGGGCTATTCCAAAGTGAGACTACAGTATAGCAGCCATTTATTTTGAGTGAACCCACATACGCACATAGAAAGCAGACAAAACTGGTCAGTTTCCTTCTCACTCACTTGGTCATATGTGTGTGTTGAGGAGTAAGTTACTTGTACAACAGTGGTTGAAACCATGGGGGTCAAGGCCACCTGCTATGCCCTCTACTCATGCTTGTCCCTGATGCCAAATATAGGACTTACTATGAGTTGGTGGATGATAGTGTCACCTGAGCTTTTGACTAGTGCATCTTTGAGAACCCAGTTCATGATGAGCAATTCCAGGAACTTGGTTATCCCATGGTTGGTGAAACCTACTCCAACACAGTCATTATTCTGCCAGAATCTGTTTTATAAATGCATAATCCTCTGCTGCAGAGGGCATGACTTTGTAATAGAACTAAGGGTCCATGTCATGATTCCTCTATTGGGGCCTGCCATGATCTCCACACAGATTATTTTTTCCTATTACCAGTTTCTCTAAATCTACAGCTCTGTGGGGTTGTATAGCTCAAGAAGCAGAGCCACTTGCATTATACCCCAGACCTGCTGTAATACCTGTTTCTACTCTGGACACCCTACCTAAAGGTGATAACCTGTTACATTTCCTGGTAAATAGGTCAGCACAGAATGTGCTGTCTACAGAACCCAGATGCCTACGAGGCATTGTGATTCTTTTTTAGTATTTGGAGGTATAGATACAGTAACTTGTCCTTATTTATAAGACATGTCTTGCCATGCTCTAAACCACAGTACCCTGAAAATCTTTACTGGTATATGGGCCACTGTATCTTCACTACACAATATGGGTCCCAATGTAAAAACAAAACAAAATAAAAAAATGAATTTAAATCTCTATCTCTATATTTATAATAAAAAACACTACTATATTATTTTTATTTTAGAAGTCAAAATACATGGATGCAAAAAGCATCAAACAATAAGCAATATATTATAAAGTATGGCAGGGGTTT
Organism: Rhinolophus sinicus; assembly: GCF_057876585.1. Taxonomy (NCBI): domain Eukaryota; kingdom Metazoa; phylum Chordata; class Mammalia; order Chiroptera; family Rhinolophidae; genus Rhinolophus; species Rhinolophus sinicus. The sequence continues at coordinate 101,390,211 of NC_142504.1, forward strand.
TAGAAATATGAGTATGATTTTGCCTTTAACTTTATCCCCCAGGTAATCTATTTTGAGCATTCTCTGCCCCTTGGGACAATTAAAACGTCTTAGGAGATAAAGTGTCCATATATATATGACACAATTAGTTTTCTTTAAATATTTTTTGGGGGAGGGGACACCACATTTCTACTCGATTAAGAGAAATATTTTTAATAGCACAGAGTTCTTTCTTTCTTTTTTCTTTTTTTCTTTTACACTTATCATGCCATGAATTCACAGGAAATGGGTTCCAGCAGCTCAGGTTCCTTCCCATTGGTTCTCACAAAGTATGCTTCTCTGGGTGGGGCAGGCTGATGCTTCAATTGAACCCAGGTACCTTTTTCTTCGGCTTACTTCTTTTTGATCATATTATTTCACACATTTCAGGAAGCTATCTCAGCTCTTGTAATGCTTAAAATGTTCACTACCTACATTAATTCTCTTGGCAAGAATCTCACCCTTAACTTGTTTGTTTATAACAATGCCCATTGCATTCTGGGTAACACTGGATACTTTTCCAGTTTTGCGACTGTGACATTGTGGGGCCTTGCTTTTTGGCCAGTGTCCATTCCGTTGCTGTCTACAGTATCACCTTTCTTGTAGATCCACATGTGGCCACAGGAACAATTCCAAGTTTTCTAAAAGGCTTAGAAACCATACAGCTGGTGCCTCTCCTCTTCCCCTTTGTGTTGGTGATTTTGGTGAATTACTGGACGAGGGCGGTTCCGACTGAATAGAAAAGCTTTTGTATGGAAGTATTTTCAATCTAATGAGCAACTTAGAAACATAAGAAAATAAATACCATTTTAATTTATGGAAAAGAACATGCCAACAGAGCTATAATCAGCCCTATTTAGACTGAGAATTATATAAATAGAGAAGAAAAGAGAAACCCAGAAGAGAATGGCTATTGCAAGAACCTCTTTGTATCAGGTACTGTGTGCAAAGCAGTGTGATGTATCATTCCATTCATTTCTGTGATAATCCAGTCCAAAATATACGTATTATTCTCATTTCACAGATTAGAAGATTGTGTTTCAAAGAGGTGAGCTAACATGCATTTATCAAATAGCTACAAAGTGGTGGGGCTGGATTTGAAAAACATTGTTGAATATTAGTGGACACCATGCTGAGTCAGGGCATTACAATCATGTATTAATTGATTCCTCTCAAGAGTCCTATGAAGGAGATACAACTGTCTTTCCCTTACTTTGTGGGTAAGAAAACTGCTGCATACGGAAGTTAATTTATTAAGGCCTCACAGCTAGCAAGCAGTCTGACTTTTGCACCTGCCATCTCAGCCACTCTGCCATAATGTGACTATCCACACACGCTTTGCCCACCTCACGGAGCCTGGCAGGTAAAAGGCTGATGTTGTAAATTATTTGAATCCAATCAGACTAGTTTGGGAGTTGTTGATAAAGGAAGTGAGCTTGAAATCAATTAACATTTCTAAGATTCTGCCACCCAAATGATTTCCGTTCAAATTCCCATTGTTCTAGAGATCACTGCTAAGTGTGGGTCAGTTGTAGAATATCTTAAGAGTGCTAACAGTGAGTATCACACAATTTCTGCTATCCAGGAAGTCTATAGTTTAACCGAAAACAAATTTGACACAACTAATCTTAATTATCAAATACAACTAAGGCAGAGTGACTGGTAATGGCATGTTAATTATTCCATATTACTTACATACCCAGAAAATTTCTAAAGACCCACAAAAGTAAATGCAAATTAGAGGAATTAAATTCCATTCAAAGAAAGTTTAATTCTTTGTATTAATACTCCTTAAATTCTGACATAGCCAGTGCTTGGTGTACTATTTTTATTGTTGTTGTTCTAACCTTATTTTAGGAGGATGGTAGTACCACTTGTCACACAGAATAACAAGACTTCTATTGTTTTGAAATGTTCTTTCACTTGCTGTTTTATTTTGTTCTCAGCTTTAAGTGAAAAGCTTCAGGTCACAAAAATAGATTTAAAAAAAAGGAAAGTTTTCTTTCATATAAGGTATGTACTCATAGTTCTTTAGCCTAAAATGTAGTTCCATAAAAAAAAACAAAAACAAAACAAAACAAAAAAACACACACAATAATTACTTAATAAGCTTAAATGACTATTGTTTGCTATGTATAGCTAGCTATCTTTCTTGTTTTGTGTTAACAAATATCCACCAAGAATCTATGGATGATCTTAACTTTCCCTGACAATATTGACAAAATGTACTTCTTTATTTAGATGCTACCTGAGTTTGATATATTCTAGAACATAGGAAAACACACTTGAAATAAAAAATAACCCATCTGTAAAATAAAATATACGTCATTATAAAGCAAGAAAAGTCAAACAGAAAAGCCAGTTTCCTTCCCACATTTCCTTATATTTTTCTGTCAGATAAAATATTCTTTATTTCTGAAAGATGTCAACTGAATGTATGTATATGAAAATGTACAGAAGTAGAATAAACTACGCTGAATAGAGAAGAATAATTCTTTCTCTAAATGGTTTTCTCCTAAGAGTATGGCAGTTATTTGGAATAAGAAAGAAGGAAAACTACTGCATAGCTTATTCTATAGCTTTCTCTTACATTGTCTTCTTGATTTCATGAATAGAAAGAGGCATGAGCTAACAGAATTGGTGGCCCACACATAAGCTTTTGGATCTCATGATTCCAGGTCCAATTTCTGACATACAGACCACCTGCTTTCTTGTCATGTGTGAACCTTATTCTCATTATATATTATGAGCCTTTGAGCCCAGTTCTGATCAGATATTTTTGGTCTTTAACACCCTGGCCCAGAAAGGATAACCATGATCTGTGAGGAAATCCAACTGAGTGAAGTGGTAAATATCTTCTGCTTTTTTATATCAAGAACAATAACAAGAATAAAACCTTATACAAAGTATGTAGTTAGTTGCACATAAAGCATAATCCTAGAAGTTATTTCTGTTTTCTGAATGCAGGTGCTAAGTGGTTGTTCAAGCTGCTGGTCTAACAGGGAAGTATGAAGCAAACCCAATTATAACTGTGAGTTGCAGGAGTATGTAAACACAGGATACATGGGTAACACATGGAGACTTACACAGCTCTTTCTATGGGAATCAAAGGAACTCTTCACTGAGGATGGAACATCTGAGCTGAGATGGACTTCAAAATATGAATATTATTTTGCCAAGCTGTCCCAAAGTGCAAAGAAATGGCTGATAGAGAAAATATTACATCCAAAGCCTAGGAAAACAGTACAGAAGGAGAAGTATATGTTCAGAGAAGTATGTGTGATTCAGGAAGACAGGAGAGATATGCAAGAGCTGGATTGCAGAGTATCTTTTAGAATAAACAAAGAAAATTGGACTTTTTGTCTGGACTATGTGAGATATCAGTGTATAGTATATAAAAGATAGGCATGGTAATATTGATGTTTTTAAGAGATAACTCTGGAAGCAGTGTGGGTGATTGCTGGGTTGACAGTAGCAGGGTGAAGGATTAAAAATAGCAAAACTAATTGGCAAGGGTATCCGCAATAGGCTAGACGAGATAGAATAAGGCCATCTACCACCGCACATGGATTAGAGTGAGCAGGTATGTTAGAAGGTCTTCCAAATATGGAGATTACTATTAATGTGTAAAGATAGAAGACTCCCAAATGATTCTTAGATTATTGATTTAACTGAATAAAGGGTAAAACTGTTAGTTTCAAAGGGTGGAAGACCAGAAGAGTGATTTAAGTGCATTTTAACAGAAAGAGCATGGATTGTGAGTTCATTGAGGGCTTCTTGCCTCTGCATTTCAAGTATTTGATAAGGCGTCTAACAAGGGCTGAGTTTCAATGACTCTTTAGAAAGTCTGAAATGGGAAAGGCAAGTATTTTGTTTTACAATTCATCAATAATGCTGACTATAAACTATGATATAGTAAAAGATGAAGCAGAGGAGGTAAATATTATCTCAAAACATAGAAGAGAAATATTCATAATTGATAAAATTAACAGTCTGAACAATAATATTCTGCTGTGTGTATTCCATAGATGGAGCAGAAGAAAAGATGACTGCAGACTATTTTGTAATATTCCCAGAGGGAAATAATTAGGTTCTGAACTGAGTGCAACTCTGCTCACGGAAAGATAAATTCAAACAATAACATAGAAGAGGAAATGGTTAGCAGTTTGCATTTGAACTGAAAGAAGCTTTTGATGCTGACTGGAAATCCTGTAAATTACTGGCATTGCTGATGGTAATGAAAAGCTCAAGGGAGAGGATGATAGGGCCTTATTCTTCATCCTACATTCCTTGATAATATATAAGTGAATCAGTCTCCTACTGATGAGATGAGTCCTCCTTGCTGTACGGATTTTACCCAGCTTTGAGGAAGGGACTCATTGTTCCGCCATCTTGGAATAGAGTTAAAGGGTTTTGCATTAACATAAGATAACCACCAAGTACTGTCACTGCCAGGATCAGAACATACTGATTTGATTAGCCCTTAACTATCAGCAGGGTAAAAGCGATCACTTTATTTTTTTTCCCCTTCTGTCTCCTCTTTGTCTCTCCTCTCTGTGGCAGACACAGATTAGAAAACCGAGAAATAAATTAGAAGTGGAAAGACTAACTTTGGCTCTTCGCCACCTAGAAATTAAATCCATTTAATTTACCCTGACTATCTTTGTTATAGTGTTAAATATAGACTAAATAGTTTAATATGGATTTATGTAATGAGTTTTCAAATTGATTTCACAGAGTATGCTTGCTTCAGGGAATAAACATCTGCTTACTATGGCTTGGCTAGCATACCTATACGTGGACTCATTTTGGTAGGATGAATGGATTTTCTTAAAAAATTATAAAAATTCTAATCTATGATCATTTTACCCCAATATTTAAAAAACCCAGAGTCAAAAACAAAACAAAACAATGACTTTGAATATCCAGCTATCTCCTAGGGGAAACAGTCTCTATAGGATAGCAATGCTAATAATTCCTTATCTCTGAATGACAGGATTAAAAAACAAAACAAACAAACAAAAAAACCCAAAAAAACCTCCACTTCCTCTTTTCCCCTTTTCAAGAAAGTCATATCCGCCTTCTTTAAAATTAATTATTTAGCCTGAACTGTATGCAGCTAATTTGTAAAGTAAAATTCCTTGCAAGTCTGAAGATGAATCCTGAGAGGTTTCTCTCTCAGCCAGGCCCCCATCCTCCCTATCTCTGATGGCCAAATGTGATCTAATTGTAATTGGTGACTGGATGGTGACAACAGCGTCAGCCAATCATTCTAGGCATGGTTACTAAGATTTGTAATGATAATGTCCTTTATTCCAATTTAAATTCAACCGTGTCTTCACATTACTATTCTTTCTCTTGAAACATGGAAATTTGGGTGTGGGAGTTGGGGATGGTTAAGAGATAGGGTTTTACCTTCATGAAATCTACACTTTCTCACAGTCTACCCCATTTCTCTCAGGCACCACAGACAGTGAGGCCAGCTATCAGGAATGGCAATTTACAATCTAAGACTGCGTAATGTAAAATCTGTCCTTGTCAAAGGAGAAGCTTTGGTCCCCAAGCAGCAGTAATGGGAATTTTATTTCAGCATGAGATTCATGGAGGGTTTTCAATTGTGTTCTTTAAACTACCCCATCCTTATCAGCGTATGCAATATACAAGTCTTGTAGGTCTTTAGCCTCATTCTACTTTTAAAATAGAAAGCACTAACTGTAGTAATTAGTCTAATCTACATCTAATAATATATAAACTAACCTCTTAAATTGGCTGCAAACATAAAAATTGTTATATAGTTATGACTGAATCTAGCTTTATCATTAATCATTTTCCCTAGTGATTAAAATTTAACTCTCCAAAGAGACCTTTTTCCCTAACGGACTTGTCTCTCTTCCACTGTACCCATTTTATATTCTAACATGACTTCCTTAATTTCCACTTTCACATACAATAGAGCTTTGCCTACCATGGCTTTAAAAAAATCATAGTTGAGGAATATAATATTTTAGAGTAAAAATTGGATCAGGTAGCCAAGAATTAAAATAAAAGTATAGACTTTATAATTATTTTTGTTCACTAGCAAAACACTATGTAACATGCTAAATGAAGGCAATATTGGTGATATCTTGTAGTAATAATAATTAATATTTTGCTTTAACTCTGTCAGCCCTTGTTAGAATGCCTCACCCTCATAGTTTTTATGTGTTATGTATAAAATGTTTGCTTTGTTTCAGAAAACAGATACCCTAACTTGATTGTCACTGGTTTCCGGTCTAGGATTAGTTAACAAACAATGTATCTGGCTTCTGTGCCCTGCCTCACTGGGTCTCTACTGTCTCATTCCTACTTTATTCTGTTTGTGTCTGCTTTGTGGATCTCTAAATTCTATACCTCACTGGTCTCTATATCCACCTACCCCTGTGACTCCTTCCTATATAACAGATTCTACTAGAGAGCAATTCTAAGATCCTTTTCACCTTTACTTTTTCTGCCAATAACCTTCCCAAAGCATCACTGATTTAAAAAAAAAGAAAGAAAAGCAAAAATCCATCATCATATTGTCATCATTATTATCCTGATCATCACATTTCTTTTTCTCTGCTGTATTTTAAGACACTGTTTTGTCCACGAGCCTCAATTCCTTTATGTTTTCCAATTATCCTAAATAAGAGTGACAGTTGGTGTTCTAGAGATGGCATATTGATGACAGTGGATTAGATATACATGTACAATTGCCTATATTATTACTGCTATGATGTGAGATAACAGAGTCAAGTTGGAAAATAGTTGATTTCTGATATATGAAACCCTTGATGCCTGAAGCATAGCACAGATATGGTTTGGATGGTTAGCAACATGAATGAGCACTGACTGAATTTTGGGTCAGTTTCTCCTAAAGTTTATAATCGTGTCAAGAGTCCTAGAACCTAAGGAATTTATCAGCCCCCCTTTCTGTTAACTATGAGATTCATTCATGGAACACCTCGCATTCTTGAAAATATTTCTGACTCAAATGTCTGATACATAACTAGCAAGATTCTTTGCACAATGGTTTTTAGAACAGCTCCATCTTATCTTCCTTTGTTATTGAAAATAAATTCTAAGACATAAAGATACCAAGAATTTTTAATAATAGGGTGCCATTTAGAGAGAATCTTGTGTAAAACCTAGCTCTTGTTCGTATGTACATAGATACTTGATCCAAATTTTGGAGTAGTCAATGGTCAAATCCCCTATTATGTTTCCAGATATTTGAGGCCTTGGGGGGTAAAGTGAATTACTATAGGGATGGAAGCAGAAATCATTATTTACAGTGGCAGAGGCATCTCAACATCAAAGAGTAGACATGGATTTGGTGAATGTTTCCTGTGTCAGTTCAGTCAGACTAGAAGAACACTGCTCAGGGTTTCCTTCACTGCATGGTTCTAGGTTAGTGTGAGCCAAAAGAGATGTTCTATATGTCTTGGGAAGTAGGCATAAAGGAGTAGCCATACTTCTTTATGTTTTGGGTGTTGTTGCAGAATACAAGTTACCATCATCTGCTAACTCACTTGTGGCACAAGACAGCAGCCTGGCCAATAGCAGCCCCAGGTTCTGCCATATCTCTACTTCAGCTTTTATAGTTCCTGGGTTATGTGTGTGGTTAGCTCTGTAATTGAGTTGGTAAGAGACTGACATGGGTTCCAGTCTGTCCTCATGGGTTCCATCTAAACTTTGCAGATTTTACCTTATTTTTGCTTTCTGCAGTTCACATCCATCTTCCTGACTTTCTCCCCTGATGATTTCAGGCTCTATGTCCAGATTCAGAAACAACAGCCTTACATATCCCTATCTCTTACAGCTGTGCAATATTAAATCTTGTAATACATTTTGTATCTTCCTCCACCCTATGTCTCTAATGCTCTGGCCGAACCCTGATTGATACAGTGGAGAAATGGTAGAGGCAGTAAAAGGGGCCAAGAAGTTTTGGAAATGGGTGAAGGACTACTGAAAAGAGACACCCTCAGATGATTTTGCCATGTTCTCAGACATACCCTAACAATATTAGCTTTTTAAAAAAATTAAAAACGCTTTTAAAAATTCTCCTCATCTGCTAAAGTTATAGGCTCTAAAATGTGAGTCTGAATACATAAGGCTCCCAGGAGGAAATGAACAGCATGCTTAATTCAGGGAAGGTTTAATAAAGGGACTATTAGCAAAAGTGTAGGCAGACTGGATGAAAAACACAAAAGATAGTGTAGTATTAAGGCGTATTAACAGTGCAGCTGTCATCATCCTTTGACTCAAAGGGGGAATTTGGTGGACCAATTACCAGACTTGGAAGAACACATAGCTTTACAAAGAGGGATGCTTTGAAAAATGGTGTGAGTTGCATTAGAGGGAAGTACCTAGCCTGAGACAAATCTGCATGGAGACAGGTAGGAATGCATACCTCAGATTCACACGCATTTCTCTTTCAGATTCCTGTCGGTGCTCCACAGTGGGAGTATTCAAAGAAAGCCAAAGGTTAAGGAAGGCTTTTGATATAACCTGAGATATGTGAGAGGGCAGCCAGCCAGTCTTAACATGGGGAGATTATCCTGGATTCTCAAAGTGGGCCCAACATAATCACAAAAGCCCTAAAAAGTGAAAGAGGGAGGCAGAAGAGGTCAGAGTGATGTTGTATGAGAAAGATTTGACTTGTTATTCCTTGCTTTGAAGATGGAAAAAAGTCCCACAAGCCAAGGAATGTGGGTGAACTGCCTCTACAAGCTGGAAAAGGAGATGGATTCATGTTTTGAGTCTCTAGAGAGGAACACAGTCCTGCCAACACCTTGGTTTAAACACCGTGAGAGCCATGATAGCTTTCTAACCTCCAGAATTATAAAATAACAAACTCAGAGGGTGCCAAAAAAATGTATACACATTTTAAGCAAGGAAAAAACTATTAAAATTATAATACTTAATATATACCATTAGCAAAAGATGAATACACGACACATTTGACCTCTGCAGTTACAAGAGGTGCTCAAAGTGGTTACCATCAGCATGCAGACACTTCTGATTATGGCGAACTACTGCTTGAGTAACGTTGACCAAAGTGTCCACTTGTATACAAATTTTTTTGACACCCCCAGTATGTGTTGTTTTAAGCCACTAAATTTGTGGTCATTTGCTACAGCAACAACAGAACATGAAATCATTTGGATTCAAGTTTCTTCCAGTAATTTTGCATCTAAATTATGATCACCTTGGATTAATTCTTAAAGAAGCTGTACAACATTCAGCAAATAGTGATTTTATACTAATATGTTGGAGTATCACTGCCAAGGAACTCTTTCTTGATATTTCACAAGGAAAGTTATAGAACTATGAAAAGGGGGAAATCCCTTTGTGTTTCTTAACTCTAAATAGGAAGAGAGTTTTTGCCAAACAGTTAAAAACCTCCCCCATCGTCTAGATACTCAGAACAGAAGGAGGGAGTCCCCACTGAAAGGTAGCAAAATTGAGGAAGCTACAAGCTATTACCCTCAGGTTAGACAGACAAGAGCTCTTGCTTTCAATAGTTTTTCCTGGAATTAGTATGTAAAGGCCAAGGATTATAATAAAGATTGAAGCAAGAATTTAGCACCAACTAGGTCATATAGAAGAAGAAAAATGTGTGAAGGAAAAGCAAAACAAGGCAGGTTTTTTTGTTTTGTTTTGTTTTTTTCTCCAAATGATTAAGTGTCTTCCCAAATTTTTTAGTAGAGTCATATCAGAAACCAGTCCTGGTCCTCAATATTCCTATGTATGAGAATCTGGAGTAAACACTGCAATGTGAACAATTCTCATTAAGATTTGTAAATTTAGTAATCTAGTCAGTCACCTTCTTAAATGTCTACCTTAAAAACCCTAGAAGGTATTGTTATAATGTGTTTTCTGGATTCTTTAAACCCTACCTAATCAGCATAGTCAAATTCTGGTGTCAGGAGTAGAGAAACCATTAAAAACATTATCTTAGAAGACTAGCTGTTACCAGGCTGATTTCTACTCAATTGTGTATTCGTTCCTTTTAAGTGAAATAGAAATATGAAGCTAACTCTTTAGACGGGAAGGTGTAAGATTTACCAGGGCTTCCTCTAACATTGCATTGCTCTAATGCTGGTTCTTAAGTTTATGCAGTGCAAAGTTATTCATTTTTAGATGTTTGTCAAAAATCCTCCTCCTTAAAAAAACAATCTCTCTTATGGACCCAATGATGATGAAACAACAAACAGAATCTATCATTCAAGCAGGATAAAGTGAGCACTTTATTTTTAACACAAAATCCAAATCTCCTCCACCAGTGGCGTGATTTCATACGTCATTGCTACTAACACTTCTTAACAATGATGCCATCATCGTTCCCAGCAATGACTTCCTATTATCTTGCATTATATTTAAATGGGTTTTCTTACGAACAAATTAATGACCGTATAACTCTCATTTTGAGTATTGGAAAAGATTAGCCACCAACGACTATTAACCCAACACTTGTTAAATCTGTGATGCTTGATAACATGAATATGCTCACATAAGGAACTCTAACCAGTGGTGTATCATTTATAATAAATATGACCATACAGTCTAATGTCAGCTAATGTGAGTAGCTTATTCATTAGTTTTATAAAGCAATGCAGTGTTTGCACTCACGTATTTTAAAATAATTATTTCCCCTTTCATGCATCTGCTGTTCTTCCATATCTTCTCTGGAAAATGGGAAAGGAAAACTAGTTTAAACATAATCAATAAAAAGACAAGCAACAATTGTCTAAAGAGCTCTAATTCTTTAGTCTATTTAATTCTTTTGTCATTCCATCTAATTCATATCATCTTTGGGCCTGGGGTCTAGGAACACCCAGGTAGAAGACGGAATGTGGTATGAACTGAAAAATTTTGTGATCTTGCCTAGTTCTCTGAAATCAACTTTTTGTATCCCTAGGAACCCCCATTTTCTATCTGAGAGAGTCTGTGGAAAGCTTCTAGATCAAAGTGCTCTGCACATTGTCGTTACAGAGAATTTATAGGAAGCTCTAGAATGATACTGTCCGAGAGACACATTATGTGAAACCCAAGTACAAGCTACATATGTAATTGTAGATGTTATAGCAGCCCCATTAAAAATAATAAATAAAAAAGAAAAAGAAATAGAAAATATGTGATCTGTGATAGAATGGGAAAACATCAAAGATTCCATTTTTGGTACCTTCCCCTTCTCCAATAAGTTAAGGCTTTTTTTAAGTCCAGGGCTGCACATGGCTTTCATGGGCCAGAGGCAATTTTACCTCTGTAGGCCTTTTTCTCCATAAAAATAAAAAAAATATTAAGAATTATATTTTATAATTATATTGGCATAAAGGCTAATAAAATCCAGGCTGGAATGCATTAATTCTTTCCTGCTGATTAAAAAAAAATTAAAACATCTTCCTGGGCTCCTAAAATTCCCATGGGCTCTCAGCACAGTACCTACTGTGGCCAATGGATAAAACCAACCCTGTCACAGCCATACAACGGTTATTATACTTTAAGCAAATTCAGTCTAACTTTCTAAGTGCTTTGAATTCTTTTGATGCATAAGACAGTTAATCAATGGTTTCACTATCACAATTTTCATATTATTTAATAAATCATTATTATTTTAAAATCATTTTTCTGTCAGGTATATTCTGTAAGGGTGTGCCAATTAAATTTTTAATCAATGGGATCATTCTTTTTCATTAACTTGTGTTATTACCACAAGGGAATTGAATGTTTTATTTCCTATTAATTTCTAATTCAAATAACATCTAACAATTAAGCTTTGAGAGTCTCTGATTTTAAATTCTTACCACTCCCCTCTTACTGTTGGAATACTATTTTGTCCTAGAACTCATGTTCTAACACATATACTCATGTTTATGAAAAACGTTAAAAATTTAGGAAATCTTTTTCTAACAAAAGTGATTGTCTCTAATTTACCTGTGATGTCAGAACACTACTGTGTCCATTTTTTCCTTAACGCAAGGACTTTAAGAAAATATTTTTAAAGCAAACAGATGGCTTTAGAGGGAAACAGTTATCTATATTATTTAAGTAGCAAATAGAACTCTCAATAGTTCATTAGGCTAGTGATTCCCTTACTGTCTGATAGTTAAAACTATCCTTTCAATGTGCTAGAGGTTGGCTCAATATTATGAGTTATACACTAGCACTTGTATGTTGAGGTGTGTTTTAAAGAATGTGTAGTGTTTCTTGATGCTAAGACTATCCTAAACAGTTCAACCATGTTATTAACCTTAATAATTTTTCACGGTTTATCTAGGATGTGTTAGAGTTTTGGAAAATATTGGGGTAAACCTTGGTGGCATGCTTCCCAGTTAATTTATGACTTACATAGAGTTACATAGGGTTATCCTGTTCCTAGAACCTATGGCAGCTGCGCCCTAATGGAATGTCGGCAGTTGATGCAGAAATCCAACATCAGTTCCATGTCCTGAAGCAGTCATTCATTTCTCAAGGGAGTCGATGTCAACAAGAGTTGAGCCCCATCTATCTACAGCGTGTGAATATATAAGAGAGAAAAGCTATCTTAGCAGATATATGTTAAGTTGGAAATGTAAAACAAAGACTTCCAATAAATTTGATGTTTAATGTACTTAAAACTCATATAGCCATTATAGACCCAAGCAACTTCAGCTAGCTTTTCATCTCTCTAAAACACTGAGAGAATGAGAATATCCAAGAGAGTAACATTAGAAAAAGTCACTTTGTCCCTTTTACAGAAAAAAAAAAAAAAAAAATCCTGTTTTTCTATAATTAATAGGTAGATAAAGAGATAGATAGATGATGTTTTTAAAATTTACTGAATTCTAAATACCATTAACTAACAAAACTTTATATGACTGAAACAGGACTGAAACATTTGCTGATTTCTGATTTTAGACTTTGAACTCTGTGAGCTATCTTTAACTATTATTAGAATTTTGAAAATTTTCAAAATTAGGCGTTTCAGTACAACGGTAGATAGCTATAGAATATAATTTTCATTATTTATGGGCTCATTATGCCAGTGATCCAAGTGACCTCTTAGACTTCAAAATTGAGAGAAGGAATTAGTGTTGATTTTAAAAACCAGAATACATTTTAAGAGGTTTTGAAAAATTATTTATCATTGGAATACCTGGTGAGTTTATTAAAAGTCAGTATCCCCAGAATGTGTGTTTTAAATAAGCAACCCTGGAGAGTTAAAAATCAAGTTTTGGAACCAATGCCTTAAGCAAGTGAACTATATAAATACTGCATTCTCTCCTCTTAATTTGTGTTTTGCTTCTCATTTCCCCTCAAAAATACAAATGTGTGCTAAATTATTAGAGGAATTAGCAATTAGTTTATGATTAGAAAATGGACATTATAAGCCAAGCGCACCATCATACACAAAATGTTTTCTTATGACTCATAAACCTGATATAATGTCAGTGTTTTCATTTTATTGCAGCAATCTATTTTAGGAATAGAAATCTCCTATGTGGATATTTTGACAGGGTGAGAAAGAACCTGAATTTGTAACTGCTCTATGAACATGTTGGAATTCATGAAACTCGAGGTCCAATTTGTATGAAACCATTTTAGATGTGGCATTACTAATATTTGGGTGGATTATATTCCAAATATGTATCTCTCTTTGAGATAAAACACTTTTTTTTCTTCCATATATCCATGCACGTACCCATCATAGAATCTGATATATCATAGACCCTGAAACACTTGTTGAAGAAATGAATTGCTTCTCAGCTATGTATAAACACACACACACACTCTAGACATTTTTAATGCCAGCAACTGAATTACATGAATAGATTCAAAGATGCATTTCATCTGAATAGCTCCATTACTATTAAATACATATATACTATAACATTACTACAATATTATATATAACTGTATTTATATAACTGTATTCTATTACTATTGTTACTGTATATTATATTACTATTGTGATTATAAACATTAACATTAAAATAAAGTGTACTCACACAAGGGCTTCAATATTAATAATAAAATATTTTGTAGATCCTATGACAATTTCATCAAACATCTTATCACTATAAATAAGACCTAGAAATGGAACATTTGCCAACAAATATCAAAAGATTGTCAACTCTGGCAAATAATCACAGGAGGACTGACTGAGGCTCTTCTCGGCTCAGTACATTCGATCCCATGACAAATTTTGAACTCTGACCTCGGAGAAGGAAGCTTTGGACATGTTAACAGGATGGATCAGCCAAATCCCATCTGTCTGATCTTAGTAGGATACCCTCAGGATTTAGGTTCTGACCTTCTATAATTATTGACACCTATTTAATTTATCTTTTCATCCATAGCCAAGCCTAGTACAGCTGCCGTGGCACATGTAAATACATCAGTGCTGCCAGCACGGGCTGATTGGCATTCATGCTTCAGTGTCTTTTTTATTTTCTCCTTGGCTGCTGGGAGTAGCCTGAGTCACGCAGAAACCAAAGAGCTTCATCTATTAGGCATGACAGATTTGTATTCAGCGGTAAATGCCTGACCTTGCTCAACTTCCCTCATCCATTCCCATCATCCTCTCACCAGATGAAAGAGTCTGCTTAACTCCTGCTTCCTGGCTGTTGCCTTGGCAACAATAACTGAGTCAATCTGAGAGAATAACTAATAGGAGAATACATTGGTAGCAGGATTAAGAGCTAAAATTAAAAAAAATAAAATAAAATCACCCACAGAATTATAAATGAGGAATGCTTAAAATAGAGATTAAAAAAAAAAAAAAAACACATAATGATTTCCTTATTAACCTGTTTCATTAACTGTGGTTAACACTTACAGATTTTCCCCATGGTATTTTAATCTGAGAACAGAATACTTAAGCTTTTAGTATCCATTTGACTGATAGTACGCAAACAGGTTAGTTTTTTAATAAAATGTGTGTTGTTTTAGATGTCAAATGAGTGGGCGGAAGAATATCTAAGAATGTGTGTACAGACAGCACCTCCACTGGAAGAACTTTGTAATGAAATATGTGCTATCTATGTTCCCCTTTCTCTTATGAAGATGGTCTAGTTTTTGAAAGCATGAGACCCGGAAGATCATAAACCTGCAAGTTTCATTTTCCTTTAGGATTCTGTCACTTTTAGCCCCCATTCTTACTATGTGAAAAAATCCTCAGCATTCTTGCTTTGTGTTATTTTCTGACAACACATCACAAGGTTGTCAAAATTCTCAGAACCCCTGTTGAATTCTAAATTTGGAGTGAAATTCATATCATCAGCTGAACACTAAACTCATAAATTGTTTAGTGAAGCTTTGATGGAATTTTATAGAATAATTTCAGATGACTTTATGTCTTACTAAGAATGCATGCAGCTAAGAGACCCAGTACGGAGAGCTCTAGTAGAGTCCGTAGACTATTTGGATAAGATGTTTTTATGATGGACATCCTGATGATTCAGTTATTCTTTTCAGTTTTACCGTTGGTGCAGAGAAATTTCAAATGGTTTCTAAAAATCTAATTTTCTATTTTACTCTTAATTTTCTACTCATATGTAATATTTACTGTGGCTACTTAACATATGGGTTACTTACCTGAGTCTAATAAATAATAGAGGATAATAATAATGTAATAACATTAATTTAGGTAATTCCCTACTCTAATACTGCAGTAAACAAAAGTTTAGCCTTATGTTATGACAATGTATTGCTGTTTCTACATATTTCGAGAGTGCAATTGACTTCTATTATATGAATCATAATTACAGTTGTCAATAGAATTTAACAAAGCTGGTTTATCAGTTTTATTTCCAAATAAAATATCAGACACTTCCACTCATGTTTAATGCCCTCGATTGGAGCAGACATTTTGCTTTGCAGTCTTTTATGAAGGTTAAATATAACTATATTCCAATTGTCATTGTTGATGGTCTTTTTAGGAGATCTGAAATAATAAAGTCTGAAGGAGATAAACACCCCTCAGTGCCATGTCAAAATCTAGAGATGACTTCTCACTCATCTTTAGGAATACCTGGGTTGGCTGGTCTGTTTATCTCCCCATGGATATCGTCTGTCCAGGACAGAGGAAACAGCTGCCACAATTGTTAGGGGAAAGGCATTCAGATAGTGTTTTTGATTTGTTCTAAGAAAATGGGAAAAAACAAACAAACAAACAAACAAAACCTATTAGTTTCCTACTGCTGCTGTAACATATTACCCAAGCTAAGTGGCTTAAGCCAACACAAATGTATTATTGTACGGTTCTGGAGATTAGAAGTCCAAAATCAGTCTAACTGGAGCTAACATCAAAGTGTTGGCATGGATGATTTCTTCTAGAACCTGTAAAAGAGGATTGATTAGTTTTATTGCCTTTTTTAGCTTGTAGAGGCTACTTGCATTCCTAGGCTCATGGCCCCTACCTCTCGTCACTTCCAACTCTTGCTTCTGTTCCCACTCCTCCTACTGCTGACTCTGACCACTGGCCTCCTCTTATAAAGGGAGGTCTTGTAATTGGATTGTGTTCACCTGGATAATCCAGCTCATCTCCCCATCTCAAGATACTTAACTTATTCACATCCATAAAGTCTCTTTTACTATGTAAGTGAACATATTTACGCTTTCCAGGAATTAGAGTGTGGATGCTTTGTCTTCCAGTATGAATGTGCACAGAGTAGGCACTCAACAAATACTTCTAAAATGGATAAATGAGAATGAATACACAGAGATGCACAAGAAATAATATTATGAAAATGTACTAGAGTTTGTGGTTGTATCAAAAGGAGAAGCGCATCTTCCAAGTGAGTCATGCACGAGTAACCTGACAATCTCATGATCAGATCTCCCATTGAATACAGCAGGGGCTGGAAAGTAGAGTTTCAAGTTGCTGTTGTTTGGTTAGTTGTGCTGACATCTAGTTTATTATTATTGTTTTTAAAAAGTTAATGTCTTTGATAGTTATACTTCTCATGGGAAACACAAAATTAAAGGGTAGAGAATATATATAGGCTATACAATATAATAATTAAAGACATCAAGAGAAATATTGTAAAGGGGTTGTGCTTTTTATTGGAGTCTATAGCTTTGTGTGAGATCTAGATCCTCTTTATTCCCAGAGGAACCAATAAGAGAGAGAGGGAGGCAGGGTAGGAGGAAAGGAGAGATTAAGCGGTGAACCCAAACAATTGTTTGAAATCAGCTTATAGTTTATGATATGATCATTATTAATCTGATCTTTGTCTATGACAGCATAATTACTCGGCTAAAAATATGATACTCTATAATGAAGTAAAACGTATTAATATTTAGTATGGTGACTTTTGTACAAAATACATTCTCAAATGGTTTACAATGCTAAATAATGTAGTTAGAAATACATACCAAGAGAAAGAAAGGAAAGTAGAAAGCAAAAAAAGATAAAGCACAAAATAATGGTGGCTTTTATGGTTTTGAAATGAACCTTTAGGACATGATACTAAAAAAGTTTGAAGGAAGGAAAACCTAGTGTGACAGAAAGAGAATTGTTATATGAATAGATGAGTAAGCAATAATAAATTGCTTAACAGATTTAATTTTTTCTCCAAGTGGTTGGTTAACTAATGTAGATAATCTTTGGTTTAAATTTATGTCTTCTGTATTCAGTTTTCTCCATCTTGAATACATTCAAACATGTAAAGTGAGTCACTTGTAGATAGATGAAGAAGTGTGAACTGGTCACTTTCTTGTCTCCCCCCCCCCTTTTTTTTTTTTAAAGTCCATATGGGCCGTTGTCCTGCTTACACTACATCCTGCTACTACCTACCAGTTCTTCTCTGCTCATCGTGACCAATCATAAAGACATTTATTATTTTTTCTAATTAAGAGTGTCTACCTACTGTATGCATATGATGTCATATTAAAAAGTCGACTTGCAAGAGCTTAGACTTGACTGAGGGAGATAGACAAGTACACCAATAAATCACAGAGACTAGATTGAAGCATAATGCATTCAATTCCCATGCATCTTATAAGGCCCCAAATATATCTAGTCTATATCACAATGCTGTATTAGTCTGCTCGGGCTGTCATAATGAAATACCACAGACTGGCTTATTAAACAACAGAAATTTATTTCACACAGTCCCAGAGACTGGAAATACAAATCAGCATAGTCGGGTTAGGGCCCTCTTCTGGGTTGCAGATTTCTAGTGGTATCTTCATATGTGGAAGGGTTGAGGGATCTCTCTGAGATGTCTTTTATAAAGGCACTAATCCCATGTATGAAGGCTCTGCCCTCATGACCTACTTATTTCCCAAAGGCCCCACCTCCTAAAGTCATCACATTGGGCATTCAGTTTTCAACATATGAATTTGAGGAGACACAAAGTTTCAGACCATAACATTCCGATACTCAAATTGTCCCATATTTGGCCAATAGGAGTTCTTCTAGCTACTTACTGTGTCCTTTTGACTAGTTCTAATTGCACTGTAGCCTGGATCATTTCTAAAACACTTTACCACAAAGTCCCAAATAATGCAAAGAAAAGCATATGAAGTCACATAGAATTGAGTTTCAGTTCTTGCATTGCTAGTTCCTAGCTGTACAGTCTTGCCAAATAAAGCTTGAGTCTTGGTTTTCTAATCTATAAAATGAGAATGAGGGTTAATGAAAAAGCCTATATAAAGCAGCGATCCCAGTGCTTAAAATAATAACTAATATTTATTGAACACTATGTATCGTATGTGTCCTTTAATCCTCCAAGAGAGATAGTAACTAAGTAACCTGTCCTTGGCCATACAGCTGATAACTTCCTGAAGAAGGTTTTGGATCCAGGAAAAGTGGCTTTAGAGCCATAGGAAGAAGGTAATAAATATAAATCTTGTTGTTTTTTAATGCTATTGTTATTGTAATGAGAGTGGAAATAAATAAGAGTTGTCTTTATCTATGAAATAGCAGAGACTCCACCTAATTTCAGTTACAGGATACAGGAATATTAGTTGCACTAGGGTAGGAAACTTCATTTCCCCCCCATCACCCCCAAGCCCTTAAGCATAAGATTAAAGGAGAATAAAACAAGTGTCTGTGCTTTTTCAAGAGAGATGCATATTAATTTACATTTTCTAAAATCTCAGTTCTACTTCAATAAGAATCTCCAGCAATCTCTTAGTTTCAAATGAAATACCGGTCAGGAAAGCAGTGTGCTCATTCATGATGCCAAAGGAAGCTATAACGTCACAAAGTTAAGGAGAGAAGGGGCTGACTAAAAGAGCTATTTGTACTAACTCCTGGGGACCGAGCCCTGAAATAACCACATGGGACAAAATAAGAGGCATGACCACTGCTCAATCCACAGACCTGCTTGGGACTCTTTAACAGAGGTGCTAGCCCCAAATCTCATTAGGCCTGACCAAATGTGCAAGGTTTTCTTTATGTTAAAGAATTCTCTGGACTGCTAATCACACACCAGCATCCTGGGAACAATAAGTACACACAGGTATTTGTTCAAGATATTTGATTTCCCATAGGGCTGCTTAGCCAAGAAAACAGGAAACAACTCAGTTTTCACTGACATGTTTGTTGTCCTTTGTTCTGTAGCCATCCTCCCAGGATGAGAATAAAATGCTGAGTCTTGATTGTAAGACACTGTTTTTACTGGAAATACCATCAAGGTCCTGGTGGTTCCTTAGGACACATGGCCGTAGTTCCTGACATCACCACTGGGCTGCTTTCTTTAGGATGTTGACATTGATTTCTTCCCTCTTGACATGTAGAAGTCCCAAGTGTCCTACTGACCCATTACCTGAGCCTATAATTACTCCAGGAGCAGGGAATGAAAAGGGCATATCTCCCCTGTTTTCAGGGAATGACAGACTCAGGGATATAAGCAGGCCCTGCGTTAAGGCAAATCTCTCAGGAGAGCCTACAACTTCCAAGCCTTGACTCGTGCGTGTTTGCATCAGTAGCAGCCATGCTCATTATTAATGAAGGATGCAGAAGTTGTGCACTTGGCATCTGAGTCTGACACTGTTTCACCATAAAGACAGATCCTTCTCACCATATTTGAAATCCAGACACAAAAATGTAATTACTAGAACCACCCAGCATTTCTTTTTCAGAGTACCACTATTTAGTAAGTACTTCCCTACGTTTTTAAAGTGAGGTGGTTGTTCACAAGCCATTTTGGGGACACGTTAATTGTTTAAGCAAATTAGGTTACAATTCCATGCATTTTTATTCCTTAGAACCTCTGAGATCTAGAGTTTGTATATTTGTGAATCCGTTTTCAAACTCTGCAAGGCTCTGTATATTATGTTAAAGGGCTTCTGATTAATTTTTAAAAGTGTGTGAGTTTCCAGTCCAATATTCAAGCTGTATTCTGTGAGTGAGTGAGTGAGTTTTGCTCCCTCAAGCAGTCTGCTTAGCTGATTTTTAAAGTTAATTAGGGTGCAGTGAAATATAAAGGTCAGACCATGTCTATTTTCCTGATTTGTTCATTGCTATGGGCATATGAGCATCAGACAAATCCCTTCACCAGTGACACAACTAATAACTTTTCTGAATACTTTAACCTATTTCCAGGTTTTTTTAGAGTCTTTAGTCTGCATTAGGGTCTTCAGAATGGATTATTACAGTGCATGCCACTCAGATTCCATGATGATCTCCTTAGGAATTTCAAATCATAAGGTATAAGGCAGCCTTTCTACAACATGCCCCCCAAATTGTCTACATATTTTACAAATTGCCTGGATTGTTTTGTTTTATCCTTACTGCTCACAGAGAAAAATAAATTTCAAAGAGGATTTTGAAAACAGAATGCTTAGAGTTCGTGACTTAGAGACGGTTAGCTTACAGTTCTGCTAATTATCCTTTTATTTATTTATTTATCCATTCATTCACTCCATTTATCCATTGATTGATTCATTCAGAGATTTCTTATTGAGCAATACTCTAGGCGTATCACCATGCTAAATTCCATGGAATGCAAGAAAATAGGAGATATAGAACCAGAAGTCATCATACGACATACTTGGAACTAGAAATCCACC
Source organism: Rhinolophus sinicus (assembly GCF_057876585.1). Classification (NCBI taxonomy): domain Eukaryota; kingdom Metazoa; phylum Chordata; class Mammalia; order Chiroptera; family Rhinolophidae; genus Rhinolophus; species Rhinolophus sinicus. Next base: position 101,411,256 of record NC_142504.1, read on the forward strand.
CAGCTGCTCCTAGTGAGAAGTGCAAGTTACACACCCTCTGCAGTCCATGTTAGCAGGAGATTGAGGGATATTCAAAAGGATTCAGGGAAGAAGAGGGGACCATGCGGCAATGGGAACTGGGGCGTGAACTAAAGCAGTCTATTTCGTGTTTGTGTAGGATGCATGTCTCTTCTTTGAAATACTCCCAAATAGTCACACATAATTAAAGTGATATGCCATGACTCTCTATGAAATTCTAAAGTTGTGGTATAATTGTATTTCTGTAACTAATAAATTCACTGTTCCCAAAATCATTTTCATAAAATCCACCTTCCTTTTAGGATTATGTCTGTTCTATAGTGTAGAAGTCATACCTTCTACTGATGCTAGAAGAGTATTAAGAAGGCAATAGGTTCTCTCTTAATGTTATTAAAGAGTTCATTTCCTCTGCCACAATTTGAATCAAAATATTCTCAAATAAGGGAAGGTTAAGCATGTGAATGTATTGACTTATTTGCCTCTGTTTCAACAGAATGGATACGTGTGGGCTTAGAGGAATGATCTAGAAACAGAACTGGGCCTAGAGTGAGGCAAGTGAGTCTCTTGCCTGGGGTATAAAATTTAAGGGGATGTCAAAGCCGTAAGTAAGACAATATTTTAATGTAATGATTTTAAATCAAAATTATTGCAAAAATCCATAACAAACAAAATATCAAAAATTTAAATGCAGAAAAAAGTTCTATTACTGATTTTTTCTCTTGCTTTGGGTTCCCATGTGGCTTGCGCGTTATCCATCTAGAATATTTGTAGATACAGAATATACGCTTGTGGTTCATAATAGCTGTCAAACTTTAACTCTGGTTACATCATTTCTCTGATATTTTTTTAACATTCCTACTTGATTTTCTGGTGATACTATACCATACAAGAGATCACACATCACTGGAATGTTTCTACTAATAGACGTAGAATTTGAGGATGTTAGAAGTAGAAGTATCCTTGGAGGTCAACCGACAGTCCCGAAATATGGACTAATTAACAAGTGAGAAAGCTGCAGAGTTTAGTCTCCAATCCTCTCTTCTGACTCCCAGTCTGGTGCTCTCTCTAAACCATCATACTACTGGGGCCTGAGTTTTCAAGAGGTAGAAGTAGGTTATTTATCATTTAGCGCTCCTGTCTGTGAAATCTCCTAGAGATAGTCTTTGGAGATTCAGTTTAACCTTCTAACAGAAAATGAATACACCACATGGGAGTAGACAAAGAACAGATAAATTAATTCCTACCTATGATTATGTAAATGCATTCTGGTATTCACACATGCATTTAATGGGTTAGCAATCATAATTTTAAATACTGTACTAAGAAATGGCCTCATTTGGAGATTTGTAAAATAAATGTGTCCATGTACTAACCCGCATTTTTAGAATTCCAGATATTGGAGAAATAGGGTAAGAAGAAGCTGTTACTAAAATGTTTTACATATGAGGAAAATGTGTTCTCTCTGAGGACATTTCTTGCCACAGAAGAAGTTCTGAGCAAGCAGTTTGGGATTTCCTCAATAGAGAAAGCAATGTATCTTACCGGGGTGCTCAATAGAGGTTCCAGGAGAAGCAAACTACTATTATTGGCAACTATATATGTATAAGTTTTCATGCTATCTAAGGGACATTTGTTTTTTGAGTTTATCTGTCTCTAAAGATCCTATTCCCAGAGTATCCAACTCAGAATCTACATTTTTTGTTTCTGTCTCATGGCCCTTCCTTTCATGGGCCGTAGGAAAGAATGTGTACGTTTATTTGTATATTATTGTAATGAGATTTCAGACTGCACAAGTAGTATCCAGTTTAAAAGAGATACTTATATTTTTGATAAGTAGATTGTTTTTGAAAGAATTGCGATTTCATTCATGCTATAACTTCAGCAAAACCATGACAAGCTATGCATCTTAGAAGTTGCCTGATTTCTCTCACCCATTCTGGTCTTCTCCCTCTGTACATCCCACTTTTATTAGGCATTTCCAAGGCCTGGGAAATAGAATGCATTTTTTGCAGGTAATAGGTTATTTTCTTATCAGTCTCTGACAATTTGTAGTTTCACACCGCCGCTTTCTGCCATCAAGCCTGCCTGAAAGAATCACTCTAGTGTGACCAACTTTTGAATGTCCTCTTTAGTATATTTGCAAGGGCTGCCTGAGGCATTTTGTCTGCTCACCTTTTTTCACACCTCCCTGTGACCTGAGATGAGAGAGTAATCTGCAAAGCAGAGGCCACCGAGACTGTTTGAAACCCTAGCCTGGCTTTCCTCGATTTCTGTCACTGTTAATTTTATTTGACTGTGGCAGTTTCATGAGTCTATCAAAACCCTCAGATATCACTTAGGGGAAGCTAATAAAAATCCCCAACCAGATTGTTTTCTGTTGCTTTCTATTGAACTTTTTGGCAATTGGACTTAATGGGTTAAAACTCAATGAAGGTATTGCATTTCCCATTGCTGCGCCTAAAAAGTGGATTTTTTAGCTAAGGACAGATAGCTTCTTAGTGCATTTTCCCATCTGCACAATGCAAAGGGGGATGTCCTGTTCCTACCTTTCTGCTGTGTACCTGGTGCTTGATTATTGGCAGGACATATTTTCTTGCCAGGTACTGTAGACTGTGTAGGGCATTTCTTTCATTGTGGGCTGGAACTCTGGATAATTATTCTCTCCAGGGCTGGGATATACTTTTACTCACTTAAACTATTCAATGGGCGCTGCCTTGGATGTAGGTCAGATATGGCTTGGCCACCTAGTCATTAAGATGTTACAAGAAGAGGTAATTCATTCTAGGACTTCTAGTTAAGACTTACTTCAGGCCTTGCTCTGCGTGTGGAAGAAAAAGTCTCAAACCTTGAATAAAAATCAAAGATTGTGCCAAGAACAGAAGGAAACACTGAGACAAGTTAGGGAATAACTACAGAGAGCTATTTTACCCACTACATGTCTTATATGATAGAAGTAGAAGAATCTTCTGTCTTATTCCATCTTGTGTGCTCTTAAATTGGCCCCCCTTTTCCTGGCCTTTCTAAAGAGAAATTTTGTTCAACCCTACTCTGATCTTTAAAAGTTTAAATGACTACCTTAGAATTGGATGTGATAGTGATATTCTCTTATCCTTATAATCTTTCTTCACACTTCTTTAATCCAAAATGGAAATGTGGGGAGCAGTGGGGAGGGAAGAGAAGAGCTTATAGTAAAGTTTGTCTTTCCTCCTCAGTCAGAATTTACATAGAAGGTATTTCCAGGTGGTGAACTAACCTGATAAAGAAATTAAACAGCTGATAAGTGACCTTGTGTTTTTTCCCAAAGGTAGAATATTCATATTTTAAGAAAGACTTTCTTCCTCATTATGCCATAAAGTTTTAAATGGTCCCTTTGCTCAAATAGGCAGACTTAGAAGAAAATAATATAGGTGAGAGAGTTAGGGTTATGGTTTACCTGTGATTTATTGATAGTCAATATATGTTTAATCTATTATTTTATTTCATCTTTTATTTCTGGGTTGTTTTTTTTTACTTTTGTTTCGAGTTGCTTATTTATATTAATCTTATTCTCTCTCACTTCTTATCTGTTTGTTATTTTTTTTCCTTACGATCTTCAAGGAGATAATCGCTAGAGGAATAATACATCAGAACAAAATAAATTAATTTTAATGTAAATGTCAAATTTAAAGGCTTTTTCAGAGATTTAAAAACGTTAATAAATAGGCATGGCTTTTTATTTATTCTTTTATTTATCTTTTCTGTTATGAAATATGTACACAGAAGGACGTACATGCACATGTACCCGAGCAGCTCAATGAATTCTCACTTGGTTCCCTTGGATCAAGAACGAGAACATTGTCAACTGCCCAAGGAGCCCCATCATGACCTTTCTAATCACTTACCTGTTTCCCACCAGAGGATGACACTATGCTGAATTGCATTCAAACCACTTACTTTTCAGTAGACTTGTACTTTCTAAACAAGCATCTCCAAACATTATTGTTCTGTTGTTCCTGTTTTTTTTTTTGAGCTATAGGTAAGTGGAATCACACAATATGTATTCTTTTGTGTCTAGCTTTTTCTCTGGGCATTATGTTTGAGAGTCATTCATGTTTTTGCATAGCTGTAGTATGCTCATTTTATTGCTATTTAATGTTCCATGTTATCAATATACCAATTTACTTACTCTTTTACTTATGATGGATATGTGGATTGTTTCTAATTTGTGGCTATTATGCTGATCTGAACATACTTGGACATGTCTTTCTTGGTTCATAGCATGTGCTTTTCTGTTGGTATATATCTAGATATAGAATTGCACATTTTCAACTTCAGTAGATAATGTCAACCTGTTTACCAAAATGGTTTTACGAATTTATACTCCCACTCAGTGTTTATGAGAGTTGCTGTTACTCTACATTCTCATAAAAACTTTTAGTCACTTTAATTTTAGCCTTTCTTATGTATGGGTACTGGGTTTTATTTCATTGTAGTGTCAGTCTGTATTTCCTTGGTAACTAAGGAGAGTGACCACATTTTTATATATTTGTTGACCATTTGGGTATCCTCTTTTGTGAAACGCCTATTCAGAGTTGTTGCCCATTTTTACATTGATTGGTTGTCTTTGTGTATTGAATCTATTCACTAATTTGATGAGACATGATATCACAACAATACTGTATATTTACAATAGTCACTATTCCAATATCCAATTCAGATGGTCTCCGACTTACAATGGTTCAATTTAGGTTTTTTGTTTGTTTGTTTGTTTGTTTTTACTTTACAATGGTGGACTGCCTTATGTATTCAATATAAACTGTACTTCACATTTTGAATTTTTACCTTTTTTGGGGCTAGTAATATGCAGTATGATACTGTCTCATGATACTGGACAGTGGCAGCAGGACGATTTTTCTCAACTGTAGTCTAATGTAAGTGTTCTGAGCGTGTGTAAGGTAGGCCAGGCTAAGCTATAATGTTTGGTAGGTTAGGTGTATTAAATATATTTTCAACTCACCATAGGTTTATTAGGATGTAACCCCATCATAAGTCAAGAAGCATCTGTACTCGATACAATATCTAGTATGCTGATTTTTTGCAATACTGAGTACTTAAATATTCTATAACTTGAACATTTACTAGATCCTCTTTACCTTTCTAAATATCTTATAGTTTTCTGTGAGCAAGTCTTGCCCATCTTACGTTAGATTTATTCTGGAGTTTTCAGCCTTCCTCTCTCTCTCCCTCCCTCCACCTCTCTCTCCGTTACCCACTCCCTCCCTCTCTCTCCCCTTTTCCCTCCTTACCTCCCTCCTTCCATCTTTCCCTCCCTCCCTCTCTTTTGCCTTATTTCACCAGCTGGACCTTCCAGTAGAGCACTGGTTTTTTTTGCCCCCCAAGAGGGTAATTTTTGCCCCCCAGGAGAAATTTGATAATGTATAGACATTGTTGATTGCCACAACTGGAAGAGTGCTACCGGCACCTAGTGGATAGAGGCCAAGTATGCTACTAAATATGAACAATGCACAAGACAATCTCTTCCCCCCTACCCCGCCCCCAGCAAAGAATGTCTGGCCTCACAGGCCAATAATGCCAAAATCCAGTAACTCTACAGTGTAGTGTTGTAAAAGAATGACAGTAGTGGACAGCTGTGCCTTGTTTCACTAGCAAATAAAAGCTTTTAACATTAACCAATCAGTATAATGTATCTTGCAGGCTTTTAATAAATAACTTTTATTAAATAAAGGACTTTTTTTTCTATTCTTACTTTGTTGAGAGCTCTTATTATGTGCTGGACATCGTAGCTGCAAAAATGGTTAAGGCAGCAAACTGAGGCTTAGGAAGGTGTTTTCTTTCTCCAAAGAGAATTCAGATTGCTTCTGCCATAAGAGCTCCTTCAGCAGAGATTCAAATAACAACACTGAGCTTCATACTTCTGGTTTACTTTTATTCATTTACATGGTATAGCATGTATATCGATATTTATATCTATATCATCTTTATACTGATGATAAATATCGATATACATGCTATACCATGTAAATGAATAAAAGTAAACCTCACTAATTCTGAATTATATATATATATATAATTCAGAATTAGTGAGGTTTACCAGGGCTCCCCCAAAAACCTGTTCACTGGCCCTAGATACAAATCCTTGTAGCTTTCATCCACTGAACCTGACCAGAGCAGAATTATCTGCAGGACCGCTTAGTCTCTCCATTGAAAATATCAAGTCTCATGGAGTAAAATGGATTCTAAACTCTGGGATCACTCCTTTTGCCTCCCTTTTCCCCATTTCCTAGTAATTCTTCACTCTATTTTTGAACTCACTGCTGCCTTCAAACAGACTTGTTTTTAAATTTTATCTTTTTTTTTTCTAGAGCTTCTCAATGGGAAGATTGTTTTGAATTATGTAATTCACCACTATAGGAAGTAGAATTCTTGTTTATTTGTATCTGCATTTGTTAACTTACTTCTAGATAGGAATTTAAGAAAACCAGCATTGAAAATTCTGAAAACATTTCTTCTAGGAAATAGTACATATTTAGCTATAAACTCTTGAAAATGTTGAGATATGCTTATATTTCACAGACACAAGAAACATTCTTATTGGATTGAAAATTTTGAACCATTTTTCCTTCAGTCGCTGTAATTGCAATTCACGTACTTAAAACTGAAGAGATGCACAGCTATCCTGACCATTCCTGAATTAGAAAAAGAATAATTAAATGATTCAGAAGTAATTCTGGAATAAAGTGAGGTGACTTTTGGCTCCCCAATTTCTCAGTTGAATTTTACTCATCATGTCAATATCATCTGTAGTTAGGTGGGTAGACAGAGACACAAAGCCCACAGCTGGCATTTTCAACCTTCTCCGTATTATGCAGTTACATTAAAAGACCATTCTTTATCTTCAAAGTAGATTGGAGGTTGAGTGAAATCAGATAATTTAGCAATCAGCAAGTTTTAAACCTTTGGTGATTTCCATAGCTGACCAGGGAGACACAACAGGATTTTTACCACTTTGGTCCAGATTTAAGAATAGGGAGTCAAGGTCTAAAATGGCCACTAATTTTGGGTTTGCCTTCTCTATCTTCCTAGTTACATGCAGCAACTCAGAAAAAAATGTCCACTCCAATATCTTTGCTTTCCTTATAAACAAGTATTTTACAATTTTACAGTCATCTGCCTTTTGGTGGTACAAATGCTTGATTAAATTTCTTTAAAAGAGGAAGGAAAAAAATTTCTTCTCATGATATTTAGATCCCCAGTCTTAATTCTAAGCATTTATACTGACAAGATGAATATATGTGCATTTTCCAAATTTTCTCTGCAGCCCTGTAACCCTGTTGGAATTAATTGAATGGCTGTATATGTAGTAGAACCTCTAAGGATAATGAATCTGAAAAGAAATGAGAAAAATGGAAATTCAGCCAAGCACCAGTTACTTTAGACATTTTGGTTGTTTTGCAATTTGTAGTTTCAATTGCTGAAAATTTTCTTGAATGCTTCACTGTCTTCCTGATCTCCCAGGAAATGAGAGCTGTGTTACGGTAGGAAAAAAGAAGAAAACCCCCATTTGGTTGTGGCCTGAATATTGGTCTGATTGGATATTGGATATTGTTTTCATTGTTGTTTTGACCTGCACTGAGTGACTCTAGCCATGCATTGAGAAGCCACAATGGGGAAAAAAAATTACGAAAATAAGTAAAATCTTGTCTTATATCTAGGCAATGTTATACTAAAAATTTATTTGAAAAATATTTGGAACAATATGATACTACTAACTTTGGAGGAAGGGAAATATCAGCTTTAAACTAATAGCTCATTTTCCTACAGCAATCAACTTGGAATACTATTAAAAATATCAATAAAGATGAACACTTAGTGGATGCTCACCCAGTGAAGTGCTTTTTATTCATTTTTTTCCACCATTCAATCCTCACAACACTACCATGAGAGAAGTTCTGTTGTAGAGTTGAAGAAAATGAAGTTTAAAGTGGTGAAATCACCTGTCAATCATCCAGGCAGTAAATGGCAGCATTTGAATTTGAACCCAGGTCTGGCTTTATTACCAATCACAGTGCAGCTACATCATGTATTGGGGGCTATACAGTGATTGGATCATTGAGTATCTGAATAATGTGATGGATATATGTGAGTAATCTATAATCTATAAGATTTCAGCTGTCCTTCGATAAGAATAAGGATGCTTATTAAACTAGAGGGCATCCTTGAAAGTATAGGAAGAAAATCTACTTTACTTCCCATTATAGCTCCCACCTTGACATTCTTCTGATAGGCTTGTGTGTTAGTCACATTCAAAAGATCACTGGACAGTGAAAGCAGAATAAAGCAACAGAATACGGTGACTTTGTCTGTTTGTACTACCTTGAACTATTTTAGCTTTTGGCATCCAGTTGTGTAACTGCTATGCATATTACTTGTCATTATTATTTATGTGACTTGTCACTAATTTCAAAACTGAAATTAGAATAGTGACTTACATTTCAAAAATGCCCTAAAAAATTATCCTCTTTCACTTGGATTCTTGTTCATGACTGATTCATAGAATCAATAATATGCAGAGCCAGTATTTTGAAAGGTTTTCCTTTAAATGAGTTTCCAGGGCTCCAGTGACTCAAAAAAATCCCATTAAAGTGCATTTTAAAAATTAAACTGAACCCCCCCAAATAACACATTCCTGAATGCTTATTTGAAAACAGTATAAAAGAGAAGGTTAAAGAAGTTGATGTATATTTTATTGTTTTTAAAATATTTATATGGGATGAAAATTCAGTGAGTTAGAATCTTTTATTCAGAGGCTGCTTAGTAAATAAACTACGGAATATGTACGATTCATTTTTACATAGTTAGATATAATTTATTAATTCCGTTTTAAATCCAGTGACAGGTTTAGAGTAGTTTAATGATTAACATGATATTTTATAAAACTTGTATTTTCCCTTATTCACATCTTTTTTGGAAATTTTATAGGCTTGACACTGCCTAAGGATTTTCATTACCTGATCCATTTTCCTAAAACAATAAAAAACAAACAAAAAACCACAGATGCGGTTATTCTTCTTTCCCTCTATTTATTTTTTAGCAATGGCTTTATTAAGATATAATTCACGTACCGCAGACTATTATTCTTTAATTACAAGTGAAAGTTGACCAATGTCAGATGGAAACATGCTGCAATAAGAAAAGTTTGGAATGTAGGTTATTTTGGGAATTAACAAAGCAAAAGCCTCTATTTTTATCAAAATCCACATCTCGTTTAGAAATAGTAGATGCCTTTCTTGTTCTAACAACCAACTAATAGTAAATCCCAGGTGTTAAACTGACTTAATCCAGTTAAACAACTTTGTTTTATTTTATTTCTTAATTTTTGAAGACTTTATTTATTTTAGAGCAGTTTTAGGTTCACAGCAAAATTGAGAGGAAGGTACTAAGATTTTCCGTGTACCCTCTGTCTCCACATATGCGCAGCCTTCCTCATTACCAGCATCCCCCACTAGTGTTGTGTACTTGTTAGAGTTAATGACCTACATTGTCCATGAATCACCCAAAGTCCATAGTTTACAATAGAGCTGACTTTTGGTGTTATACATTCTATGGGTTTGGACAAATGTATAATGAATGACTGTAGTCATTATGGTATCATACAAAGTATTTTTATTGCCATAAAAATCTTCTGTGCCCTGCCTATTCTTCCCCACCATCCCCAACCCCTGGCAACCACTCATCTTTTTACTGCCTCCCTAGTTTTGCCATTTCTAAAATATCCTGGAATTGGATCCATACACTAGGTGTGATCAATAAATACGGTGAATGTTTAGATTTTTTTTTTTTTTAAGTATTGCAGTAAAAAACACATTGCCATGAATCCCCCTCAAAATACTACCCCCATGCTTCTAACACACTTATCTCATCATTCTTTCCACTTTCTGAAGAGTTCTGGAAGTCCTCTTTTATGAATTTCTTTAGTTGCGCTATCATGGCGGCCTTGATGTCCTTAATCTATTCAAAATATTTTCCTTTCTTGGTCGTCTTGACTTTGGGGAAGAGCCAGAAGTGGCATGGTGCCAGATCCAGTGAATAAGGTAGATGAGGACACACCAAAATGTTTTTATTGGACAGAAATTGCCATACCGGAAGCAATGTGTGTCATGGTGTGTTGTCATGATGGGGGATGAAGTAAAGATACTCATGAAAGAGGACTTCCAGAACTGCTTCAGAAAGTGGCAAGAATGATGGAATACATGTGTTTGAAGCAATGGGGAGTATTTTGAGGGGGATTAATAGCAATGTGTTTTATTGTAATAGCTTTTTAATATGTAAATATTCACCATATTTTTCTATCACACCTCGTAGTGTATAGCCTTTCAGATTAGCTTCTTTGATTTAGTAATATGCATTAAAGGTTTCTCCATGTTTTTTCATGGCTTGATAGCTCACTTATTTTTAGCACTGAAAAACATTCCAGTATCTAGATGTACCATAGTGTTTATCCTTTCAGCTGCTGAAGGACATCTTGGATCCTTCCAAATTTGTGCAGGATTTTTTTTTTTTTTTTTTTTTGACATAAGTTTTCAACTCCTTGGGTAAATACCAAGGAATGAGATTGCTGGAGCATATGGTAAGAGTATGTTTAGTTTTATAAGAAACCACCAGACTGTCATCCAAAGTGACTGTACCATTTTGCATTCTCACCAGTAATGAATGAAAGTTCCTATCGTTTCACATCCTTTCCAGCATTTGGCATTGTTAGTGTTCTGGGTTTTGGCCATTCTAATCGGTGTGTAGTCATATCTCATCCTTGTTTTAATTTGCATTTTTCTGATGTCCTATGATATGGAGCATCTTTTCATTTGATTATTTGCCATCTGAATATTTTCTTTGGTGAGGGGTCTGTTAAGATATCCGGCCCATTTTTTAATCAGGTTATTTTCTTATTGTTGAGTTTTAAGATTGCTTTATCATATGTGTTTTGTAAATATTTTCATCCAGTCAGTAGCTTGTCTTCTCATTATCTTAGCATTGTCTTTCACAAAGCAGAAGTTTTCTTTTTAATTTTAAAGAAGTCCAGTTTATCAATTATTTCTTTTATAGATCATGACATTGGTGTTATATCTAAAAAGACATCACTGTACCCAAAGTCATCTAGGTTTTCTCCTATGGTATCTTCTGAGAATCATAGTTCTGCATTTTACATTTAGGTCTATGATTCATTTTGGGTTAATTCTTGTGAATAGTATAATCTCTGTGTCCAGATTCATTATTTTTCATACAGGTGTCCAGTTTTTCAGCACTGTTAGTTGAAAGGACTATCTTTGCTCTATTGTATTGCTTTTGCTTCTTTGTCAAAGATTAGTTGACTATATTTATGTGTTTCTATTTCTAGGCTCTCTATTTTATTCAAGTGACCTATTTGTCTACTTCTTTATTTTTATTATTTATTTACTTACTCATTTTTACCAATACCACACTGTCTTGATTGCCATAGCTTTATAGTAAGTATTTTTGTGGGTAGTAGCAGTCCTACAACTTTGTTTTCCTCCTTCAGTATTGTGTTGGCTATTCTGGCTCTTTTGCTATTCTCTCATTTTTAACTGACAAAATTTTAAAGTGTGCTGCTTTATTTTTGTCACTTTATTATGTAATCATAACTAAATCTTGCCAATGATGGTTTGATTATGCATTTCTTATTTTAGAGGCTTCTCTGTTGCTCTACAGTTCTGAATTTTCTCAGGTTTTCATTTTCTCTAAGTTTCAAATGGAAATTAAAATTGTGGACCTGAAGATAGATTAAAAATGACTCATTAGGGAAAGAGACAACTCGCTAGCCCTCTAGAAAGTGGTATCCTATGACCCTTTGGAATCACAACTTCTGCATGATATAGTTATATTTACAATGTCCTACCAAGTAGTCATTTGTAGGACCAGTTTGGTAGCATTTGTATTGAATCTTGGCAATGCATTATTTCTAAATTTTACCTATTTTTCAATTAAAAACTTTTTTTTTCCTTAATGCCTTTAAAAGATGATGTCCAGAATGCCAATTAATTTCACATAGTTGAGTTTTATTTCTATGTAAGATATTTAATATTCAAAAGAAAAGTGACAATCTGCTAGTTGCATAATGTGCTCTCCTGAGAATCAGAACTTGCACGTGCTAACATAAATCACATACAAAATAGTAATTTTGGGTATAAAACAAACTTGAAATGTGTTTTTCTTTCACCTTAGCTTCAGCATATTGTAAAATCCGGTGTGTCAACTAGAGGTGGGTTTTGATGTTCTTTTTTAAAAATAGGAGCTACAGTTTTTAAAAAGTCAAGTATGTTGTGTAGTGCACGCATCAAGCCAATGGGACCACAAAAAGAGCAGCAAACTAAGTTGTCTTCAAATGGGAGTGGTTGTTTACGTACATGCAGATCAGACATGCTAGGCTAAATCGCCCCCACATGGAAGAGCTCAGGGGACTTCAAGTCACTTTGAAAAAACCAGGCCAGAGCTATAGATGTCTGTGGGGCTCGTTCCTTGATTACATTTATGGTTGGAGTCACAAATTTATAAAAATAAGCCAGTTCACTTATTTGGGGCCAAGTGGAATACAGATGAGGAAATTTGTATACACTTGATGAAAGAATGTGTCCAAATACAATTATGATTTGGAACTTTGAAATCAAGGCCCACTGCCAGCAATGTCGAAGCACAAAGTGTTGCGTTCTCTGCCTGGCAAGCTAAGCTCCTGTTTGCAACGAACTCTTATGGCCCTCCCTTATTTAAGTAGGCATTAGAATGTTCAAGTTTTTCCTCTTTAAAAAACACTTAATATTTATTATCTCATCAGTGATTTGGAGAAAATAGACTTTTCTAGAGAAGGGGAAAAAGTCACACTCATCCATTTCATCAAATGAGTAATTTGTTGTAGGACCCAATAAAGCAAATTTACTTACTGGCTGTAAACAAATGGTGGTTTTCTGAGGTATGTGAAATGAGCTGAAATATTTTCATCTTTAAAAAATAAAAAAGAGAATTAACAACAAGAAATACACACACACACACACACACACAAAAAAAAAAAAAAAAAAAACAACCGACAACATTTCTGCAATGATGTCTAATAAAATTCTCTCTAGTCCTGGATGTCTATAAAGTCTTCTAAGAATTAGTTGTGTATGTTTTACCCAGTATATTAAAGTTGGGGTGTGTATGTGTGTGTGTGTGTGTGCATGTGTGTGTGTGTGTGCATATGTGTGTGTGTGTGTGTGTGTGCGTGTGTGTGTACATATTTAGTTGGGGGAGGGAGGTGGGAATGGCAGGTGATCATGGACTAATTTAAATGAAATGACCAGAAGTCATCTTTCTAAATTGTGTTGAAGTTGGGCCATTGAATCTCACTTTAGATTTGTTTCACCTATACAATTATTATAATTTGGCCAGTAATTGTAAAAAAATATAAGCACTGTGGTGGTGCTATTTTCATTACCAAAGTAACACAAGGAAGTTTATATGATTCTTTTGCATATAAAAAGGATAGGTATTTTCTTTGATGATAAAATCTATATTTGGATTTCCATTTATTTAACATATACATTTAGTTCTTTAACATCAAAAACAACACCAACTTGAAATTAACACAGAAATGATTGTGCATTTGCTGAGACATCATTATGGGATATTTTCACGGGAGTATTAACATTTTTTCTTTGAGGAAAAATGTTTTTCATACTCCTTCTTATTTTGTGATGACAGTTTTTATTACTATTTTTACTGGTAGTGATCTCAGGAATATATGCTGTGAGTGTACAGGAGATGTGAAAAAATAGACGAGGAACAAACTTTTACCCCAGAAGGAGAAATATATTAGAGTGGATAAGCTGATAGATTAGTTGAATTCTCTCGGGATAAAGGACCATATCACAAAATATTATATTCTATTGACCTATTACTTAGTAAAAATTTCAAATGGAGCCAAATTTTCAACAAATGGAATGATTTAAGCTTAACTAAATGGTTTCATTTGTCCCTGTTCTGCGAAGTTAATTTCATCTTAACTAGGATAGGTTCGTTTTCTGATGTGTTAACACACAGTTCCAGTTATTCATTATTGAATTTTTCACAGAACCATGAAAGTACTCGTAGGTTTTTGATCAAGAATTATTAAAAATGATTTGCAGTGTTGGGGAGGATAAATTTCCCTCTGTCCTTCAAAGGTTCTTTCAGTTGGACTACTAATTAAATTGATATGGGACAGATTAACAGGAGAAAATCAAATTTAATTTTGTGCATAGGGGAGCCCTACATACATGTGAGAGGTTCAAACGTAGAAAGTAAAATGAGATACGTATGCAGTCTTTAGCCAGGGAATGGGATAGGGGCCTGAGTCTTCAGATGGGAGAAGAGTAATTCACAGAATGATAAGAAAAGCACATGTTCAGTAATTAGATATATACCCTGACATATAGCTAGGTCATAAAATTTATTTCTGTTAATAACTCTTATTATGGGTAAGGCCCCCAATTCAAATTCTTTATGGGAGAGGTAAAAGTTTCTCTTTAACCCACAGGGTTTCGATTGCCTGCAGCTCAAAATAATCCACACGCCAAGGTGGCACATGTTGGGGAGGCCTGTTCTGAACCCACTCAGCAGCAAAGGGGGTTGCTTTATAGCCTGTTCAACATCATAGACTTTTGCTCCATTGTTTTTAACAAAAATTAATCTTTCTAAAGATCTACTTCAATTACAACTCAAGATTTCTCCCCTTTCCTTGATTTATAATATATATTGCCAGCGTTTTAAAAACAATCCACATTTACCTAGCCTACTCCCCTAATTACTATGTCTAGACCTAAAGGGCAGTTCCCCCATATTGAGTTAGTTTTGAAAAAGTAAAATAAATTTATTTTCTCTTGTGACCAGAATAGTTTAGTTTTTGAACCAGCCCATCAAATGAACTTTTAAATAACCAAATTCACATTGAACTATTTGTGAGATGGAAAGTTATAATCAATGAAAATCCAGTAAAATGCATAAATAAATCCTTCAAATGTCAAAAGAACGGATCTGATCTAAGCTTTGAAATACAAAACATTTAAAACATTTTTAATCTAGAGCACCCACCTTTCATTAAAATTTGCTGATATGAGATAATTTAATACATTTCCAAATCAGGAGTTATTTTGGCTGGATTGCATTTGTCAGAAATTGCCTTTGCAGTTTTGTCCCAGAAGTTTACTTAGTTACACTCTATGAAATTATCAGGATTCGATAGGTTTTGACCTACAAAAATAGCAATTCTATTTGGTTCAAACTAAAACTGTCCATCCTTAACTCCTTTAAAAATTAAAAGGGAGGAGGACGGGACAGAAAAAAACGTCAGGATCAAGGTCTATTTTTGCTACTCATTCTCCAGTCTTTCTTGTAATTGCCCTTATTTGTAGCCAGGATTGTTGCTGGTTGTTTGAGGCCCTTTGGGTGTCTAATTTGTATTGCTTCTTCAAAGTCCATGGTTTCTCACCTGCTGCTTGTATGCAGACAGCTCTGAGACAGGAGGAGAACTTCTGGGCTCGAAGGAACATATAGATTCAACTAGATGTGTTCGACTTCTACCAGTTCTTAATGAAAGTGACCCCTCTAGCAGGGGTCATCAAACTGTTTTTCTGTAAAGGACATATGGAAATATTTCAGGCTTTTTAGGCCATATGATTTCCGTTACAACTTCTTAACTCTGCCGTCGATGGACAAAAGCAGCCTTAGAAATTACATAAATCAATGGACGTGCTTGTTTTTCAGTAAAACATCATTTATGGGCACTGAAATTTGAATTTTATGTGATTGTCACATGCCCGGAAATATTGTTCTTCTTTAGGTTTTCCTCCCAACCAGTTAAATGTGTCAAAATACTTCCTATCCCATGGGCTGCACAGACAGGGGCCAGATGGAGTTGGTCCATAAGCTATCCTTTCCCAACCCTGCCTTATAGCATCTCTGACATGGGTCATCCACCATCATCATAAAGACCTTACTGGTTTGGGAGATGAAACAAGTCAGCACATTCCAAATGCTTCATTTGCATTCATTATAAATGTAGTATAACCATATTATAAAGCCTATGCTGAATTAAGCAAAAGAAACAGAAGGCCTCCCTAGATATTATCACAGTAACATAATTATCATTAATGTTGGGCAATATATTCTTCAGAATCATATCCTATGTATATTTTTAGATTACTACAATTATAATATATATATATTTTGAATACTACTTTTGTCGTATAACACTACATCATAAGTGTTTTTCATAAAGTGAATACTTTTATAACTCATTTCAGATGTCTGGACTAACAAAAACTCATTTGAGTGACTATTCTATGTCCTACCCGGCTTTTACCAAATTTTGGATACTTAGATTATTTTTAGTTGTTTCGCTAAGATGATTGCCTTTGTGTGTATTGTTAAATTTTCAATGTTTCGGTTAACTCCTTTGGGAAGATTTCTGGAAGTGGGATTATTGAGACTGAGTGTATGATCGTTATAATCATTGAATTGACTAAAAGGTGATGGTGCTTATATTAATGGGGATTGTACTTTAAGCCCTTTGTATGTAGCAAGCAATTTGCTAAGCACTTTAAACATATTATCTCATTGAATCCCTACAACAATACTATGAAATAAATAGCATTGCCCCTGCGTATAGAAAAGTAGAGCCATGCATGGTATTGACAGAGTCCAAATTATGCCTTCGATCTGTCTGACACTAAAGCCTGTATTGAGGCATTTTATCGCCTCTTAACCAACTTACAAATTTATAACGCCAATGTGCCCACATGATCAAGTGCTATTTTAATGTGTGTTTCTCTCTTTCTGTATCACATGAAATTCTACTTATCCTTCACCTCTTATTTTAATGTTAAATATTTCATGAATCTTTCTCTAAACCCACTTAGTCAGAGTCTGTCTATCATTCCTCTTGCACTTCTAAGAGCTTATTACAGTGCATTATTTTTAGCATCTTGAAGAAGGTACTGCAGTATTTATGCTGTGCTCCTTGAGTTATCACAGTCAGAGATCAATAAATGTCTATTGAATATAACTATAATTGGTTGTGATTGGCTTTTGGAAGCTTCTTCTAATTGGTCCAAATCCTTTGCGTGCTACAATGAGAAATCTAGTAAATCAAAGCTTTGGTTTTATTCTTGATTTATTATACTTCCTTCTGTTCAGGTATTTATCCAAACTCTCACCCTTCTACTGCCCTGACCATCTTATTTCTGCGTGCTTAGCTTTCCTCAGGAGGTGTCCAAGCCCAATTTCTTCACCAGCAGGGAGCATGTGGCTGCCCTCCATCTTCAGTATCCTCAGGCTATGTGTGCTCACAAAGACCAATGAGAGCAGAACTACTCTGCAGAAATTAGAGCCCTCAGCATACCACAAACAGTACAGATTTTAACTTCTAGGTTATTTCTTATTTAAATATCCTGAAATACTAACAGTTATAACTTGAGTCAGAATTGATCTGAAAAGGTATGTGATAAATACAGAGGGTGCCAAAAATAATGTATACATATTTTAAGAAAGGAAAACTATTAAAATTGTAATAGTCAATATATACCGATAATAAAAGATGAATACAAGTCACGTTTGACTTCTGCAGTTACAAGAGGTGCTCAAAGTGGTTACCCTCAGCGTCCAGATACTTCTAATTATGGTGAACTACTGCTTGAGCAACGTTGACCAAAGTGTCCACTTGTATACATTTTTTTGGCACCTCTGGTATATTTCAGTGTTTGAGTTCTGATGTTACCACTTTGCCCTACGGAGAGTTTCACATGTCCATCATCACTGTTCTTGATCTGCTCTACTGTCATTGTCTTCGTATCATTATCACTGCTACTAACATCATCATCAAGTTATTATAAAATTTATAGTAACTTCTCAGACAGTTGAACAGAAGGGTTACATCATCATGGTGGGGGCTCCTTAGATAGTATTTTTTATCCCTTTACCTATTGTGTATAGTTTTCTTACTTAGCTCTCTCTATCCTTTATATCCTTTGCATCTTGGACAGGATGAGATTGAGCAAAGGAAGATGCAAATTATACGCAGCTAATATGGTAATTGAACCATCTAATGTTGAATGAGAACTGATAGTAATTCAACTTTACTCTAGAGAAATTGTGTTGAAAATTGTGTTCCAAGCAACTTGACTACCCCAAAATTTTTGATAAATTGAATTTTATCAGCAATTTAAAAGGATATAATCATGCTATATACCTAGCTGTATTTCAACAATGACTATGTTCTTTAAATTCTAGAAATCTCTACAGACCTCAACAAATTAATATTATGTAACGAATTTTAGTAGTTTCTACAGATTCTCAAATGAGAATATATTGCATCAGAAATCTCATCATGTTTTGTTTTTGATCATACATGTATATGTGGAAAGAATCTTTGTATAAAATACTACCCCACTTCACTCAATGAGTCTATTATCAAAACAAGTGTTTATAAAATTAAAATGTACCTTAAATTTAGAGTGTAATATTAAAAGGAGAATGTTATTTTTAATTGCTGTAGGTTTTTTCTTAAAAAGAAATGGATCAGGCAATTTGTAATTGGGTAAGCCTTCAGTTGAATAAAATGCTACAACTTCATTCTCTAATATATGTAAGAATCAACTCTTACTTAGTAACCAGAAGGTATATGTACTCTAATGAAAAGGTTACATAATGTAATTTAACTGTATGTTCTGCTTACCTTTATGCTCAACAGAACTGTTTGAATTTACAAGAAAGTCAAGGGAAAATTGCTCTGCTAATAAGCACACTAATGATTATAAATAATGAATATCGGAATGCTATTGTAGAACAAAGCCACAAGTCACGAAGTATTTTGCTGCTAAATTATTTAAAATGCTGCCTGATAATTATAGACTTGTCTTAAGTCTACATCTGTATATGTTAAAGCTCAAAGCACAGTTTCTAATCAGTACCTTTTTTTTCTTCTTGTTTGGGTGGAAGGAGAATGTCCTTTATAGAAAATGTTTTACAGTTAGAATGCTAAAAGAGAAACTGTATTTAAATAATAGATGTTTGTTTAGAGCAAATGCTACTCCAGGGCAAGGATTACTGAAATTTTAGAAATGCATTGAAATAAGACTATTATGATTAGTGGGATTGTTACTCACTCTAGTCTATGGAATGTATTAAGGAAGGAAACACATTTTATCATTTAGGAAACAAAATATGAATTCCATATTTAACACTTCATTAGATATGTAGATTGCTATGAAATCTGGTGAGAAAGTTAAGGATAGTAGGATGCCATAAAACCCTCTACCCAAACACGTTCATTTGTTTCATATATGATAAAGTCAGAAAAATTAGAATCAAAGAAGAGCCAGAGGTGGTTAGACATGAAAAATGAGAGATTGGAAATAAAAGCCCATGATTAAGTGTATATCAATCCAAAGATAAATTAAGGGCCATTTAACACCTTTTAATACAAAATACTGTTTCCACAAACTTCATGTGAAATAATGTGAGCTGTTTTTAAGACTTAAAGTTACATGAAATATTACAGCACATTGCAAATAAAGTGATGGGTCGCCACTCAGTTTTTGCATTTTTTGACCCAACTACACATTTCTTCTTGTTTTCCATTTCAGATCTATGAGCATTCACACAACCGCTATCTCAGGTGCATTATTTAAACTTACAACTGTATACATATATTTGGTGATTTGATTTGCATTCATGCCTCCACTGTCTCTATTCCTTAGGAATATTTACCTGCTAAAATAATATTTATAATTCTATGTTTAATTTTTGGAAAGTCAAAACAGTCATGTTAAATTTACATGCTCTTACTTTTTTTCAAATATGAAACAACATAATATTAACTAAGCATCTGTTATGTGCTCACCATTGTGTTAATAGTTTCATGTGAATTATATCTTATAATCTGAATAATTCTTTGGTTCGTACAAATTTTGCTGTACGAATGATGGAAAAAAACATAAACCAGGGAAGCTAAGTAACTTGCCTTTGAGGTATCAGCTTTATTTATGCCTGATGCTGATTGGCTTATAAATCTCACTCTGTGCCTAATTCTATTAATGAAAAGCATTACGATTTTATAACATGACTTGTTGGATACTTTGAGATACTTTCACTCAGTGCTGAGCACTTTGAGACTCTAAGCAAAAATTGCTTTGAGAAAGAAAACACAATTCAAAGATTCCTTCTAAATTCCTCACAAAAACCTTATGTTTTAGAAGTAATAAGTGAACATATTCAATTTTCCTTCGCCAGCTGTTTTTATCCAGTTGCTACATGGATTTTTAACTAATAGAGTGAATGGTTTCAAACTTTTCAATTTTCAAGCTAACTCACATGCAAATTAAATTGAAGAGATTATGAAACTGAACACTGCTGGCCTGATGTGCCTTTAATTAGTCAGTTATGACCCTCAACCCTGATTTTACTGTAATAGACTTGGAATAGCAATAAAAGTAGTTTTAACCATTGTATTGTTACAGAATTTTATTTTTTTCTTACAGATTTGTGGTGTCGGATAGCTATGTAAACAAATACATGATAATTTCTTGGAAAAAAAATGAATCAGAATTAGTATAGGCATATAGTCACCTCATAGTTGCCATTTCTCTCCAAATTGCATTTCTCCTTGTCTGGGAAAACTGTTGTTTTAATAGGGAACACAGAATTTCATTAAGATATAGATTTGTCTGCTAGCGCTCCCTCATTTCTATAAAATTCAATAGTCTAGAAAAACTTTATCTTGGAAAACATGTAGTAAACATGATTGACCATATTAGCTTTGCTCTATCATTAGGCCATTAGACTGGACCCTTTAGCTGTCAGAATCAATTCAGGATTTAATTAAATTGCCCTATGGTCTGACCTTAAAGACGCAATGTCACAGGACTTCTTACGTATTAACATAATGGTTGTTTTTGAAGTAGATAGACGGAAGAAAAAAAATTGACAGGTTATTATAAAAACCCTGTCTTAAATATTTCCCATGTTTGCAGACATCAGCTGTTTTTGAACTTTAACCTGCCTGTCATGATTCTAACATTTTTAATCTCCCTTTTATGAGCACATCTTTGTCAAGTGCTCCTTCTTCTATCTTTGGTGTTCAGTCATTTTCTTGTGAATTCCGCAACAATAAAAAATATGCATTGTATGTGTCATACGTGCTGAGTCCTGAGCTCAGCAGTGGACCTCTTGTGATGAGCAAAACTGACATTGTGTCTAGCCTCGTGGGGCTTATATACTAGTGTGGGAGATAAATGTTAATCAATAAATCTCTCACATATATCATAACAAGCTATTATAAGCACTATAGATATATACATACAATTTATATGTAGTATATATAGTATGTAAATATATTGGAGGGTGTTGGAAGAATATATAATAATATATAATATAATAATATGTAAGTAGAATGGAGAATGTTGGGAGAATACATGTAACAGCATCTGATACATACTTCCCTGGGGAATTGCACTTTGAGCTGAGTTTGGAAAGAGACCCAGAAGGTACTTAGGTGAGTGCTGGGCAGTGTGGGTGAGGTGCTGGTAATCCAGGACTGGGGAAAATATGGACACAGACCTAAGAAGGCGAGAAGCAGGGCCTTCAAGAACTGAAGGACAATGAGGGAGGCTAGAGCAGTGAGGGGGTCTGATGGTGGGTGTGGGGTTGTGAAGGGAGATTGGAGAGACTAACAGTAGTAGTTCCCAGTGGCCTGCAAATCATGCAGAGAATACATTCTCTTTAAATCTGAGCCCACTAGAAAATTCTATGTACAACCAGACCTATTAGGTTCTTCTAATACCTTCTTAGTTCATTCCCCTTGAGATAATATAAGAATGCATAGTTAATAAAAATTAAAGAAAAAAAAAATAGGACTGCCCTTTCTCGTGAAGCCATTAATTTTAGAATTTCTGATGATTAAGGCATATCTATTTTTTCATTGGTTTTCTTTATTTCATGATTTCTGTTGCTTTCTTCTATCTTTCCTTATTTCTAAAATCGTTTATATTTCTAGTCAAGGTCTTCAGCGTTTCCTCCCGTGATTACAGCACTCCCATGATATGGCCCTTTTCTCTAAGATTTCTCCTTATAGCCACGTCACCTTCCTCTTCTCTCTTCTTGGCTGGAATTAAGTCCTGAATCACCATTTTGCTCATTGCTTTCTTTACTTTCTGGATGATGAAATCATCAGTGAGGCACATCAAGAACCTATCAGAGGATCGGCTCTCAGCTGAATTACACTTGCAGCGGATACACAGGTCATTGAAGCGCTCGCAACGCGAGTGTCTTCCCTGTAGGCCATTTAAAACATATTTTTTAGAAAACCTTGGCCCACAGTTTTTGTCCATGCTGTTGGTTTTGATCCTGTTCTGGTGATAATACTTTTCTCTTTCCTCTGTTCTCAACCAATTGCTTTCTATTGTGCATTCTCCTTCCTAAACTTGGTAACTTTTCTTTTAAATGCTGCATATTTTTATGTACACTGAAGGCTTGGCTATGCTGTGAGGCTTAATGAAACATTAAATGCCTAGTATTTGGAAAGATAGGAGAAAACCAAGAATAGGCTGTGCAAGGACCAGGGGACATTAACCCTCCTAGGACAGCAAGGCGTTTCCATTAGAGAGCTCAGTGGGGTGAGAATTTGAATCATTTGCCCAGGGTTTTAAAATAAGAGTTGATGAGTAACTGTGAATACTGTGCCTCACTGAGGATGGGGTGATAAGATGAGGGTGAAAATGATGTGCTGCTAAATATGCCTACTGATTTCTATTTTTTTTAAAATTAGGTTTAACTTAACAAATGCTCAATCCCTACAATGCTGTAGTCAATTGTTCCAAATCAATGGAACAATTAAAAACAAGCTTAACGAGTTAAACATATAATTTGTAGTTATTTAGTGTTCTCTGAAAGCCTTTCCAAGTTAAGGATGAACTCAAAAGGAACATAATATGTACATAATTGAGTAACAGTTTCAAAGTCTATCGGGTTTATAGGCAGCAATGTCAGTCTTTTAGGGTTCTTCAAGATTTTTTGTTAAATTTACAAGTTTGTTTTCTATGGTAAGAGAAGAAATGGAACCCCCCACCCCCTTTTGGAACTCTGTACATTCTCATGACACCATTTAGGGGTACGTGCTGTGCTAGTTCTTTAAGATTGCTGGTTACTTTCTCAGGGACTTGACCTCTCTGTAAACGAGTCCAAAGAGAGTGGGAGAGAAAGTCAGTTCTCGGGGTTCACTCTGGGCCTCTTGAAGCCCCCTGAGTATACGGTGTTCTCATCACAATCCTTTCCACTTTAAAATAATCCTTCCAAACATATAAAACATCATCAAGGTTTTAGCTAATATTGATCAATCCCACTTATGCCTTCTAAGATTTACTTTTTAATCTGGAAGTTTAAACTAACGGTAAATTACTCTTTTTAAATCAGTAATCTAAAATTATCCAGGGAGATCATATTTTATTAGACATCTGGTATATAATAAGTTGTTGATCTGCCAAAGATGTGTGGATTTTATCGAAACAATAGTTTCTATGAAGTTAGGAGTTTTATTTCATTACCTCTTTTGCAAAATTTCACCTTTCTTTTTTGTGGAACATGACATCTCTCGTTAGCATCCTGGCAGGTAATTCAGTCTACGACGGTGTCACAGTGTTGTTTAAGCCCTGAGGATACCTCAGAGCATCATCTTGGCTCTTACTCTGCCAAATACAACTTGGGTTTTCTTTGCTTGAAAAATTCTTGCATTGGCCTCCCTTACCACATCTTCTCATCCCCCTGGAATAATGGGTTCTCATTATTATTATTCTGGCAATTTTCTCTTTACTGGTACCTACTCTGATACGTCCTTCCAACATTTACTGGGTTTGATATTTGGCTCAAAATGGCCACCAAACCACCCACCACCAGGGATTTTCCAGGCCAAATTATTACATCAAGCAAGCGGTTCAGTAGAACACGCTCTCATGGTGCTGTAATTGCCTTCAGTCCTAACTCTCTGGCTCCTGGAACACCAAGCAGCATATCTCTAACTAGGCCAACCCAACACAGCTTGGATAACAGCCCCAAAGTATACACCCAGACACAATGATCCCTTTATACTATTATTGTGTAATATGACACATGCGTTCCCCGAGGAAAGCACATCACATACACGAGGAAGGGATGCATCTGCTGGCAGGAAGCTTATGTTGCAAGAGAAAGAGACACTTTTATCAACTAACAGCAGATTGCTGTGTCTGAGAAGAAATGCATGATACTATGTGAACTTACAAGAAGGGGACTTTACTGGACACTGCATTTTCAAGAGGAAGAGATGTTTTAAAAAGATCCCATGGGGAAATGCCAGTCAACCAGATAAAAAGTCTGGGGATGGGGAGTATGGCGGAGGTGGGGGTGGGTTAGATAGAGGCAGAGGCAATATCATGGGTGAATACAAAAAGACCACAGAGTGTTCAAAAAGCATTTTGTACAAACTGAGGATTTTTAATTCACGGTTCTTGAATTTGTTTGCCTTTTAACATCAAGGCGTCTTTTTGCAGACCATTTCCTTGGTTTTAACCTCTGGGATATAATTCATGCCTAGAATTTTTGAGAAAGCAAGCACACATTTCTACAGTGTTCCAACTCTCCTTAACTAATACATTGCTTAACTAGAGTAAGATTGCCTAGTCGATGATGCAACTTTTATAAGCTTGGAAATGCTTTCCTTTTATTTTGTCATTGGAATTAGGTTATTCATTGTGGCAGTTATTTGAGGCACCATGTTGAGCTGTTGCTGGGAGCAGTAAGTATTATCTCTTTAGGCTTTAACATGGGGAACAGCCAGGGGGAAAACACAGATATTTTGGAACAGCACACATATTCTGGGCCGCTCATTGATTTTTCGATTGATCTTATTTGCCCAACTGTTTGTTTAAAATAAATACAAAATATGTGGAGAATAAAAAGGAGCACAGATTAATATCTATCACTGAGAACTGTTCATTTTGAAGTTCATGTTCATTGTTGTCATTGTTTTCTTGTAATGCTGGCATCATCCAGCTGCTGGGGTCAAATGAGAGCATAAAAAAGAAAGAAATTGCTCTGACATTTGAGTTGACAGGCATAATTCTGACGTGTAGAAATCACTACGAAGAAAAACAAAAATTGAAATTCACACATAAGTACTTAAAATGAGGATCAAGCTGCTGCCTACTTTAGAATTGTTTTATTATATACCCAATATCTTATGCCAAATATGCCTGGCTTTAAAGAATTAAGGACACAAGCGACAAAGAATGAATACTTGGAGAGGTTCCAGGAACCAAAGTGTGGCAGGTGGTCGCTCCTCTCTTTCAGATGCAACAATTGTTAGATGAAGATCATTCTTAGCGACAATTTTTGGAAGGATTTAGTCAGATGAGAGATGCCCCCAAAAGCCTGGACTGGCTTCTGTGTGTTAATGATTATCAGGATCCTTCAGAGAGAGCTTGCTCAGACCGTCCCTCATATTTTCCTGGAATTGGCCAAACTCACAAGCCCTATAGTTTGCCTTGGTTATTCATTGTGTCAGTTATCTGTAGACCAGTGTTCTCTCCATCTACAGGAACCCTGGAAATCCACATTCAATGGTCTTGAACCTAGCAAATGCTGCCTATGGCAGAGTGACTCTGATCCCCAATGTCACCAGTCACATTTAAGGATTTTGGTTTTTATCTTGCATCATTTGGGTCTGTTGATGCCTGGCAGAAATAAGATGCATAACTCTGAACCGATGAGAAACTTGCCACCAAAAGCCCTGCTTAACTTCAAAGTCCACATGAATGTTCTCCTTCCAATACTTACTTTGGAAAATTACTTGGAATGTTTTTGGATCTCTGCTTTTAAAAGTAGCTATAGAGTTAGTTCTCAAGCACATAGTTAAAGCACAGATATTGCTTTATAGTCATACTTTATTTTCCTCATAAATCCAAAAAGCGATCCATTCAACTGGAACACCAAACTATCCAACACATATGGTACCAAAATATTTTCAGTTTCTTTTCTTAAAATCAAATGTTTTCAAGCACCAAAATCTCTCATAACTTAAACATTTATACACAAGAGAATCTAAAGACAATTTTCAAAGAAAAGTTCCAAAGATTGTTTTAATGACCTTAGCATCTTTGCAATATTTGTATACGTTGCAAAGGTGGCTTCTTGAAAAAGACAACACTCGTTTGAGTGTTAAGCAATGATACTTTTGTTAAACATATAAATACTATAAACATAAGGTCACATCAGCCATGTCCTAATTGTAATGGATTCAACCTCTTGCTTCATTTATCTTAATGAGGAAGATAGCTTACAGTTTTAATTTCTGCTCTACACCAAGTACTTTGCTTAGTTTACATAAATACATTTATTTGCCTCTAAGTTTTTTTTTAATTTATAGATATTTTGCTAAAAATAATATGTCTAATCATGAAAAGAGGTTATAGCATAGAAAATGAATACACAAACTCAGCTCAACTTGGCTTAAAAATGCATCTTTTCTTCCAATACCTGATGGTGACATTGAGATATTTCACATCTCCTTTTTTCCATTCTTGCATCGGTGCTATCTTAATGACAATAATGACATGTGAAGATAGATTGTTTTCAACTTTCCACATTTACAAACTGGTTTTTTGTGTGTGAAA
This sequence comes from Rhinolophus sinicus, assembly GCF_057876585.1. Taxonomy (NCBI): domain Eukaryota; kingdom Metazoa; phylum Chordata; class Mammalia; order Chiroptera; family Rhinolophidae; genus Rhinolophus; species Rhinolophus sinicus. The sequence goes on from NC_142504.1 coordinate 101,437,997, forward strand.
TTCTATTGATATTCAGTGCTCTCAATGCACTAGAATGTTAGTCCCCCCTTTTTTTGTTTTGTTTTTACTTGTATTAACTTTTAAAATTAGTTTCATTTTATTAAAGAAATTATAAAAATATTTTTGATTCTATTTAATTTGGAAGAGAAGAGAAAGGGAGGAAAGGAGCATAGAAAAATCATGCTTCTTTCAACATAGATGACTTGTCTCTTTGAGACTATTACTTTAACACATTTAGCTGTTTCTTCTATTTGCCTTTATATTCCTAATATGCATGTATAGCTATCTCTTTTAGAGAGTGATTTCTAATATGGAAAATTAATACTTTAATTCTCCTACACCTCACACTTTTCCTACTCCATTACTTTGCTTTTATTTATTTATTTGCTTTATAATTGGGGCATAGTTAATATATAAAACCACACAGATCTTAACTGTTTACCTCATTGAATTTTGACAGTTTTATACACCTATGTAACCACTACCTATAAAAAGACAGATTTTTATCCCTTCAGGATGTTCTCTCATGGTTTTATCTATAATAGTAAGTTTTCTACCCCTCTTTCCTTCATACACACATGCACCATTATCTGATTTCTAACATCATAGAATAGTTTTGCCTGTATTTAGATTTCATGTAGGTTGAATCAAGCAGCATTACCTGTTTTGATTTGGCTTTTTTCCCTTAGCCTAAAGGTTTGGTTCATCCATGTTGTTATGTGTGCCAATAGTTAATTCTTGTTTTATTACTAAGTAGTATTCTATTGTAAAGAATTGTGACTTATCTAAGTCACAATTAATTTATATATTTTCTTATTAATGGATATCTGGAGTATTTCCAGTTTTTGACTCTTATCAATAAAGCTGCTATGAGTATTCACAGATAGGTCTTTGTTAGCACATATATTTTCATATCTATTGGTAAATACTTAGGAATAGAGTTGCTAGGTCATATTGGAGACACGTACTTAACTTTATAAGAAACTCCAAAATAGTTCTCTAAAGTGTTTAAAACCAAGTAACCATTTTACAATCCCTCCAGCAATGTATGGTTCAATATTAGGTGTTTGATTTTAGTCATTCCTCAGCGCAATGTTATATTCAACTTTTGTATTTTTTTTAACAAGCTAATTTCCCAGGTAGAACTTCAAGTGGAGAGGAATCTATCCAGTAATGGGATGATAAAGAAAGCATCCATAATTCGTAGCATTGATCAATTTCTGTGGCGTGAATCTTCTCACCATGGCTAATTTCAAGCTGTTAACGTGAGGTGGCTGAATCCTGACTTGGGAACAGTTGAGCACAATTAGCTCCCCAGCGCTAGTGGAAGGTCACTCCAGCACACTGATGAAGCCAGCAGACTTTCAGATTCCATCCAACGAAACGTGGCTAGGGACGATGATATTCAACATTTAGTCTTTCTCTTTCCTGTCTAACCTTCACTTGGTCTGCCTATTATTCTTCCTTCCCAGGTCGATGGCTCTGATGACAACATTATAAAAGTCAAAGGTACTTTATCCTAATATGTGTCTTGTTCATTTAGGCTGTCCGATATAATTTAGTTTGCTATTGATAGAAGCAGTGTCTTCTTGATTGAGCAGACATGTGGCAGGGATGCGAAGAGCAGAGGAGAAAGGTGTCGGGACCTGAGACACAGTGCAGCTGTCTGTTATGAACTCACTTCTGGTACAAGCTTGTCATTCCCGAGTTCCTCTTCTCAAAATAGGGACAGTGATTCTGGAGTCCTCCTCTGATTTATGAGGAAGAACCCAAAATTACATAACCCCGAAGGCTATGCTAAGGTCAAATTATGTGATGCTTCATTTCTTTTCATGGGTCTGGGGGAAACCTTGTAGAGATGTTCACAAACCATGAGTGCCTACACCATAAGGAGACATCCCAGTACCAGTCCTGACCAAGTCAGGCATTTACTCAGACGATTTAAAGCAGAGCAATCAAACAGTAAATGAGACTCCAGTTAGAGTCTGTTTTGCTAAAGGCCAAACAAGGTACAGTACTCACCTACTATTAAGGAAGTACTGACTTCCTTCCGCTAACATCTGTGGATATCTTTTTTCTTTTTTTAAAAAATAAATTAATTAATTAATTTTTTAAAATTAGTTTCAGGTGTACAAAACAATGTAATAGATATTTATCATTTATATCTCTCACACAGTGATAAACCCCCTCCCCGCATCCACTACCCCTCTGACATCGCGTACAGCCATTACATTTCCACTGTCTCTATTCCTAATGCTGTACTCCACTTTCATATATATATATGAAATTGTAATTGACATTCAGCTTCAGGTGTACAGTGCAGGGATCAGGCATCTACATCATCCCTGAGGTGGTCTCCTTAATGGGACAAGCGTCCATCAGATACCCTACAAAATCTTTACATTATTGATTACATTCCCCAAAATGACTTTCGCATCCCCTTGGTGATCTTGTGGTTACCGATTGTGCTTTCAAAACCCCTCACTTTCCCTCTTATCCCTCCTCCCCTCCCATCTAGCAACCCTCAGTTATTCCTCTATGTCTCTGGAACTGTTTTTGATTAGTTCATTCATTTATTGTTTTCTTTAGATTCCACATATAAGTGAGATCTTATGGTATTTTTCTTTCTCTGGCTGACTTATTTCACTTAGCATAATGTTCTCTAGATCCATCCATATTGTGGCAAATTCTTCTTTATGGCTGCGTAATACTCCACTGTATAAATGTACCACAGTTTCTCAATCCATTTACTGATGGGCATTTTGGTTGTTTCCATGTCTTGGCTATTATGTGTAGTGCTGCAATAAACATTGAGGTACAGAATTTTTTTCAAATTAGAGTTTTGGATTTCTCCAGGTAGATACCTAGGAGTAGAATTGCTGGGTCATAAGGTAGTTCCATTTTCAGTTTTTTGAGATACCTCCATACTGTTTTCCATAGTGGCTGAATCAATCTGCAATCCCACCAACAGGGCACGAGGGTTCCCTTTTCTCCACATCCTTGCCAGCACTTGTTGTTTGTTGATTTATTGATGGTAGCCATTTTGACTGGAGTGAGGTGGTATCTCATTGTGGATTTTATTTGCATTTCTCTAATGATTAGAGAGGTTGAGTATTTTTTCATATGTCTGTTTGCCATCTGTATGTCCTCTTTAGAAAAATGTGTCTTCATGTCCTCTGCCCATTTTTTAATTGGGTTATTTGGTTTTTTTGGAGTTGAGTTGAGTGAGTTTTTTAATAAATTTTGGATATTAACCCCTTATCGGACATATCATTGGCAAATATGTTCTCCCATTCAATAGGATCCCTTTTTGTTTTATTGATAGTTTGCTTTGCTGTGTGAAAATACTTTTTAGTTTGATATAATCCCATGTGTTTATTTTTTCTCTTACTTCCCTTGCCCGAGGGGGGATATATCAGTAAAAATCTTACTCTGGGTAATGTCTGTGAAGTTTCTTCCTATATTTTTCTGTGAGCATCTAATAGTCCTCTTATCTACCATGTGGCATTTTCCATTTTCCTGTTCTCTTCACTCGCTGCTGCTCTACTGTCAGCCACCAAATCTGGCAGAGCCTGTGCCAAAGTGCAGCTGTCCCCACCAGTCTCATTATGCCCAGGAAGCATCTAAGAAGACCCAAATGGGGCGTCCGCGCCATTCCAGATATAAAACCATCCACACAAGTATGACTGAATTTAATTCAATTGCTGTAAATTCACAATGTCTCTGAGATTTTAGTGGAAAATCCCAGCAATATTTTAGTTGTTTTTCTTCTCTGTTGCTGAGAGTTCTTTCTGTAAGATTCAGCAATGAGTCCACAGACGGGCTGAGTCCTGTGGATAACAGACTTGTCACCCCTTCTGTTTTGAGATACTTTCCTGGAATTATCCACATGTGTCTTCCTCCTTCCCTGCAGATATTATTCCTTCTCTGAGATTCTCTTTTCGAGAATCCACCACTCAATAAGGTCACTGTCCCCTTCCCAGACCACACAATTTTTATTATGATGTGGAAGAGATGAGAAAGAACGCAATTCCTGGTGCATTAACTCCAGCTCCCTACTCTCTTCCTTCTCACTGAACACAATGAATAGAAGGGTACTTTGTTTTTAGAACCACAGCTCAAAAGACTTGTCTATGAGTCTCCAAAACTCCTCAGACAAGAAACCACTCATTCAAGAAAAGTCCAGATAAAGCCAAGGGTTAGAGTCAGGGATGCAGCCCTAATACCAGTGATGAAGAACTGGGAGAGGTCATACAGAGAAGAATAACATTTAGAGAACAGATGTTGAAATTAGGAATGAATGTGAGTTGGTATGAAAATAATGATTGAGAGGAGAGGACATAAATATTGTCAGAGAACAAAAGACCGTTTTTATGAAGCACCAGATAAGTGAATGGCATCAGGCATGTGGGATGTGTGAGTTATGTAATATTATTTACTATCAGCCAGTCATACTCATATTGTGCAAAAAGGCAAGTTGAGGCTGCCTCTCTCTTCAGAGTATGTGCATTTTAAAGATGTATCTACAGTGGATGACATTTTTCTGTACTACAGATTTGTTAGAACATCAGCGTATGTGTTGACAAGGCAAAGGTATACTAAATATCTTTATGGATAGTCAATCCTAATAAAGCAGTACATACACTTAATTATAGTCATTTGACGGTGGCTTTTCTACTTTAATTATAGTTTTATATAACCTGAGCTTGATTTAGGCTGAATAATAATGAAGTTGCGTTTATATACTGAGTATGAAGAAAGCTTTGGATCCTGTATGCTTATGAATTACACTTTCAATCAAAATGTACAAACATGTATAAATAATATACATATATACTTTTCAAAAATATCATTACTACAGCATCACACTATTTCTACATATGAACAAGACTGGACAGTCATGGGAGATACAGAGATTGACAGTTACGTTGAGTGACGCATTTCAGGATTCATCATACAAATACATTTTCATTAGGGTTTGTGAATGAAGGATCATAGGGCTAGAATACCAGCTAAAATATCATGTTGATTTTATGAAGAAAAGACAATGACGTATGTCATTTTGCTCCTTATATCCCTCATTCCAAGTCTGGATAAAATTCTCTAGGGTTGTAGGAATCATTTTTTTGTGAGTGTTGCTGGTAATTCTTAATCCATTTTCCCTCTTCTGTTGTAGTTGTAGTTGGGAGTACTGCCATCTAGGGCTGAGCGCTGCTTTCAGCTGTGCAAGGTTTCATGGTTTTCTTTTATCCCCCAAATGTTCCCAAGTCTCTTGCATTCCTTTATGGTTTTTTGTTTTGTTTTGTTTTGTTTTTAATTTTGTTTTTAGTTTACCTAAATGGGGAAAGAAAATAGTTTTCATCAATTCAAAGATGGCTGAATGGAACAGACTTTCATTTCCGAAGGAAATATTTGAAGGTGATTGAATTGCTCTTGATCTACAGGCCATGTTTTTACACCATTTTTCGACTTGGCTAATTGATTATAACAGGTGTCACCCAAGCTCTGCAGCACAGGCTGACCTGATGCTAAGACAGAGGCAGAGCAAGCAATCTCTGCTGATGAAATAGAAAGGCTTTGCATGGGCATTTTTCTTATTGATTTTTCTAGTACATGATGTCAGTTAATTACTGAGAGCCATTCACTGCATAAATGTAACAAGTCATTCTGACCATATTTTCAATGGATTATTCCCCTACAAACATGATCAGTGACTTGTTTATTTTGAGCCAAAAAGAAGTTGAAATATCTATGGTTGTAAGATACATATAAACACTCGATATGGTGAATATCACATGCCCGTGAAGCGTAAACTCCCTATAATACTATATATATGGGTGTGTTTGTGTGAGCAGAAAGGATGCAACACATGTAACTGCCATGCTATAAGTTGTAGTCATTATACCAAAAGGATTTCTAAGATATTGCATTTTAAGGACTGCTTTTTCAGTTTCACAACATAACGAAAAAAGTTAGAGGATCCACATTATACCAAGTGAAAGAAACGAGACACAGAAAGTACATACATGAGTTCACATATGAAATGCTAAAAAAATATGCAACCTGAATCTGTCGTGATAGAAAGCAGATTACACATTTGCCAGGAACTGGAGGTGGCAGATGGGTAATTGCAAAGGGGCATGAGGAATCTTTTGGGCTTAACGGATAGGATTCATTTCTTTTCTTCTTCTTTTTTTAATGTTATCTCATTCGGTTGTTTGTTTGTTTGTTTTTCGTTTGTTTTTAAACTTTCATCTATTTTAAGTGTGTTTTTTCCAGAACCCATCAGCTCCAAGTCAAGTAGTTGTTTCAATCTAGTTGTGGAGGGTACAGCTCATAGTGGCCCATGTGGGGATCAAACTGGCAATCTTGTTGTTAAGAGCACCACACTCTAACCAACTGAGCTAATCGGCTGCTCCAGAGTTCATTTCTTGATTATGGTGGTAATTTTGTGGTTTTATACATCTGTCAGAACTTAATCAAACTGTGTGATTCAAATAGGCACTGAACAGAAATCATACCTCAATAAAGTCATTTTTAAAAAATGAGATCATAATTTAAACACTATTTGGAGAATTACCATAGATTTATCATGTCTCTAACAATATTAAGTCACTTGTGCCTATGAACAGAAACTTCATATTGCTCAGATTTTTCTCATATGAGGAATTGAATTGATGATATACATGATATATGTTGAATGTTTAGGATTCCAAGAGCCATCCTGGAGACAATTGATATTTTCTCCACTGGGCTTGAAAATGTCTACTTGCCTAGGAAGAGGAGAGCAGTAACTGACATTTTGTAAGTTTCTCATATTGACCTACAAGATATGTTGCTGTGTTAGTTTTCCATCACTGCACAACCAATTACCACAAACTGAGCAATGTAGCGTGATATACGTTTATTATTTCATTGTTTTCTTGGTTCAAGACTACAAGCAAGCACAGCTTTATTGAGTTCTCTGCTTCAGGGTCTCACATGGGTACAATCCAGATGTTGGTCAGGGTTGAGGTCTCATCAGAGGCTTGACTGGGGAGTGACCCACTTCCAAGCTCCTAGGTTATTGGCAGAATTTATATGCATATGGATATAATGCATTGAGGTCCCATGTTCTTACTGGCTGTTACCCAATGGCAATCTTCAGAGTGAAGAGGCTACTCCCAGTTCCCTGCCATGTGGCCTATTACATAGGCAGTTCTCAACATGCCTGCTCACTTCTTCAAGGCCAGCAGGAGAAAAATCCCCTTTAAGTCACCTAAGACAGAGATTTATGAGCTGGTACCTTGTCGTGAGAGTGGATACTTCATAATCTTTGCCATATAATGTCACGGAGTACCTCTCTCATCAATTTTGTCATATTTTATTGACTAGAAGTCCAATTGCACTCAGAGGAAGTACAGTTACTTTAGGTCACTTGGGTCACATTATGGTATATTCACAGTTGTTTGGCAGAGGGTTCCTGAAACAAATATTTAATAATGTATTTATATATATATATATATATATATATATATATATATATATATATATATATCTTTAAGTAAACTTACAAACATACATTTCAGAAAATTAGAGTTTAATTCAATTTTAAATTAAATAGTTATTAGGACATTTAAAACTTGATTTAATTAATGTTGGTTTGGTTTTTATACAAAATCCCAGCACCACAGCTATTTTGTGGAATCAGGCATGTCCGTACAGGCCGCATCAGGCTCTGAAGGAGTTAATTTGCCTCTCTAAACTTGTCAGTTTCCTTCCTCCTCATCAGTAAAATAAGACCTATAATTTGCAAAATGCATCCACCTTCTTGAACAGCGACTGAATTTTAAAAAATGAGTATTTTAGTAATTAGCTCTTCCATTATCTTCTGGTTGCCTACTATTCATAAAATCAAAAACATAATATAAAATAACATAGATCATAATATTAGTTATGGATGTCAGCTTCCTTCTTTTTTTTCCTGAAGAAAAGGTGTTAATGAATTGCTCTAGACTGATTTCTGACATAATTGCCAGGATCGTACAATACATCATTCTACATTTATGCCAGCAAATTAGCATCTGGGATTCATACAGTGGTAGCTTTCCTAATTTTATCACATACTAAATACATATTGTTTAGGTTTTCAAAATAACAGGTGGCTCTATACCTTCTAGACTAAAAAGAATTTACAATCCTGTCATGGAATTAGTGAATATTTCAAAGATGACCCTAACGGTGTGTCTGTGGGTTTACAGCAAAATAAGACTGTGACTCTGGCAATCTACTAAATACTGCAAATGCATCAATAATTTCTACCTGAGAAATATGACTTTTAATAATTTAGCTCTTTTTAAAATCTATCTACATATTTTTTTCATGACAAGTACATAACACTGAGCACTTAATATTAATTTTCGAATTCCAAGAAGGCAGCTACAGATGGTGTCATTAGAGGTTGCGTGTAATATTCTCTGTGCTTGTACATACTATATGGTATCGTTGCAGCAAAGAGCTCAGGTTTGCAGACATTATCTGCCACTTTACCAGTGACCTCGAGGGCATTTTTGAACTACCCAAAGCCTCCCATGATGCAAAATTACAGTAGAACCCACTAAACGTGCATGGACTAATTTGTACAATGCCTGATACATAAGGATCATTCGAAAACCAGTGATGAAACAATTTCTCATCAAAATAAACCATTGCTAGCCAATGTTTGTGTCCTTTTTTAGCCTAAAGCACTCCCCTGAGGCTGGCAACTCGTGGGGCTAAAAACAGCAGTTTACTTTCTAAGTTTCTAATTTATTTCTAATTATGTAACTTTCTCCTGGGATCAGAAAGTCATTTGGATTCATTCTACCCAAGAGAAAGAGTCAGTGGGAGTTTTGTTTTTATATTTGTCTTTAAAATGATGACTTAGGAGCAAAGGAAGATTAAAGTGTTTGTCCAGTGCAGTGCACGGCTGAAATTGGAATTAGTGGGCAGCTGTGTCTTGATCTAATTCCTTGTTGTTGTTTGTTTTCCTCTCGGACATCTCCTGTAGTCAACAGAAGCTTATGGTGCACTTCTTATGAGTCAGGCATTCTTGTATGTGTTTTATAAAGTTTCAATCAGTTGATTCTCAAGACAGTCTTAGGGATTAGATACTGCGCTTGCCATCCACTGTATACAAGTGAGGAAACAGACCCAGAGAGGGGAAGTAACTTGTGTGAAGACACTTATGTAGGATGTGGCAGAAGCAATGTGGCTCTAGGATCTATACTTAACTGCTGTCCTGTGCTCCCTTTCATTCTCAAATGTGACTTGTTGTTTCCTCTAGTTCAAAAGCATATCAAATAATGCCTAATCTCCCCACCCTGTGTTCACTAGAGCTGCTACTCTGTTTAACACATTGAATTAGTCACCAAGAAGATTATAAAGAAAGACTATGAGTTCCAAGAAGGCAGGGGATGTCTTGTTTACTCCATTCTCCTCACCTAGAATGGTGCGTGATACATTGGAGGTGCTCAGGCAAATACTTTGAATGACTAAATGATCAGGTGAATAGATGAATGAATGGAAAAATGTATGAATTAAATATGTACATTGTCTTAAGGTAGCTTTTAGTCTAAGAAGACAAACCATAATTCAGATGAATTAAAGGTTTTATGTCTTTTTATTCTTTTCAGATTGTTCAAAGAAGCTTTTTAGATATAAAACTATTTCAGTCTGAGTGAAACATATTTGCTCAGTTCAAAAATACGTATTAGAAAAACATATGCTAAAGTCTAACTTAAACAAACTTTTATCTGAACGGTTCAGTCCCGACCCAGAAATAAATTTGGTGGAGGTGAAAATTAATTCTTTCACAGAAATTATCATGCCATATTTTAGCACGATGTTTCCATATGGGTGGCATTTTGATGAGGGGAAACTGAGAAGCAGAATTAAGAATGGGGTGGGGAGATTGTTGAAGATGACTTTCCCTTAAATATACCCTTAAAATACTAGAATTTAAAGATCTCAACAACATGCTGAGGTCAACAGAAAGGATTGCATAGATGAGTTTTCATTTCCTTATCATGGTAAAAAATACTGGCATGTGTATATTTTAAAAACTGTGGGCCGTTCAATTTTCTCATAAAAGGAGAGAAGGGTAGATATGTTCAAGAAGAGAAAATAATACAATCAAGAGGGGAGAGTGGGTTTTCATATAAAGACTAATATGTGCTAAGGGAAAAGAAGAAGAAAATATCTGTGTGGTGACTGAGAGGGTATTGTTTTAATTTTGGAAAGTCAAGACCTCAAAAGATAACTTCATCAAAATGTATAAAACCAAGAAGGATATGAAATGTGACGGTTGATTTATTCAACAAATCCCAGTATCCTGAAGCCCAATGATCTACTCAAAATTTAGAAGTGGTTGTTTTAGCATGAGTTACAAATATGTTCGATAGCAGATAATAAATTCAGGATGAAAACAGCACAGGAAGCTCCCCAATAAGTCATTAAGATAACTTATGAGATTTTTAACACACATCCTCAAATTTTGCAATTGATATCATGAGGGTCGCTCATATGCTTGTGCAGTACGGCCCCTGGTGAAACTTCCATCAGAAAAAAAAAAAAAAAAAAAAAAAAACCTGACAGACTCATTGATTATTGAGTTGATAAATATAGTTTCCTTTAGATGTGGTTATTATGGAGATAAATTATGATGAAAGTTAGCCTAATGACTTACATTTTCTGTTTTGAGTGGGTTAAAAATAGTGACATTATTTTAACACAAGGAATGAGCGAATGCATGGGTAGGTGTCTTCCAACAAACAAAACGAAAAACTGAACCATGTTTCTGAGCGAGTATGAGTGAAGCCAAGGGTGGACGAGAGCAAATGTGAAGTAAAATTCAAAATTATTTATCGTAACTGCTAACAGTCAGAAATGAGAAAAAGTCTTGGAGGAGAAAGAAGTTAAAATTGTTAACCAAAAAAAGGGTTTTACAGGTTTGCTGGAATCATAAACCGCCATATTTAGAGGGCACATTAACTTATCAGGAAGTTCATCCTAAATTTTAGCGAGCCATGACATTCCTACCCTGGACCAGCACGCTCTGTGATATGAAGTTTTTAGAAACACTGTTTTAACTGCCTCGATTTTATGGATTCTTCTGGTAACTCAATCCTTTCATCTGAGTCATTGGTATGTAAATATTCCCTTTAGTAAATTTTACTCTGTGTTTTCTAGACTTCCTTCAGCAAGTTGTTCTACTCGTTACTTCTTCCTTCTCCATAGTTATGCATTTGCAAAAAGTGAAGCTTTCCTACCCAAAATGTTGAATTGTATTGTCCTGGTTATTATTACCTCTCATTTCTGGTCTTTCTCAGGGAAGCACCTAGAACACCAAGTCACCCAAGGTGTGATCGTATGTTGTAAAACTAACTGTGCCCCACGTGTCCAGCTCCTTACCCGAGACCCTCCCCATGTTACAAATAACCTCGGTGATTATCCACATCCATGTTCTCTGGGAATTCATCACGCCAACTTCAGCAAAACTGTCTTTTCATCCTGTCACCTTTAATTTTACTAGCTATTAGCTGCTGTGTAAGTTGAAAAATAGAATGAAAGAAGAATCTAGTTGGCATCCAATGCATTACTTCCTATGATGAAATACAAAGTGGACAAACAGCTAGACTGGCACCAGGTGGTACAAAAGCATCATCATGAATCATAAATGTTCTGGGTGCAATGACACTTTGCAGAGAGATGGCTGCAGTCTGAATGCTTTGTCTCTCAGGTCTGTGTTTGGAATTTAGGGTGGTACACAGCCCTTTCAACTCCCCACAATGAATCTTTCCACACCAGCTGATAGATGTTAGCTATGACCACACTGAGAATCCTAAAACATAATACCACTGCCTTTTTTTTTTCTTTTCTAATTCTTCACTCAGAATGAAATGGTGCACTCCTAATAAATAAGTATCCCCTTATCACTTGTCTTCATGGAGTCTACGCTCAGCTTTTTAAAAAAACACCAGAGTTAAGAGCATAAGGGTTGACCATCAACTATAATTAGAGCAATAGCTCCTCCCCCCTTTTCTAAATAAACTATTTTTTATATCTAGTGGAATCATTTTAGATTTACAGAAATGTTGTAAAGGTATTACAGAGCTCCTGTGTACCAGTTTCCTCTTCTGTTAACATTCCCCATTACCATAGTGTATTTATCAAAATTAAGAAACCAACATTGGTTTAAAACTCTGAACTAGACTCTAGACTTAATTTGGATTTCACCAGGTTTTCCCATTACATATTTTTTCTGTCTCAGGATCCAATGCAGTATACCACCTGATTTAGTTGTCATGTCTCCCTGGTCGGCATCTGTCTTTCCTTGTTTTTCTTGACCTTGATTGTCTTAAAGAGTATTGGCCAGTTATCCTGTAGACTATCTCATAACCTGGCTTTGTCTGAAGTTTTTCTCATGATTTAGACTGAGGTATAGGTTTGGGGAAAGAATACCTCTGAGGTGAAGTGCTCTTCTCATCACACAATATCAGATATGTGATAGCACATGACGTCACCAGGGATGATAACCTTCACCACGTGGTAACATAATAGCTACATTTGCCAGGGGTTTGCCATGAAGTTACTATTTTGCCTTTCCATACTCTTTCCTCAGGAAGCAAGTTACTGAATCTAGCCTACTGTTGCCTCCCTACCTCTCTTCTTAATAGTTACACTCAATTCTATGACTAAGATCTAGCATGATTATGTCTCAGTCTCTTAATTCCTAGTGCATATCTAGATCATTGTTGAAGGCAGTATAACCATGGGCTGGCGCCCGTGCAAAAAGACCCCTTCTTTGAGATACAGGTTGGTTGCTCAGAGGGAGTTCAACAATAAAACTCTTACAGTCCCCAGATTCCGCCTTCCTTACCTGTACCCAAGAGAATTGGATCCCAGAAGAGGTAATTTACACGTTTGGGTTATGACATACCTGGGTGGCAGAGAGAGCAGAAGACATCTCTAATTCATCTTGTTTGTTCGTTTTATTGTCTAGTCATCCTTAACTGACTTTACTTCAATATCACTTTGTGATCTCTGTCCATACACAACTGTAGTAGGGAGAAAACTAGAGGCCAGTGTAGTTAACTTTCATGACCATAGCTTCATGTTTATTACAAAATAAATTACAGAATCCCAAACTGCATATTAGTAATTTAAAAATGTTTCAGTAAGTTTGGCATCGAGCTCTGAACTCTGTTTGGGTCAGTTTTTTCTCTTGTCAAAATATTTACTTGGGAATATAGTATTAATATATCACTTTCTCTTTGTTTTGCATAACAAAGGTGTGAGAATGATGGTTTCTTTTTCATTTGAAGGCTAACAAGTGTTTGTGTTCTTGAAGGTGGAGGCCAGAGCACTTTGTATTTTAATGTTGACATCCATTATAGTGAAAAGAATATTTTTGGTGGAATTAATAATTACTCTGAGGAGGAGATAACAATAGGAATTTTCAAATATCTCGAAATAAAAGTCACACATAGTGATAATTCTTTTCCATCTTTTCTAACTGCCTTTTTTCCTACCTTCTTTTCTTGGTTAGTTTAATTGATTTGTGACAGCCGTTTGCATATTAAGACAGTTAATCCTTTGCAATATTATTAAAACATTGTTTCAGTTTGCATTTATATTCCAGTCTCGTTTATTACACTCTTCCATATAGAAGTTTTAGTTTCAATGCTGTCATATTTTTAATATTTTTCTTCATGGGTTCTGTTTTAGTCATATTCTTAAAATTTCCTCCCCGTTCAATAGCATAATATATTCCCTTCTGATTTTCTTGAGCAGTTTTCAGGTTTTTATTTTCTTTCTTTTTCTTTTTACATTCATTTCTGGACACTTTATTCTGGACTTCGTTTTTTCTGACCCTCTTTTCAATAGTGCAGAGAAATTTTAAGCATCTCATCTAGTATCACACAGAGAGTAAGTGATGGAGCATGGCTTGAACCCAGCAAGCCCTTGAATTCCCAACTGCTGTCAGAGCTACCTCTTGTTAGGTGGAGATTTGTAAATATTTTTAGTGTGAATTTTCATCCTAACACTATTGAGGCTTCCTGTCCAAGGACAATCTGTGTTTTTGCTTAATATGAAACATGCTGATGTTTTAAGGATGTTAAGACAGAGGCTGGTGGCATTTATTTTTCTCTATACTTTTAGACTTGTCTTGAACTGAACTCAAAGCACTTTGTGGATATCTTCTGCTATATATTTCTTTTTTTGTCTTCATGATCATTTTAAAGAAGAGTAATGTTCATGTAATGTTTTGACATTGGAAAAAATTCAGAGCTAGTAGACATTATAATAAGGTGATATCAGTAGTGAATCTGCCACAGAATTCCATTGTTTTAACCTCCTAATTCCAAACTTTTCTGTATTATGTTATCTTGAAAGCCATCTGTTACCCCTGAACTGGATCATGAGTTCTGAATTCTGTCTCAAATTTGGATGAATCAGTTTTGGAGAAAAAAGAAAGAAACAAGTAGAAAAAGAAAAAGAGAGAAAGAAAAGAGACAAGTATGAAAGATATTGTTGCTTCCTAGCATGATAGAATCTGAATAGTAACAACCTTAGAGATTAACCTATCTGCACCCTAGACAATATTTGCCTAGCTATGAATTGAAAGACAATATAGCCTATCTCGTACAGTATTTCCCTGAAAATAAGACCTAACCAGAAAATAAATGTTAGCATGATTTTTTCACAATGCTCATAATATAAAATAAGTCCTAATGCATCTTTTGGAGCAAAAATTAATATAAGACCCAGTCTTATTTTTGGGGAAATACGGTAGGGCTTCTTTTAAATTTGAGCATCCTGAAAAATCATGCTAGGGCTCATTTTCCGGTTAGGTCTTATTTTCAGAGAAACAGTAATAGCATCCCAGGATTCTTTTCACTTTGCTCCATAGAAAAATGTCACCCATCAAACCCTTACTTGTTGGTGATGGTGCGAATGCAGGCCAGACATATATTTTGCTTTAGCTGTAATAACAACCAGGAACCAAACTTAAAACAGATCCATTTATTATGGTAGATGAACACATGAATCCTATCCTTCAGAATTTCACATGCCCTATTTCTATTTTGAATTATTCAATAAATTTACAAATTGTAATTCAAATTGATATGGTTCTTTAGTTAAATCAACACACAATGATTTTAAAATCAAACAAGACATTTTTAAAAAAATCTTTTCTGTAGAAATTAATATAGATCTATTTAGAATGACCAAGGAGAATAGTGGCATTTGATGCACAGCCACAATTTATAATTATATAATGTGTTTTTATTACATAATCAATCATCTCTGGTAGTTATTCTTTTTATTTGCGTACTTAATGGATTTGAAGTATGAGTGCTAAGTTAAGGCCAATAAGCCACTTGTATGGTTTACAGCTTTACTATCGTTTCCTTCCCTGCAGTACATTATGAAAAGAGAAAAGATGAGCTTACGTGAGTGATCGCTTAGCTGTGGTTGCAAGTTCTCCATGTTCAATCACTATCTTATTTCCCATGAAGGGAACTAGAATGAATTGCTGGCTCTCTCTCCCTCTCAGCCCCTCCAACCTCCCAATGTATGTTTGCTCAGAAGGACAAACTCAATACAAAACAGAGATCCTAGGAAACATGCTTCCAACACATTCTATGTCCTGCGTTGTTTTGCAGTGGCTTCTAGTAGTGATATAAGGCTCTACTTGTATAAACTTAATTGGAATAAGTAATAATTTATCTTAGTTTTATATCCTCTTTTATTATTTTTATTTCCCTTTAATTTGTTTTGGTGGCTATAATATTCAAGGATGAGTGGCCAGGGGTGGAGCCAAGTGCAGTGCACACAGTGGCTTAATAAACCTCCATTTACTGCGGATGCAGTCCTGGCCTGACGTACCTCCTCACACCCCGTTCTCATCCTGTCCATCAGGAACATAGCATTTGGTGAAGCTCTGATTCTCGGAGACTTTTCAGGACATTGAAACTAGCACTTCCTGGCGATGAGCATTCCCATATCTCTGCTTATACTGTAACCTTAAATAAATAAATTTAAATTTTATTTCAAATCCCATGGACAGAGTTGGAAGTTTACCATTAGTATGTGTTTGGCGCTTCTTCTCCTTTTTTTTTTTTTTTTTTTTTTTTTGTCATTTGGTAGCCTCAAACAATAAAAGTGGGTTTAAAATGGATCTGTTTAGTAATCTGTTAGTAATCTGTGTTACTAAAGAGAGTAGCTTAAACCTTTACTTCTTCTTACTTAATTTATATTATCTTTGACTTACCTTTACTTGAGTTTCTAACGGGAAAAATTAAGTTGTCAAAAAATATTAACTCTAGCACAGATTCAATTCTTTTTTTTTTTTTTTTTCTTAACAACACAGTTTGCCAGCTATTTTAATTTGGTGGTGTCTTATTACCAAAGAAAATTTTGTGGACAAGCACTACTTCTTAAAGCCTGCCATGCTCATCTGTATCTGCAAGGCAAGTGTTCTTTAGATGTTCTTCATGCACACAGAAGAGGGTTGCATGGCAGCCCGGGACAAAGCACCATATGGCGGGGAATAGGTGAACGATGATAAAGGCACATGAGAGACGGGAGAGGAGATGTCACAGCCTGTCAGTCTTTCTCCCTAGAGGAAGCTCTGGTGACAGGGGAATGATTGAAATGGCACGTTTGGGGTCCCTGGGCATGGAGAAGCTATAAACAACGACTATGAATTCAGTGATATAAACTCAAGGGAAAGGATAGAAACAAAGGGCTCTGGGGATTGGGTAGAGGCATAGCTATCCTTCAGTTGGTGAAAGATGCCAGGAAGAGACATTGATGGAAAAGATGATTAAAGATGACCTCGCAAAGCCTTGGCATAGTGACAGGTGGAAAGGGTATAATGATTAGCAAGAAAATACCGAGAAAGAAATGAGACCTGAAATGAAGTAAATTCTTGTAGGAACAGACATGTGGGGTGATAAAAAGAGAAAACAAAGCATGACTTTTTCTCTGTCACCTATAAGGAAATAGGGAGAGATATTGAGGTGACCAAGTCCTGTCCTTCATAAAAGAAGCATCTGTGTCCCCAACTTACTTCACCTGTCAGACTTAGCTCAAATCCTTCCCAAAGCCTTTCAAGCAGGGTTTCTAGATTTCCAGCCAGGCATCTTGACACTGCACCAGCACAGACAGACTTTCTGCTCCCTGGATCTGAAAGACAAGTAATAGCAATCGTTCATTGAGTA